>NC_133326.1:436740513-437068103 GCF_042186555.1 Aquarana catesbeiana | reverse complement strand
AAATCCCCCCTTACATTGGTGGCCAGTGTAGAAATCCCCCATTATTGGTTGTTGATGTAAAATCCCCCATTACATTGGTTGGCAGTGTAAATTCTTCATTACATTGATGATCTGTGTACATTTCCCTTTACATTGGTGATAAGTGCAGAGCTGCCTTTACACTGGTGGTCAGTGTAAATCCCCCTTTATGTTGGTGGTCAGTGTACATCCCCCCTATCATTGGCTGTCGATATAGAAGTGCCACCTTACATTGGTAATCAGTACAAATCTCCTCGACAATAGTTGTCAGTGTAAATTCCCCCTTACATGGAGGTTATTGTATATTCCTTCTTACACTGGAGGTTGATGCTTTTATTACATTGGTGTCAGTGTAGAAATTACTCTCTATAATATTGGGTGGTGTAAAATCCCCCGTTAAATGGTGGTCAGTGCAAATTTACCCTCACATTGGTGGTCAGTGTAAATCCCCCCTCACATTAGTGGTCTTTGTACATTCCCCATTAGATTGGTGGTCAGTGTAGAATCCCCCACTATATACTTGTGTAGCACTAACCCTGGAGAAGCCGCTTAATGTATGTTTAGTTCTGTACTCTGCCTCTCAACCCCAAGAACGGCCCAACCCCTCTGGCACACCTACTTGATAATATTAATGTGGAATCCAGCAATAGAGAGAAGACACAGTAATGATAAACCATGAAGTATATTTCCCGAGGCCATCGGTTCCATCACGTCTGTGGTAGTAAATAGAGACTCACACAATATCAATGAACCACTCAGAAATGTTTACTTGAGATAAAGAATAGATATTCTGTTCTCGCTACATGTTTACCCCTGGCATGTATGTAGCTCAACATTCAGTTTAAACCTTGAATCCTACAATAACCAGACTGTCTGTAACTTTGAATCTTTATTACGATGAACAGGTGGTGATCATATAAGAATAGGATGCGTTTATATGATATGATAGGATATGATATGGTGAAACTAGAAATAAACAAATTAACATATATATAAGAATTACATGAACATAACAAATGTCTACTAGGTATACAAATAAACAGTCTTTAGCATACCAGCAATGCTGCCTTAGAAGGATTGGGATTTCCTCTAAGCATGTAATACAGGCTTAGCTGCCTCCATTCAGACTGTCCTCATGGAAAAGATGAAAGCGTTGTAATAGGAAGTGGGCTAGTTCCTAGTGATATGACAGGAAATGTCTGTTAACCATAGAACACTACCCATCAATAGTCTTTTGTTAAGAGTGGCATCTAGTGGGCAATGTTGATATTGCAAGTCCAGAAGGTATTTTTTCTTCATAAGCTGAAGGCATGACACTCCCCGTCTGGTATCATTAGATGCCATTATTTATTCCTCAGATAACAACAAAATTAGTTCAGAAACTGGTCTGAGGAACAACTTTGTCTCCTTTTTTCTATAAATCTTGACTTCCACTTTTCTGACCTTTACATCCTCACTTGGAAAGGTGTTGATGATGAGACCCAAAGGAATGAGTGGGACTGACAGTCCTTAACAAGAACAAAGTCTCCTCCATTTAGGTTGGGCTTGTTGTCTTGCCATTTAGTACGTGGCTGTAAAGTGGAGAGGTATTGCTTCCTCCACCTGTCCCAGAAGGTATTTGCCAGACTTTGTACTTGTCTCCACTCCACTTCCCGTGAGGAGCACTGATTACTCCAGTTTTCTGTGCAAGGATACAGATGATCTCCTTAGCATAGACTTCATGCTGTACAGTGCGGATGATAAGATCCTGAGACTGTTGGAGCTCTAATGCTGAACTGATTCTTTGACAATGATGACATCCTTTGCGGTCACAGCTGTTTGAGTCACCTTTGAAAGAGTGAGCTATATGGATAAGACAAGAAATAGCTCGAACAAGCGTCTTCCATTTTGAGAATCTGGTGAATCTGTTAGATTTAAGCTGGCAGTCTAAAATGTCGAGATCTCAGGACGGATGTCAGTATCTGAATCTGGATCTACTAGTTCAATAGTGTCACTCTTAGGAACAGTCTGTTCTACATTGTACAAGAATGCAGGTCCTGTAAACCATGTTGTGTCTTTAAGGTTACATGCAACAACAGCTCTTGTAGCATGGTCTGCAGGATTTTGGTCAGTAGGTACGTAGCGCCATTGTGTTGGACGAGTGAATCTCCTAATCCTCAACACTCTGTTGTTGACATAAACATAGAAACATCTGGTCTCATTGTAGATGTAGCCTAGCACTACCTTGCTGTCAGTGTAGAACTGGATATCCTTGAGGTCAATGTCCATCTCTGAGGTTATTAGTTCTGCTAGTTCAACAGCTAGTACTGCAGCAGAAAGTTCTAGCCTAGGTACAGTGTGCTCAGGGTGTGGAGCTAGCTTTGCCTTTCCCATGACAAATCCTACGTGGCATTGTGCTGTAGTGTTGACAGTTCTTAAGTAGGCCACAGCAGCTATTGCCCTGATAGAAGCATCACAGAATATGCAAAGGTTTTGGCTCTGTGTCTGTGTAGAAGGTATGGGAGCATATGGGAGTGAAACATGGAGATCAGATAAGACTGATAGAGAGTTCCTCCACTCTACCCAAGCGTTCCTCTTATCAGGGGATAGTGGGGCATCCCAGTCGGATGTTTCACGAATCAAGTCTCTAAGTAGGGCTTTACCTTGAATTGTAACAGGTGCCGCAAATCCTAATGGGTCGTATAGGCTATTGATTGTGGACAAGACACCTCTGCGAGTAAAGGGCTTTTCACCTTTATTTATTTGGAAGGTAAAAGAATCAGATTTCAAGTCCCAAAGTAGACCTAGACTGCGCTGCACAGGTAAAGAGTCTGTACCTAGATCTAAGTCTCTTAGATCATTAGAATGGTCTTGAGCAGGGAAAGCTTCCATTACCTCTTTGCTGTTGGAAGCAATTTTGTGAAGCCTAAGATTAGAACAAGCAAGCATTTCCTGTGCTCTCTTAAGAAGACAGATTGCAGACTCACTGGAAGGTAAGGATTTCAAACAGTCATCTACATAAAAGTCTTTCTCTACAAATTGTTTCGTATCTGAGCCATACTCAAGTTCACCTTCTTGGCGGAATGTCCATAGATAGCGACTGCAGTTGAAGGGCTATTGCCAAAGATGTGTACCCTCATGCGATACTCTGAGATGTCTTTGATGTCTCTGAACCAAAGGAACCTTAGGAAGTTTCTGTCTTCCTCTCTGACCAAGAAGCAATGGAACATCTGTTGGATGTCAGCTATGAAGGCAATAGAATCTTTGCGGAAGCGTAAGAGTATACTCCCAGGAGTTTGTTGTTGAGGTCTGGGCCTGTCAAGAGGACATCGTTCAAGGAGACACCCTTGAATTTGGCACTAGAGTCAAATACTACTCTGATTTGACCTGGCTTTTTAGGAAGGTACACTCCGAATATAGGAAGGTACCAACCAGTCTTTAAGGGGGAGAGCTATCTCGGCGTGACCGTTCTCAAAGATCTTCTCCATGAAAGAAGAGAAATGTTCTCTCATCTCTGGTTTTCTTTGTAAATTACGTCTAAGGGAAGCGAAACGCTGTAGCACTTTTTCTCTGTTATTGGGTAAGCATTGTCTCTGTGGTCTGAAGGGAAGAGGTGCGACCCAGCTGTTTGTGCTATCTTTAATTAGTCCTTGCTCCATTACTTCTAAGAAGAGTTTGTCCTCAATAGACATTGCCACACGATTGTCATCTTTAGTTCTTTGAAAGACTGTGCACCCTAAATGGTCTTGGTCACTGTCACAGGCAAAGTTGTGACTAGTGGGGCTTGTGAAGGGACAAGACAAGTGGGTAGTGTAGGGCGATTCCTTAACAAGGAAGTGGTTGTGGCATGGCTGGAAAAGAGAGGGACGCCCATTCTCTAGGGTATTTGTGAGCATGCTGCTAATGGAGTTAGGTTTGTGCACGCTTCCTAGACAGACATCTCCTATGATGACCCATCCAAGGTCTAACCTTTGTGCATAAGGAGCGTTGTTGGGACCATTAATTTGAGCTCTTGATTTGTGGACTTGTAATATATCTCTCCCAAGGCGTAGGATAATCTGAGTCTGAGGATCAAGTT
Source organism: Aquarana catesbeiana (assembly GCF_042186555.1). Classification (NCBI taxonomy): domain Eukaryota; kingdom Metazoa; phylum Chordata; class Amphibia; order Anura; family Ranidae; genus Aquarana; species Aquarana catesbeiana. The sequence goes on along the minus strand of NC_133326.1, from coordinate 437,064,028 downwards.
CTGGTATTAGATGCGCTATGTGTTTCAAGTGTGGGTGATGAGCAGCCACATCTGGTGTAGGAATTTCAGATCTATGGTCAGGGATCTGGTTGCATTCGATAAGAGTTGGCAAAGACAAGCATGATTGTCTGTCAATGGACTCGACTTGGTAGCCGCATGCTCTCCTCCCCATCGTCTCCATTATTCCTGCACAAGTTTTTAAGGAGTAGGGGATGCTGTTGTCAAAGATGGGATCAAAAGTTGTCAAAGAAGGTTGAGCTTGCTAATGACTTGTTACTTTGGTCATCCAGAATTGCGTAAAGCTTAATAGCTTTGTCTTTTTGGCCTGCTAGGTAGACTCTGACTAGGCAGATTTTGGAGCAGGACCTGCCACCTATGACTCCTTTGCAGACCTCTGTACATTGTGAAGTGATCTCTGGTGTAGTTGTAATGGTGTACTCTTCCTCCCCGCCATGCTCACTAGTGCTGAGAGTGTGTTGTAAAGTCCATGGAGCTGACCCAGGATGTAAACCTGTGTTGTGATCTGAGCTGTCACATTCTGTGCATTTTAAACTGACCTTACAGTCCTTGGCGAGGTGAGATGTGGAAGAGCAGCACCTGTAGCAGACGTGGTTCTCCTTGAGGAAGGCCTTTTGGTCCTGCAGGGTTTTCTCTCTGAAGGCTCTGCATTTTAGGAGAGGGTGTGGCTTCCAATGCAAGGGACACTGCTTAACAGGATCTTTGACCTTTGTCTCTGAGTTAGAGAATCTGGATGAGTCACGTAAGTTTTGTCTACTGCTACTGGAGGTTTGCGAGGGTTAAGTCCTGAAGGAGCAGCACATGACAATGTAAAATCAAAACTTGGTCATTTCTTGTTTTGGCTTAGTGACACACAAAGTCCACAAAGACAGAAAAAGGAGGGAATGGAACATCATGCTGTCTTTTAAATCGAGATCCATGTGTAATCCACTGCTCTTGCAAGTTATAGGGTAACTTTTGTACAATGGGGTTGACACCTCTGGCTGTGTCAAGGAATGCAAATCCTTGTAAGTCCCCCTTGGATTTAGCTACTTGAAGTTCCATTAGCAAGTCACTTAGCTCCCTAAGTTTCTGGTAGGCTTTGTTAGGTATTTTGGGGAAGTCATCAAGTCTTTTGAATAATGCACTTTCTACTGCTTCTGCTGAACCATAACACTCATCAAGTCTATCCCAAATCATTTTAAGACCAGTGTCTGGGTAGTTTATATTTATTGTCCTGGTTCTCCTGGCGTGCTAGGCAGACTCATGTCCAAGCCATTTGACCAGGAGGTCTATCTCTTCACTGCAAGACAAATCTAAGTCTCTGATGGCACTTTGAAAGGAAGACCGCTAGGCTCTGTAGAGTTCAGGGCAGTCATTAAACTTGTCGTGCAAAGAACCTTGCAAAGTCTATGATGGCTTGGTTAGTCTGCCGTGTGTTGCCATAGTGAGATGGCCATGTGTAGTCATACCTTTTGAGGGTGTCAAGCCAACCTCTGTCGTACCGTTCTGACTTGGATGTTGGTTCTGGAGGATGATTAGAAGGCTCTGTTATCTCACGTTTAGGGAGTCTTTCGTAGGAGGCGTTACTTTGCATGGATTTCTCCTGTTTGCAGGCTTGAGACTTGTCGCTGACTTGCGGCGGTACCATATAGTGTCTTTGGCTTGTCTCTTTGACGTCATCTTTGTCACTGCTTGGCTTAAAATGCCATAAAATTATGTAATCTGAAGTTCGTTGTAGAGTTTCAGCTTCTGGGTCCAGAATATTGCTGCGTCTGCTGCATTCACTTCTCGGGTATACAGCTAATTCTAAGGCCTCTGCTTCGGCTATGGCGGCTGTTGCTTCCTTCTCTACAGTGAGTTTCTCTAGGGTTACTTCTAGGAGGGCTTCCTCTGCCTCTTACTGTGCCTCTTGTGTCTTTAGCCTCACTTTCTCCTTTTCTTGCTCTAGGGCTACTTTTAGGAGGGCTTCCTCAGACTCTAACTGTTGCTGTGCTTTCTCTGTCTTCAGCCGTACTTTCGCCTTTTTAATCTGCATTTCTTGCTTAGCAAAGGCTGCTCGGGCCTTGGCGGCTTCAGCTTTTGCACATGTGATAGAGAGTGCATTGCTTGCAGAGGAGGATCTAGAGGAGCCGAAAACTTGGGACCTTGTCTTGCGTGAGGATGCCTGGCTATGTGACATGTTGCTTGCAGGAATGCTTGACTGTGTAGAGACTGCTGTATTGCCGTATGCAGGTGACTGCGTTGACAGTGTAGCGGGCCTCTGTGCAGTCACTGTCCTAAATCCCACTTGCTGGATAGCTGTTGTTTCACTGTTCTGTTCTCAATACATGTTTGCCCCTGGCGTGTATGTAGCTCAACATACAGTTTAAACCTTGAATCCTACAATAACCAGACTGTCTGTGGATCTTTATTACGATTAGCAGGTGGTGATCATATAAGAATAGGATGCATTTATATGATATGATAGGATATGATATGGTGAAACTAGACATAAACAGACAAATGAACATATATAAGAACTACATGAACATAACAAATGTCTACTAGGTATACAAATAAACAGTCTTTAGCATACCAGCGATGCTGCCTTAGAAGGATTGGGATTTGCTCTGAACATGTAGTACAGGCTTAGCTGCCCCCATGCAGTCTGTCCTCATGGAAAAGATGAAAGAGTTGTAGTTGGAAGTAGGCTAGTTCCTAGTGATATAACAGGAAATGTCTGTTAACCATAGAACACTACCCATCAATAGTCTTTTGTTAAGAGTGGCATCTAGTGGGCAATGTTGATATTGCAAGTCCAGAAGATATTATTTTTTCTTCATAGGCTGAAGGCATGACAATAGACATAATAAAATGGCATGAACACACAATTTATAACTGACAGGAAAATATCACTTAATTTCCAATATACAGAATGTGTATCTTCGTTACCTGAAAAGGTATATATGAACAGGTACACAGGAAGATGAATATCCAACATCCTCAACGCATGTATTGGATATCCGTCCCCTGAGGCCTCAGCACACAAACCAGCATAAATGAACAACACATGCACACAGTAACACAGTGCGACGTTTTAGAATGTCCCAATAAAAAGGCTCCCCCTAGTTTGTAATACCATAATCAGCTCTGCATATAGAGCAGCAGAGCTTGGCAGAAAGGAAGATGGTAAAAGTTCTTTGACTCCAGATATCTTCAGCTAGCCTGTAGTTTAAACTGCAGTATTTGTAATCCATATGACATAGGAGAAGAAATAACTGTAGAATAAATGGTATGTTGATAACTACTTAACTGAAGAAATATAGCACTTGTAGATTCCTCCTTATGTGTTAGTGTAATACAGTGCTGACCTTACAGCACAGGGAACAAACAACCCCAGAGCTCAGCTGTATGATGCTTGTGAAGAAATAGATTCACCTCCGTGGGACTACAAGTCTCACCAGCAGTCTGTAAAAGAACTCACTCAGCAATACTGTGCACTCTACTGGAATGGGCAGGTGCCCTATCACCACAATAGACTCAGAGGCTGTGAGGCTCCATCCAGACTCTCCTCCTGATGTCTCCGTCTGGTGAAAATGGCATTGCCATGCCATGCTGCCACTCCCAATCGACTAAAGTACAGGGGCTTCCAGTTGCTCTGAAGTGCAGGCGGTCCGCTTGTTAGAATAGCAGGGCTGTCTTCCACAGATCCCTCACAGGCAGGTGATCTGGCTCTCTGCTGTGTAGGCTGCAGTCTCTCATTCCTGGTCATACACAGACCTCCTCCTGACAGGATTTAAATGGCGTCCAGAGAGGCTGAAAGATGGCCGCGCTGATACTTTTATTACTGCTCCCAGCATGCAGAGCTGCACACTTTGCATTGTCTGTAATGTAGTTCAGGGCTGATCCAGCTAACAGAGTCACTTCCTGCTCCAGACTACACCACCCACAATGCTTTGCTGCCTTTTCCTTTACTGCACTTCCCTTGTGATTGGCTGTCAGTCTCTCTCACAGTTCTGTGTGTCTCTGTCTGTGTGAGAGAAAAGGAAGGGGGTAAAAAAGCCCATGCAGCTGCTAGCAGGAAGATTTCCCCTCTACTGATTAGATCAGCCTGGAGAGGTGCCTGCTACACACTCCCCCCACCAAAGAACCTTTGGTCCCCAAAGGAAGAAAAAAATCTGTAACCTGTTACATGCGGTTTATATACAAACAGAGAAAACAAGTTAGTGTGCACAAGAAATCAGACAGTTTGCACTTGCATAAAACCCTGGCAGAGGAACCTCTCACCAGTGAGCATGGGAAGGAAGGTTGTCCTGCCTACAGGCCACCTTAACGGGAATAGCCCAGCTAGATGTGCCAGGGGGTGAGTTGGGGTTGTCCTCCACTAAATATGCATGCATCATACATGCTAGGGGGAGTACAACTGGGGGAATCCGTAGTGGAGAAGGATCTGGGGGTTTTGGTGGATCATAAGCTCAATAATAGCATGCAATGCCAAGCTGCGGCTTCCAAAACAAGCAAAGTCCTTTCTTGTATTAAGAGAGGTATGGACTCCAGAGAGAGAGATATAATTTTGCCCCTGTTCAAATCATTAGTAAGACCTCATCTGGAATATGCAGTTCAGTTTTGGGCACCAGTTCTCAAAAAGGATATCGGGAAACTGGAGAAAGTGCAGAGAAGGGCAACCAAACTGATAAGAGGCATGGAGGAGTTCAGCTATCAGGAAAGATTAGAGGAACTGAATTTAATCACTTTTGAGAAGAGGAGAGGGGGGGATATGATCAACATGTTCAAATATATAAGGGGTCCATAGAGTGAACTTGGTGTTGAGTTATTCTCTTTGCGGTCAACACAGAGGACACGGGGGCACTCTTTACGTCTAGAGGAAAAGAGATTTCATCTCCAAATATGGAAAGGTTTCTTCACAGTAAGAGCTGTGAAAATGTGGAATAGACTCCCGCCAGAGGTGGTTCTGGCCAGCTCAGTAGATTGCTTTAAGAAAGGCCTGGATACTTTCCTAAATGTAAAGAATATAACTGGGTATTAACATTTAAAGGTAAGGTTGATCCAGGGAAAATCCAATTGCCTCTTGGGGGATCAGGAAGGAATTTTTTCCCCTGCTGCAGCAAATTGAAGCTTGCTCTGCTGGGGTTTTTTTTGCCTTCCTCTGGATCAACTGCGGGTATAGAATTAGGTATATTGGATTGTACGATATTTTTTATTTTATTTATTTATTTTTTTATGGTTGAACTGGATGGACTTGTGTCTTTTTTCAACCTAACTATGTAACATGTGGTGGAAGGACCAGGCGTCTCAAGAGTCCTTTTTCAGGTGAAAACAGATTCTTCAGCGCTTTCACCCAACATATCATAAGTCAGTCTCTTAGGTGGGTGAATAGCTCTTCGTTTTCCCTGTTCCACTGGCTTAGACACGATAGGCTCACTAGCCTCTTCTGCCTCCTGCAGATTAGTTTCTTCCACCTCTGCTATGGGTCCTTCTTCATCCACTGTGGGAGAGTGAAGACACTTCTGGCCCTCCTTCCGGCAGTGAGAGTAATGGATCACATCTGGGGCTAACAGCCACTTCACCAGATCTGTGTTGGTCCCTACAATTAGCGGACTGCCTGTGGACCCTGGCAACCGAGGACACACAATAGCTAGTGTGTCAAAGTCTTGAGGCTTTCCAGTCCTCAATGGATCACACGACAACTTGATCTGCAGATATCCATCACAAGGATAATCTTCAGTTTGAATCCCCTGGATCTCTATATCTTTCAACTTCCGCAGGGGTATGTATGACAGATACCTCTTGTAAAAGCCTCTAGTCAACAAGATCACCTGAGCACCTGAATCAAGAAGGGCTCTTGTGTAGATTATTTCTACCAAGACAGGCACTAACGACAAAGGGCCTACTAACTGGGTAGGAGGTCTGGTGGAAGCATTTGGAATAGCAGGTTTGTGTGACTGAACTCGTCCTTCCTTCCTCTTTCGCTGGTAAGCAATGTTCACTGAGATGGCATAAACTGCAGATGTTCTCCATTGTTTCCTTGCAGATTCAGGGAAAGTTCTTCTTGAAGACCCAGATCCCCTCTCCATCCTTGGGTCACTTCTCTGAAGTCCATGCCAGTCTTCTGTCCTCCTCGGTGGACTAGGACATACTTGCTGGTAGTGACCTACACCTCCACAGTTTGGACAGATGTCTTGATTCGTTGGCCTCTGGCCAGATGCTGTAGGCGTGTCTGGGGGTACATTCTGCCTAGTGACACCCTTGTCGGACAACTCAGTTGGTTTTGCTTGGTTCATCACTTCCATCATATGGGATACCTGCATTTTCAGTGCAGCTATCTCAGACTTGAGATCCAACAGTTTGGTCATCATCTCTACCAGCTGTGACAACTGAGTCTTAAGGAGCTCGATCTGGGGGTCACCATCAGCTGCACTGGCCACCCTGACTTCAACAACAGATCCTGGCCTCTGACTTTTTTTTTTGTTTTCCAGCATGGCCTCATCTTCCCGCACAATCCGAATCAGGTCCGGATACTTCAAGATGCCACCATCTTGCCGGGTTCTCAGCAGGAGGGTGATGAGGTCCAAGGGCTGGGCACCCCTCAAGACTTGCTGGGCTCGAACTTCATCCCCCTTCCAGGGATCCAAACCCTTCTTCAGTAGGATTTGATGTAGTATCTTATCCAAACGCCTCACATAGTCGGATGACTTTTCCCCTGCATTCTGGTAAGCATGCTCAAATTGTTACAGGAGGTCAGAAGCTTTTTCAGTGCACCCAAACACATCCTGCAGAATGTTCAGGTAGTCTTGAACGCTTAAAAGCACAAAAAGCTCTCTTATGTAATGCCGGGAAAGCGCCCCTTTCTTTCTCTTCAAGTAACACGTACTGGTATCACCTCGAGCTCAGTATCAATCCTGAACTAGGTAGCCAAGTGGCTTTTTATTAATACTAAACACATCAATAACAAAAGAGGCTGCTGACTTCAGAATCAGCCAGACACTTGTATTCATTCAAAAGAACCAATGACACACATGTATATATTCAAATAGAAATGCAACAGTGATGTGTGCAGATGGTGGTGTGCAAAACCATGTGGCAAGCACATGGTTTCAAACACAACCGTGTGCACATTCCCACTGCTACCAGTGATGCGAGCCATACTACATTATGGCCCAGTGGGACATAATTTTGTATGGTTATACTATAGTTCCCAAGTACACAGATCTGTTTACTTAGGAGTTTAAATGCGATCGCCATGGAGTGGCCAGTTCCTTGGTGAGGCATAAACAAACACCCTTAAAAGAGCAAAACAGATTTGTCGTGTCCACGGGAAGGTTTCCGCATCCAATGGTCTTCCACCAGCGTCTGTATGTGCGAATACCCTCACATGAGCGCATTACAGCAAAACCGACACTGGGGGACATCTGACAACATACATTAATAAAAATTTCCACAACAGCTCCTCCTCTTTGTCATATTCTCCCATGTGTCCCTCGATGAAACTTGATCTTCTTCTTACACCTGGAAATCAATCAGTCCTTACAGTCCACAAAAAAAGGAAAACATGGCTTGACATGTAGACTCTGTTCTTCAGGAGGAATGACTTATAGGGAGGACACGACATGGTGAGCTGTAGTAATTGCCAGTCGGTCAGGGATCCTCTGTGTCTTGTATGTGGGCTGGGCTTTGGGGCGTCTCATCTTGGTGAGTAAGATGCGGTCATCTGCTCGGGCTCTGTTCACTCATCCAATCAGGCAACAGGAGCACCTCATCACAAAATATAGAAGGAATAGAAATAAAAACATGAGTATATATACCCCTGCTTCCTTCAACCATGATCCGATGGAAAAATAAAAAATCCCCCAAGTTTCCCAAGCCCTTAGAAGGATTCCAACCTTCACTAGCTATAGCTCTGGCTTTGCCTTGCAGGGATCTAACCTTATCCATATGGGCCTGAACTTTGTCACTGGTATCCTCAATCCAGGTACAACAATCCTTTCCTATGAATTCACAGAAACCCCCTTGGATGCCAACAGACAATGAAGGGCCATCTTTTCCTGTAAAAGAAGAGTCTTGATCTATCTTTGTTCCTGTGAAATCTCTTTTCCTGACGTTCTTACCTTCTCTCGCACCTTGCGATCATCCGCAATGTAAGATGCTTGGACTAGTTTCTCCAGGACGCATGAACCTCTTGCATTAGGGGGAATTGCCTTATAAGCTGAGGTACCACATAAGAAGTAGTAGGGGCCAGTCAGAGTCGCACAGGGGGAATCACTCTGACGGTTATGTGCATTAAATAGTAGCAGGATAGACTGAGGGATTTCTCCCTTGGTCTGAACATCACACCCTTTCTTCCAACAGATGTAATCTGGTCTATTGGTGTTATTAAAAAAGCCGGGGGTTTCGTTGGTTAGATTAACTGTTATACCTTCCTTACAGGTGGTGGACCCTACAAAGTTATCCCCTGAAGCACACTTGTGGGCTACCTAGTTGTCCCGATACCCATATTGGTTTTGTGAGGGAGGGGCAAAAGCCAGAGCTAATGTTGAAACTATGTCTAACTTTGCCCTCTAGGAATGTATTGTTAAGTTTTATTGACAAGTGTCTGTTTGGAGTCTTTAATTTCCTCATACCGATACGGACATCACATATAGCATGTACTGCTGCCATTGCTGGGACATCAAGTTTTGGTGGGGGTTTGGAGCATACCCAGCAGTTGGTCCTGTTTGCCATTTTTGCCAGCTGGAGGTGCATTTTAAACAATAAATTGGGATGCTTTTCATCGTTACCCTTGCTAAAATACACTAAACTAAAAATATAAATAAAAAAGATACTCCTCATTCTTTGGTGTAGTTGAGCAGCTTCTTGCAGTGGCTGGCGTGGATCCAGCTGTCCCGTTCTTCAAGCTTTAGAGAGGTCGGCATGATCAGCTGAACTTGGAATGGCCCGAGGTATCTCGACTCTAGTCCCATCCTCTGGTGTTTCTTTACCACGACCCAGTCACCTGGTTGGATAGAATGCAAACCGGTTATGGAGTCAGGGTCTGGAAGAGACTCATGGACCCTGTTATGGATCTTTTGGAGCTCACGTTGCAATGACTGCACATACCCCGTCAGCTGAGAATGTAAAGATGACAGCTGCTGAGGAAAGTAACACCCTGTTTTTGGTTGGCTTCCGAACAAAATCTGATATTGAGATAACCCGTGAGGTCGTCTAGGGGAATTTCTGATGGAGCGGAGAGCTATGGGGAGACATTCGGGCCATGGTTTTCCTGCGTCAGCTATTATTTTTGAGATTTTGTTTTTAAGTATTCCATTCAATCTTTCAACCTTACCACTACTTTGGGGGTGATAAGGGGTGTGTAATCCCTGATTGATAGGGAGGGCTTTACATACTTCCACAAATATCTGACCAGTGAAGTGGGAGCCTCGATCCGACTCAATGGTTTCAGGTAGGCCCCAACAACACACCATTTCGGACAGGTATCTTCTTGGCTGTGGTGGTGGCGTTGGCTTTCTGAACCGGCCATGCCTCCGACCAACTTGAAAACATATCTACACAAACCAAGACGTGTTCTACAGACCACTCCTTGGCAATGTAATGTAGTCTATCTGGATGCGCATAAATGGATATTCTGGTCGGGGGGAGTGTCGTTTGGGTACTGATACCGTTCTACCTGGGTTGTGCAATGCGCAAACCAGGCAGGCTGCTGCAAAATTATCAGCTACGGTAGTAAATCCAGGGGCGATCCAATGCTCAATGCCATTTTTGACTGATGCCCTGGATAATGAGCTGAATGGGCCATCATTGGAAAAAGCGATCTTGGTAGACACCATTTATTACTGAGACCCCAGGTGTCATCTGGACCTTTCATGGCCCCTAGTGCTGTCCATCTCCTCTTTTCCTGTAATTCCGCTTGTGACTGTAGTTTCTTAAACCCTTCCAGAGACACATCAGAGGGGATGGCTAGCATCAGGGTTTCCCCAGGAGGGTCCAGAGCACCTTCCTTAGCAGCTCTATCTGCCAATGCATTCCCATCGGCCTCCAGAGTCCTATCAGTTATGTGGGCCTTAACTTTTAGAATGGCTATCGCACGTGGCAGGTTGAAAGCAACAAATAACCTGTTGATTAACTCCGCATTAGGGATGAGCTTCGTGTTCGAGTCGAACCCATGTTCGACTCGAACATCGTCTGTTCGCCCGTTCGCCGAATTGCGAACGATATGGGCCGTTCGCGCCAAATTCGCGTGGCGCATCACGGCCCATAATTCACTGCGGCATTGCAGTGCATTGCTGGCTGATGATTGGCCAAGCATGCACTATGACCTGCATGCTTGGCCAATCACAGCGCCGTCTGAACAGAGAGCCGTAATTGGCCAAAGCCAAGGAGGCTTTGGCCAATTATGGCTCAGGGGATTTAGCACACGCCCCACACTATATAAGGCCGCCTGCACGGCGGCCCTGTGTAGTGTGTGTTCCGGCGTTCATAGATAGAGAGAGAGAGAGACAGACAGTGTCATTTGATTTGAGTTAGATAGATTAGGCAGAACAGTTAGTCAGTTAGCTGCACTTAAAGTGTATTGTGTATATATATGCATCCCAGGTGTTGCATATATATATATATACACTGTATTCAGTTTAGCTAGATCCGTTCCTGTTATCTTCTTACTGACAGGCAGGCTTGTCTTGTTACAGTATTTACAGCTACCTGAAGAAAATTGCTGGTGTTCTTTTAATCCTATTAGTACCACAGTCAGGCAGCTAGACTATTTACAGTTAGTGCAGTGCGTCCTGCTCACAGTGTTCAGCTAAAACTACAAGATAGTGTGGTGCGTCCTGCTCACAGTGTTCAGCTAAACCTACAAGTTAGTGTGGTGCGTCCTGCTCACAGTGTTCAGCTAAAACTACAAGTTAGTGCGGTGCGTCCACCTCACAGTGTTCAGCTAAACCTAGAAGTTAGTGCGGTGCGTCCTGCTCACAGTGTTCAGCTAAAACTACAAGTTAGTGCTGTGCGTCCTCCTCACAGTGTTCAGCGAAACCTACAAGTTAGTGCGGTGCGTCCACCTCACAGTGTTCAGCTAAACCTAGAAGTTAGTGCGGTGCGTCCTGCTCACAGTGTTCAGCTAAACCTACAAGTTAGCGTAGTGAGACCTCTGCACAGTGTTCATCTAAACCTACAAGTTAGTGCAGTGCGTCCTGCTCACAGTGTTCAGCTAAAACTACAAGTTAGTGTGGTGCGTCCACCTCACAGTGTTCAGCTAAACCTACAAGTTAGTGCGGTGCGTCCTGCTCACAGTGTTCAGCTAGATCCGTTCCTGTTATCTTCTTACTGACAGGCAGGCTTGTCTTGTTACAGTATTTACAGCTACCTGAAGAAAATTGCTGGTGTTCTTTTGATCCTATTAGTACCACAGTCAGGCAGCTAGACTATTTACAGTTAGTGCAGTGCGTCCTGCTCACAGTGTTCAGCTAAAACTACAAGTTAGTGTGGTGCGTCCTGCTCACAGTGTTCAGCTAAATCTACAAGTTAGTGTGGTGCGTCCTGCTCTCAGTGTTCAGCTAAAACTACAAGTTAGTGCTGTGCGTCCTCCTCACAGTGTTCAGCTAAACCTACAAGTTAGTGCGGTGCGTCCACCTCACAGTGTTCAGCTAAACCTAGAAGTTAGTGCGGTGCGTCCTGCTCACAGTGTTCAGCTAAACCTACAAGTTAGCGTAGTGAGACCTCTGCACAGTGTTCATCTAAACCTACAAGTTAGTGCAGTGCGTCCTGCTCACAGTGTTCAGCTAAAACTACAAGTTAGTGTGGTGCGTCCACCTCACAGTGTTCAGCTAAACCTACAAGTTAGTGCGGTGCGTCCTGCTCACAGTGTTCAGCTAGATCCGTTCCTGTTATCTTCTTACTGACAGGCAGGCTTGTCTTGTTACAGTATTTACAGCTACCTGAAGAAAATTGCTGGTGTTCTTTTGATCCTATTAGTACCACAGTCAGGCAGCTAGACTATTTACAGTTAGTGCAGTGCGTGATGCTCACAGTGTTCAGCTAAAACTACAAGTTAGTGGGGTACGTCCACCTCACAGTGTTCAGCTAAACCTAGAAGTTAGTGCGGTGCGTCCTGCTCACAGTGTTCAGCTAAACCTACAAGTTAGTGTGGTGAGACCCCTGCACAGTGTTCATCTAAAGCTACAAGTTAGTGCAGTGCGTCCTGCTCACAGTGTTCAGCTAGATCCGTTCCTGTTATCTTCTTACTGACAGGCAGGCTTGTCTTATTACAGTATTTACAGCTACCTGAAGAAAATTGCTGGTGTTCTTTTGATCCTATTAGTACCACAGTCAGGCAGCTAGACTATTTACAGTTAGTGTGGTGCGTCCTGCTCACAGTGTTCAGCTAAAACTACAAGTTAGTGGGGTACGTCCACCTCACAGTGTTCAGCTAAACCTACAAGTTAGTGTGGTGCGTCCACCTCACAGTGTTCAGCTAAACCTACAAGTTAGTGTGGTGCGTCCACCTCACAGTGTTCAGCTAAACCTACAAGTTAGTGTGGTGCATCCTGCTCACAGTGTTCAGCTAAAACTACAAGTTAGTGCGGTGCGTCCACCTCACAGTGTTCAGCTAAACCTACAAGTTAGTGCGGTGCATCCTGCTCACAGTGTTCAGCTAAAACTACAAGTTAGTGCTGTGCGTCCTCCTCACAGTGTTCAGCTAAACCTACAAGTTAGCGTAGTGAGACCTCTGCACAGTGTTCATCTAAAGCTACAAGTTAGTGCAGTGCGTCCTGCTCACAGTGTTCAGCTAGATCCGTTTCTGTTATCTTCTTACTGACAGGCAGGCTTGTCTTGTTACAGTATTTACAACTACCTGAAGAAAATTGCTGGTGTTCTTTTGATCCTATTAGTACCACAGTCAGGCAGCTAGACTATTTACAGTTAGTGCAGTGCGTCCTGCTCACAGTGTTCAGCTAAAACTACAAGTTAGTGTGGTGCGTCCACCTCACAGTGTTCAGCTAAACCGACAAGTTAGTGCGGTGCGTCCTGCTCACAGTGTTCAGCTAGATCCGTTCCTGTAATCTTCTTACTGACAGGCAGGCTTGTCTTGTTACAGTATTTACAGCTACCTGAAGAAAATTGCTGGTGTTCTTTTGATCCTATTAGTACCACAGTCAGGCAGCTAGACTATTTACAGTTAGTGCAGTGCGTCCTGCTCACAGTGTACAGCTAAACCTACAAGTTAGTGCTGTGTGTCCACCTCACAGTGTTCAGCTAAAACTACAAGTTAGTGCGTGCGTCCACCTCACAGTGTTCAGCTAAACCTACAAGTTAGTGCTGTGCGTCCTGCTCACAGTGTCCAGCTAAACCTACAAGTTATTTTTTTGCAAGCTCTGCACAGTGTTCAGCTAAAGCTACCTGTAGAAGGTTGGTGGTGTTTTCCTGATCCTATCACTACCGCAGGCAGCTAAAAAAGCTACAAGTTAGTTTTTTGCGAGCTCTGCACAGTGTTCAGCTAAAGCTACCTGTAGAAGGTTGGTGGTGTTCTCATACTACAGGCAGGCAGTTGATTTTGCTAGCTGCAGTATCAGTACATACATATATATATATATATATATATATATATATATATATATATATATATATATATATCCCAGCTTAGTGCATCTACAGGCCATTAGTATGTCTGGAAGGCCAAGAAGGAGAGGCAGACAGTCACAAGCCAATAAGAGAGGGCAAGCAGGCTCTGTGTCTAGTGCTGGTCGTGGAGACGGTGCATCCTCATCAGCACGTGGCCGTGGGACACGCTTGGCCTTTTTTTCGGCAGCTGGCCGTGTTGAGCCGCAACATGCGGAAGACTTGGTCGAGTGGATGACCAAGCCGTCCTCATCCTCCTCATCCTCTCTCACCCATGCCCAGGGTACTTTGTCTGGCAAAGCAGCGGCCTCTTCCCTTGGCTCAATGTCATCAGTGACTCCTTCCCTAGCCCTATCATGTCCTCCTGAGGAGTCCCTCGAACTGTTTGACCACAGTGTTGGGTACATGCTTCAGGAGGATGCCCAGCGTTTGGAAGGCTCTGATGATGATACTGAGCTCAATGAAGGCAGTAACGTGAGCACGGACAGAGGGGGTGCCCAAGAAGGACAGCAATCTGGCAGTCATGCTCCCCCTGCTGCAGCATACTGCCAGGTTTGCTCCAGTGATGAGGAGGGAGGGGATGATGAGGTCACTGACCCAACGTGGGTGCCTGATAGGAGAGAGGAGGAGGAGGAGGCGGCACATCACCAACGAGGCAGGATGCCCTCCAGGGGCCAGCCTAAGGGCAGCACCTTCACTGCATCACACCCCAAAGCTCCACATGTGCAGGGCGCTGCAGTCTCTGCGCTTTATTCAAAAAGTTCTTTGGTGTGGGCCTTTTTTGAGACGAGTGCATCAGATCGCACCGCTGCTATTTGCAACATATGTCTCAAGCGTATCTCGCGTGGCCAAAACATCTCCCGCTTGGGTACCACATGCTTGACCAGACATATGTTGACCTGCCATGCAGTTCGTTGGCAAGCGTATCTAAAAGACCCACACCAAAGAACAAAGAGGACCTCTCCTTGCTCCTCATCAGCTGAGATCTCCAACCCCACTATACCTTCAGTCCTCTCTGAGACCTGCACTGAGAGGAATGAAGGTGTAGAATTAGGTGTGTCACAGCCAAGTACTTGTGGGCAATCTGCTTTTGGTACACCGACATCAGATTGTACCAGGCAAATTTCCCTGCCCCAGCTGCTGCACCGCCGAAAGAAGTTTGCTCCCAGCCATCCACATGCCCAGCGGTTGAATGCTAGCTTGGCAAAATTGCTAGCACTTCAACTGCTGCCTTTTCAGTTGGTAGACTCTGCCCCCTTCCGTGAGTTTGTGGAATGTGCGGTTCCTCAGTGGCAGGTACCCAAACGCCACTTTTTCTCACGGAAGGCGATTCCGGCTCTCTACCGGCATGTGGAAGGCAATGTCCATGCCTCGCTGGACAGGGCGGTCAGCGGTAAGGTGCATATTACCGCTGACTCATGGTCCAGCAGGCATGGACAGGGATGTTACCTAAGTTTCACGGCGCATTGGGTGCCTCTGCTGGCAGCTGGGAAGGATGCAGGACAAGGTGCAGTAGTGTTGGAGGTTGTTCCGCCACCACGCCTCCAAAATGCTAATGATTGTGACACACCTCTCTCCTCCACCCCCTCCTCTTCTTCTTCCTCCATGGCCTCTTCCTGTGCTTTGTCCTCGGAACCAGCGGTGCTCCGTAGCCATTCAAGGGGCTACGCAAGTACGCAGGCCAAAAGATGCCATGCGGTGCTTGAGCTGGTGTGCTTGGGGGACAGGAGCCACACTGGGGCAGAGGTTCTGTCAGCTCTGCAGGGGCAGGTTCAGAGGTGGTTGACGCCACGCCAACTTTTTTTTTTTATTTAATATATTTTTATTAAAGTGAAATATAACAAAGATATACATATATCTCAGAATGATTGCATTCTTGAAAACACAGCAACAAGAGTTTCAGCACTCACAGATTTCAATGAGTATTTATAGGTTAACCCTCCAATAATTGGTTCGGAAGCGTAACAAAGTGTTGGTATAGCATAGGGTTAATACTTTGTGAGCACTTGAAATAAACCAAGATAAGTGTAAACAGGAAAAAACCTTACTTTGGTATATTAAAAACTAAGAGATAAATAATAACAGAAAAAGATAAAATTAAGAGAAATTTTATGAAAGAGGAGAGAGTAGGAGAATAAGAAAGGTAAGAGAACAGAGGGTAGGAGGGGGGGTATGGGGGGGGGGTTGTAGCTGGTATGCATGTCTACACACCAAAAGGGAGTTGGCTAAGCTTAGACTAGAGGTTTAAGAGGTTTGCGTTATAAGTTCCTTATAAGCAGATGTGGATTGAAATTTTTTCCAAGAATCCCAGGTTAGAGAATGTTTCTTAGAGGTACCTCTAATGTCGTGGGTGATGCTCTCCATAAGATGTACCTTATCGACCATTTGTAACCAATCTCTTGTAGATGGGATTGTTGGTTGACCCCATAAAGTAGGGATTAAAGCTTTGGCCGTGTTAAGTAAATGAGGAATAATTGAACGTTTATATATTCTTATGGAAGTTTTGGTGGAATGAAAAAGAATAGTCCACGGGTCGTTGGGTATATTGACATCTGAGATCTGTAATATTAGATTGCGGATAGTGTCCCAATAAGGTCGGATGAGTGGGCAAGACCACCAGATGTGTGCGTGAGTGGCTTTGTTCCCACAGTTCCTCCAGCATAATGGGGAGCTGGCGGGGAACATTTGTTGTAATCTGACTGGGGTATAGTGCCATCTCGTAAGCAATTTATAATTGACCTCTGACATTTTTGAGGCCAATGAGGAGGTGTGGGCTAATTGGAGGATCTTTTCCTTTTGGTTATCTGTAAGGGAAGAATCTAGGTCATGCTCCCATTTGGCCAAGAATGGTGGAAAGTTGGGGTTTTGAAGTGTAATGAGAGCTTTGTAAAATAGAGAAATTCCATGTAAAGGGGGATCTTTTGGATAGAATATTTCTTCTATGGTATTTAATTCACTCAGACCTCTAAGCGGGTTGGGTAGGGATCTTAAGAAATGTTGTAATTGGTGATATCTCCATTTATCTAGATATGTGGTGGGTTTAGGGGCAAGTATCACGTGTAATGGTTTGAGTATGTTGTCACGGAGGACATGGTGTAATAGAAGGGGTTCTTCCGTTCCCCATGATTTAAAGCCTGGATCTAATAAGCCTGGTAAGAAATATTTATGATTGAGGAGAGGTAGTAGAGGAGAGTCATACTTCCATGAGAATTTTTTGTGTAGGGCGTCCCAAATATCTAGGGAGGATATAGTGAGAGTCGAGGTAGATCGAGCTAGGTTCCTACAAGAACGGGGTATCCAGGGGGCTACCGAGAGATCCACACCACTTAAAAAGTATTCAATTTGTACCCATAGTTTCGATCTAAGAGCGTATTTCCAATCAGCCAGCCTGGACAAGATAACTGCTTGATAGTATGCCTTAAAATTAGGAAGTGCCAGACCGCCTGAGCATTTGGAGCGAAATAGTAGCTCTCTCGATATCCTGGAGTGACCGCCCTTCCAGATATATCTGGAAATCAGAGTTTGTAATATAGTGAAGAACCCCACTGGTACTCCCATTGGAAGCATTTGAAAGAGAAAAAGGATGCGGGGTAGTATGTTCATTTTGATTATGTTCACTTTCCCCAACCATGTGTGTGATAAGTTGGACCATTTTCGTAGATCCTCCCTGATCCTATTTAGCAAGGGGATATAATTATGTCGAAATAAAGAATGGAGATTGGGAGTCAGATATATACCTAGGTATTTCATGCTTTTTAATACCCATTTAAAGGGAAATAGGGGCTTAAGGGAGAGAGCTTCGGACTTGGAAATATTGATGTTTAAAATTTCAGATTTGGATAAATTTATTTTGAAGTTAGAGATGGATTGAAAGGTAGAGAATTCAGACATTAAGTTGGGAATTGAGATGCGTGGTTGCTGGATAAAAAATAGTACGTCATCCGCATATGCCGCGTATTTATGGGATCTTTTGCCTATTTGTATGCCTTTGATATTAATATTATGCCTAATTGTAGCTAGGAAGGGTTCTAAGGTGATAGCAAAGAGGAGAGGGGAGAGAGGGCAACCTTGTCTGGTTCCATTATGTAAGACAAAGGGGTCACTCAACGTCCCATTAATTCTAATTTGTGCTGAGGGGTTTGAATAAAGGGATGAAATTCGGTGGAACATCCTAGGTCCCAGCCCAAAGTGGCGTAAGGTCATCTTAAGATATTCCCAGTCCACCCTATCGAAAGCTTTTTCAGCATCAGTGGATAGGAGTAGGGTGGGCTGGGCGTATCTCCTAACGTATTGGATTAGGGATATTGCACGAAGTGAGTTGTCTTTTGCTTCTCTATTGGGTATGAATCCTGATTGGTCTGCTGATATCCAGCTGGGCAAAAGAGGGAGCAGCCGGTTTGCGATTACTTTAGCAAAAAGTTTGATGTCAACGTTAATTAGTGATATTGGCCTAAAACTGTTACATAGAGTGGGGTCCTTATCGGGTTTAGGGATGACAGTGATGTGAGTTGATAGAGATTCTGGGCGTAGACCTGAAGAGTGAGATATAGAGTTTGCATAAGCGGTGAGACGAGGGAGCAGGATGTCGCTGAATGTTTTATAATATGAAATGGTGAACCCATCCGGTCCAGGAGCTTTGCCGGATGGGGATGATTTCAATGCTACCAGGAACTCCTCTACCGAGAAATCCTCTTCCATTTCTTTGAGGGCAGATATGGGCAATTTGGGTAGGTTAGCTGCTCTCAAGTAGGAAAGCAGGCGGCTTCTTCTCTCTTTTTGTGGTAGAGAAGACAGGTCATTTTTAACATTATATAGGCCTTCGTAGTACTCTCTAAAGGCCTTAGCAATATCTGGGGTTGCATGGGCTAAATCCCCTGTTGGAAGTTTGATTTTGGGAATAAAGGACTGTGATTGTTTAGTCTTTAAAGACCTGGCTAGCAGCTTGCTTGGTTTGTTACCCCATTCATAAAATTTCTGTGATAGACGTTGGAATTTTCTTTTAGTATCTAAATTGAGAAGGGATTTTAGTTCTTCACGTTTGAGTGTGAGGGATTGAAGGTGCTCATTATGCATGGAGAGTTTGTGTTGTTTGTCTAGAGCCGCTATTTGCTGTAGAACCTGATCAATGTGTTGACCATGCTCCCTCTTTTTCCTAGCCCCGAGCTCAATAAGACGACCCCTAATAGTAGCCTTGTGGGCTTCCCATACAACAGAGGGAGAGGTGTCAGAGGGTTTATTTTCCTTAAAATATTGTGAGAGATGAGAGGCTAACATGGAAACTTCAGCTTCATCAGAGAGAAGGGAATCATTGAGTTTCCAATTATTAATGCGTCGTGGTAAGGAAGGCACGGTCAACGTCAGTGATACAGGTGCGTGGTCTGATATAGATGCGGTGCCAATGTGAGCAGATTGCAGGAGGGGAAGATGAAAATGATCTAGGAATATATTATCTATTCTGGAATAGGATTGATGTGTTGTGGAAAAATGTGAATAATCCTTCTCCTTAGGGTGGAGAAGGCGCCAGGCATCCATCAACTGAAGATCCAGGAGCTTTTTTTTAACAAGTTTCAGTTGTTTGAAGGAAATATTAGAGCGGCCTTGGGATGTATCAATTGTTGGATCCAGTGGCATGTTAATGTCGCCCGCTAGGATAGTAAGGCCTTTGGCGAAGTTTGAAAGTTTAGGTAGTGTTTGTGAGAGGAAGGTTGACTGATTTTGATTAGGACAGTACACGTTTGCAAGAGTACATTGAGTGTTACCTATGAAGCCCTTTAAGAAAAGGAAGCGACCATGGTCATCTGCCAACATGTCAGATAACCTAAAGGATACATTTCTGCAGAATCCAATGGCCACTCCTTTAGCTTTATTAGTGTCTGATAAACTATAATACCACTGTGGAAAGTGGGATGAGGTTAGCTTAACGGGCGTTGTGTGAGTTAAATGCGTCTCTTGGAGAAAAGCAATAGAACATGTGGCTCTTTTAAGTTCACGTACTAATTGGTGTCTTTTAGCAGCAACATTAAGACCCCTAACATTATACGATATAACCTTTAATGTAGCCATTGTTAAAGCATAGTACGTACCTTCAGCCTATATTTCCATGCATACCAGCTAAAGGGGGGGGGTAGAAAGGGAAAAAGGAGAGGGTTTTTTTGGAAAGAAAGAGAGAGAAAAGAAAAACAAGAAGAACACATGTGAGAATCACATATATAAGTTAAACAACTTGTGGGAAACACATATTTATCACGCAGAAATCTGCAGTGTTCCCATTGGGGAGAGAGAGAACTAGAGGCCAGCCCAATCCCTAAATGAGAACTGGATAGGGCAAATATAAGGCCAATCGTTCTCGCCAACCCCAGAAGGAAAGGGGGTGTCAGGGTTGCGCTGTAGTGGAGGAGGGCAAGCAGAGGAAGCGTGTCCCCACAGCGCGCGACCTATGAGAAAACGAATAACTTATAACTATAAGTAAATAATTAGTTCCATTTAGAAATGTAAATATTACCAATTTGTAACCAGGATCAGTTTGATCAAAACATAACCCCTAGGCAATAAAGTGCAAACTAAGTCGGTACTTAAACTACGCACCCAAGAGTAAAAGGTAACAAAGCACGTTGGTCATTACCACTGTATGATGGCTTCGGCCATATTTAGACAGGCACAGTAACACAAAAAAAAAAAAAAAAAAAAAAAAACCCAACTGCGGCCGAAGCCTGACTTAGTATTAACAACCTGTAGGTAAAAGATTATCCATGATAAGAAAATTAGTATGTGTAAAAAGTTACATATTTCAACCGTGCTTTTGTGCTGAGCCTGGAAGAGAGGTACGCCTTTTCTTTGAGGGGGTCTTTCTCCAGGGTGGGTCCGGTAGGCTCAGAAATTTAGGGATTGGGTCTTGCCAGCCTGGGAGTTCCATGGATGGAAGATTAAGATCTTGCAAGAAGGTTGGGAGTTCCTCCGGAAATCTCAGCGTGTGTGACCGACCATTTTTTGTGGCAATTAGGCAGGCTGGGAATCCCCATCTGTAGGTGATCCCGTCTGAACGCAGGTGGTCAAGGAGCGGTTTCAGAGCTCTGCGGCGGTCTAGGGTTTCCTTAGAAAGGTCTGGAAATATGGTGATGACTGCTCCGTCAAAGTCTACGTTAGGCAAGCCCCGCATCTTCATCATAATAGCATTTTTGTCTTCAAAATAATGCAAGCGACAAATAACGTCTCTGGGCTGATCTGACTTAGCATTACGGGGTCTTAGGGCACGGTGTACTCGGTCAAAGCGTAGCGGTGCAGTGGCTGAATTGCCTAAGATGGTATTAAAGATGCCTCTTATAGATGGTTCTAGGTCATTATCACCCGTTGCTTCTGGCAGACCTCTGACACGAATGTTATTTCTACGGTTACGGTTCTCGAGGTCTTCGAGTTTATACAGGGAGGCACGGTGGGCAGAGGCCAACTGGGTAACAGTGTCCTGTAGTTCTTTAATAGCTAAATCATGTGTGTCTTGTCGCTGTTCCGTTTCCTCAACTCTGGCCAGGATATGTGTCATGTCAGATCTGACAGCAGATATCTCCTTTTTTATGGATTTCTCCAGACTGTGAAACATTCCTGCAAGTTCTTTTTTGAGGCCGCTCATTAGCGTGTTCATTTCGGAACCCGCAGGGGATCCTGGATCATCCATGAGGTCTGAGCAGTATGAGGAGGTCGGGGAGCTGTCTCGCACAGATGCAGCGTGAGATGATGGAGAGACGCTGGTCCGTGAGGTTCGGACCTGCTCGTCTCTTGCGTTAGCCAAGTACTGTTGAATAGAGCCAGTGGAGACTGGAGCGGGCAGAGATCTTTTACCCGGACGTTTACCCTTGGCAGACCGGGGTTTAGGTGTTTTGGCGGGCATTACTGGAACTATACGGTCGATCGCCGTGGGGGACGCCCCCTACTCACATCTGTTTAGAGACATGTTTCCATCATAGTATGCAAGCAGTGTTAGAAGTGCTTCAACAGTCACATGGAAAAGTGATGGTAGTTGTACTGATGGAGGTTTATGGGAGCAGAAGCTATGTGTAAGATATAGTAGTAAGGAATTGGTTTAGGAGTACTTGGAGTACCAAGATGGCCGCCAGCCTCCAGAGGTAGGCCAGAAGGAAGACTTTGTTTGCGGAAATAAAGTATGCGGTCTGTCACTGTATGAGGGGGTCAGTTGATGGAGTGAATGTTCAGCAGTTCAACAGTTATATTATTAGGTGGGTAAGGCTAGCAGGGGAGATGGTTTGGAGTACCAAGATGGCCGCCGTCTTCCATAGGTAGGCCGAAGCCGCGGTCTTTCCTGAGATTCGCGGCCGGCCGAGTAAGCACCGTTCGCTGTCGCCACGCCAACTTAAGGCAGGAATGGTGGTTTGTGACAATGGCACCAACCTCCTCTCTGCCCTCCGACAGGGACAAATGACCCATGTGCCCTGTTTGGCTCATGTCCTTAACTTGGTGGTCCAGCGGTTCTTGGGCAGGTACCCGGGCTTACAGGATGTCCTAAGGCAGGCCAGGAAAGTCTGTGTGCATTTCCGCCGGTCATATAATGCCAGTGCTCGGCTGACGGACCTCCAAAAGGAGTTTAACCTGCCCAAGAACCGCCTAATCTGTGACATGCCCACCAGGTGGAACTCAACGTTGGCCATGCTGCAGCGGCTGCACACGCAGCAGAGGGCCATCAATGAGTACCTGTGCGACTATGGCACCAGGACAGGGTCAGGGGAGCTTGTTTTTTTTTCCCCATGCCAGTGGGCCATGATCAGGGATGCATGCACTGTCCTGTCACCATTTGAGGAGGCCACGAGGATGGTGAGCAGTGACAGTGCATGCATCAGTGACACTGTCCCCCTTGTCCACCTGTTGGAGCACACGCTGCGTGGAATAATGGACAGGGCACTTAAGGCAGAACAGAGGCAGGAATAGGAGGACTTCCTTAGCTCTCAAGGCCCCCTTTATCCAGACAGTGTTCCTGCGTGCCCGCCGATCACACAGGAAGAGGAGGAGGAGGAGGAGGAGGAGGAGGAGGAGGAAGATTGTGTCAGTATGGAGGTGGAGCCTGGCTCTCAGCATCAGCAGCAGTCTTTAAGGGATCAGTCCCAAGAAACACATGGACTTGTACATGGCTGGGAGGAGGTGGCTGCGGACCATGTCGTCCTTAGTGACCCAGAGGACTCCGGACCGAATGCCTAAGCAAACCTACGCTGCATGGCCTCCCTGATCCTGCAAAGCCTGCGTAAGGATCCTCGTATTCGTGGTATCAAGGAGAAGGACCAATACTGGCTGGCAACCCTCCTTGATCCACGTTACAAGGGTAAGGTTGCGGACCTTATCTTGCCATCGCAGAGGGAGCAGAGGATGAAACATCTTCGGGAGGCCTTGCAGAAAGGTCTGTGCAACACGTTCCCAGAGACTGGGAGGTTACAAACTCCTGTTTCTGGACAACGTGTTGCTGAGGCTTTGGTCAGTCAAAGAAGGAGCGGTGGAGAAGGTGGCCGTCTGACCGATGCGTTCAGACAATTTTTTGGTCCACAGCCCCAAATTATGATCGGTTCCAGCAACCATCGCCAGCGTCTGTTTTACATGGTGCAGGAATACCTAGGGGCAAGATCTGACTTGGACACCTTTCCCACCGAAAATCCTCTGGGTTACTGGGTCTTGAGGATGGATCACTGGCCAGAGCTTGCACAGTATGCAATTGAGCTACTGGCCTGTCCTGCATCCAGCGTTCTTTCGGAACGCACATTCAGTGCTGCTGGAGGTTTTGTAACCGATCACAGGGTGCATCTGTCCACCAACTCGGTCGATCGACTGACCTTCATAAAAATGAATCAGTCTTGGATCACCACCAGCTACCAAGCATCTGATGCTGATGTAACTGAATAATTTTTTTTGAAATCTCAGATCCCTTCAAAGGCTGCCTATGCTAATGCTGAGTGACTATCCCTGAGTAATTATCCTCTTCCTCCTCAATCATCAGGCTGATAGCTTGTAAGAACATTTTTGGTTCTGGGCGCCACCACCAGTGCCTAAGGCCCAATTTTTCAGCCCGTGTTTAACAGGGGCGTGTAATTACAATTTTTGATGCAGTACTTTGCAGCAGGGCTAGTTTCTGCGTTACAACTAGAGTATCTGTGAGGGGTTGCAGTGTTGTGGCACCAACACCAGTGCCTAAGGCCCAATTTTTCAGCCCCTGTTTATCAGGGGCATGTAATTACAATTTTTGATGCAATACTTTGCAGCAGGGCTCATTTCTGCGTTCCAACTAGAGGATCTGTGAGAGGTTGCAGTGTTGTGGCACCAGTGCCTAAGGCCCAATTTTTCCGCCCCTGTTTAACAGGGGCATGTGATTACAATTTTTGAAGCAATACTTTGCAGCAGGGCTCATTTCTGCGTTCCAACTAGAGTATCTGTGAGAGGTTGCAGTGTTGTGGCACCAGTGCCTAAGGCCCAATTTTTCAGCCCCTGTTTAACGGGCCTGTAATTACAATTTTTGGTGCAATACTTTGCAGCAGGGCTCATTTCTGCGTTCCAACTAGAGTATCTGTGAGGGGTTGCAGTGTTGTGGCACCAGCACCAGTGCCTAAGGCCTAATTTTTCAGCCCCTGTTCAACAGGGGCATGTAATTACAATTCTTGATCTAATATTTCACAGCAGGGCCCATTTCTGCACCCACCAAGAGCGAGTGAGGACTTACAGTGTTGTGGCACCACCACCACCAAAGGCCCAATTTTTCTGCCCTTGTTCAACAGGGGCATGTAATTACAATTCTTGATCTAATATTTCACAGCAGGGCCCTGTGAGGGCTTACAGTCTTGTGGCCACAACAACACCTAAGGCCCAAATTTCTGCTGAGTATATAGGGCAGGCCCCTACTTTCAAACATCTAACTTACAAACGACTCCTACTTGCAAACGGAAGGAGACAACAGGAAGTGAGATGAAATCTACCCCTAGGGGAAATTCTCTCCTGTAAGAGTTAATATGGGAAAAACATTTCTCCTTTCCACTGATGCTTTCCAATCCTTGTTCCACAAAAAACCCCAAATTTTCAAAAAACATTTGTCATTGGGACAAAAAGTGAGGTGAAATCTTCTGAAGCGGAGGAAAGACAGCAAAACAAATGTCACAGGGGTGATAACCCTTCCCTATGTTTTCCAAAAAGCTTAAAAAAGATTTTTTGGCTGGAGCTAAACACGTTAAAAATGTACCCGTTAAAAGTTACAAACAGATTCTACTTAACAACAAACCTACAGTCCCTGTCTTGTTTGCACCGCCTGTATACTGCTGTTCAGAGTATATAGGGCCTGGTGGCCCCACACCTTTCCTTATTTTAATTTGGGTGCGGGGTTCCCCTTAATATCCATACAAGACCCAAAGGGCCTGGTAATGGTCTGGGGGATACCCATGCCGTTTGTCTCACTGATTTTCATCCATATTGCCAGGACCCGACATTACATTAAACCCGCAAGAAGTTTTAAATGAGATTTTTTCCTTTAAAAATGACATTTTGTGCAGGGACTGTTCTAAACACGGGAAACATGCGCCACTTTACAGGCATACTATAGACACACCCCAGGTACGATATTTAAAGGAATATTTCACTTTTTTTTTTTTTTACTTTAAGCATCATTAAAATCACTGCTTTCGAAAAAACGGCCGTTTTTAAAAGTTTTTTTTGCATCGATACAAGTCCCCTGGGGTAGGACCCGGGTCCCCAAACCCTTTTTAGGACAATACCATGCAAATTAGCCTTTAAAATGAGCACTTTTGATTTCGAACGTTCGAGTCCCATAGACGTCAATGGGGTTCTAACGTTCGTGCGAATTTTCGGTCCGTTCGCAGGTTCTGGTGCGAACCGAACCGGGGGGTGTTCGGCTCATCCCTACTCTGCATGTTTCACAGGCTTCCCCAAACTAGTCAGAAACCCTCTTGCTTTCCAGATGGGACCGAAATCATGAGCTATCCCAAAAGCGTACCTGATCCTTTGACCTTCTTGGGTCTCACAAGCTCTTGCCAGTGCCCACAGTTCGGCTTCTTGTGCAGACATGTTGGAACTCAATGAACCCTTTTCTATTGTAGTCACTGCATAACCTGTGTGTGGCTTACCATCTGGAGTGTAATACCTGGAACCATCGACAAAAAGGTTCTTAGCGTCTGGGATAGGAGCCTCCTTCACTGGATTGATGGTTGCTGACTCAAGTTCCATCAAAGAAACACAGTCGTGGTGGTCATCAACATGTTGCCCTTCTAAATTGAAAAGTTGGTTAGAGGTAGAGAGATTAGTATTGTTAGTCTGTAAAATGTGAGTGTTTTTAACACCAAATCGCTTTTAACACCATTATCTCCCCCCTTCTCTTCCTCATTGAAAGGAAGAAGAGATACTGGGTTCAAAATGGTGCATCGTCTTAAAGTTAGGTTAGTAGGGGTAAGGAGAGCCATTTCGTACTTGGTCAGTCTGGCAGCAGAGAGATGTTTTGTGTGAACTTGATTTAGGATCTCCTGCATGGAATGGGGAGTAAAGAGGGTCAGTGGGGAGTCCAAGACTATGTCACCTACCTTCTGTAACAATACAGCGCAGGTGGCTACGGCTCGTACACAACCTGGTGAGCCTCGAATGACTGGATCTAGGGCAGTCGATAGGTACATGATGGGTCAGTACCTGTACCCATGTAGTTGGGTCAGTACTCCAGTGGCGTGGCCTTTGCTTTCATAGCAGAAGAGGTAGAAAGGGAGGTCGTAGTTGGGCAGACCTAAAGCAGGTGCTTTGGAGAGTTCTTGGATCAAGTCCTGTAGGGTTGACCAGATATCATCAGTCAGTTTAAAAGAATGTTTGGGATGGGATTTTGTAAAGGGGTCCTAACGTGGATGAGATGTTAGGGACCCAGTCTCTACAGTAGTTGATAAGACCAAGAATGGCTCTGGTTTGTCGTGCATTACGGGGTTTCGAGGAAGTCTTTCATTGTCTGAATTCTCTGGGTTGTCAGGTGTCGAGTACCCTGAGATATACAATGTCCTAAAAAAGTGACCTTCTCCCTGTAAAACTGCAATTTTTCCTTGCTAGCTTTATTCCTCATGGACGCCAGATGGTTAAGCAATGAGACAGTATGCTGATAACAGACATCCCTTGCGGGGCAACAAAGCACCACCTCTGGATTTGTTGGGGTCCACTGATCCAACATTATTTTAGGTTTGCAACTGTACTCCGAAGGACTAGTCACAGACCCTTGAACGAGACGCGTCCAAGTCAGTTGTCGACCCTGGAATGAAAAAGCAAAAAGGTACTGACACTGGGGGTCCAGTGGTAACGAAAAAAATGCGTTAGTCAGATCAATGACACTGAAGAAAATTGTGTTAGGTGGTATAGAGGCCAACAAGGTGTGTGGGTTGGGTACCAAAGGGACATCACTGATGATGATTTTATTGATAGCCCTTAAATCATGTACTAAACGGAAAGTTGCTTCCTGACCTTTGACAGACTTTTTAGCCACTGGAAACAAGGAGTGTTACAGGGGGATTTGGTTGGCGTGAGAACTTTTATCAGCAGGTACCAGTCAATTTGGATTTTAAGACTATACATCTGAGCTACACTCAAAGGGTATTGTGGTAATTGGGGCAAAACGCTTCCTGCTCTGATGTCTACTGTGGTTGGCAGAACTGGCAAAAGACCCACGTCATACTTGTCAATCGCCCAAAGTTTGGGATCGACCTCCACCAGCACATCCAACCCCAGAAAACAACCAGGCTCTGTCATGTATGGTAGAGCAGCCATTGCACATAGGCGCTCATCCGACAATGCACTACTAACCACAATACCTGTTGGAGTATACTCAATAACCGCCCGTATTTCCGACAAAAAATCAGCCCCCAATGGATTGATAGGAACATCATCCGATACTAGCACAGATTTTATGGCCTCTGTGTGTTGCCCCAACCTACAATGGAGAGGATTTGTTGTTTGTAATGACAATGTCTGACCTGTGAGATCTATGGTTGGGGTGGTTTCTCCCAAAAAGGGAATTTTGCCTTTAACATCTGTAGCTCTTAAAACTGTGCGGGCAGCGCCGGTATCGATGAGGCATGGTAGAGGATATTTAAGTTCTTTAACATTCAGATTGATATGGGCAGATACCGGTTTGCCAACGACCTATGACAAGTCATAGTCGTTTCCTGCTATTGCTACAACTTGAAGTGTTTGATCCTCTGGATGAACTGCCACTTACCCTGAGGTCTAGCTGTTTCATTATCACAAAATCTTTGTACATGGCCTTCCTTCCCACAATTAAAACAAACAAAAGGTCTCTTGCGATGTGTCGCATTTTTGACCTGTTTGTTTTTATTTTGGGGTCCTGTGTAGGGAGTTTGTGCTACAATGATTTTAGATGTCTTCTCCTGCTTTTTCCGGTCCACATCCCTCTCTATACCAGAGAGAGTGGATAGAATGGCAGGAATGGTCATCTCATTAAATTCGGGCCTGGCCAATAATAACCTGTCCCGAACTTTTGAATAGATTCCCTCTAGAAATTTAGCTCTTAACATGAGGTGAATGGCGGTAAGCTTTTGTCCCTCGGGTGGTACGTCGTGACCAACCTCCAGATCTGCATCTATTGCGGCTTGTTTCAGGCGACGCCAGAAACAAGTGCATTCCTCTCCAGGATTCTGGCTTAATTTCATTACATCCGTGGTAGAGGTTGCACCATACAGTTCCGGAAGCTTTCCTAGAAGGGCCTTACAAAACTCTTTACCACCAGATGTCATCTGCTCATGTGTGGTGAGGCTACGAGACATTACAGCCTCCACCATTTCATCTCCTATTTTAGCCCTTAGAATTCTGGCACAGTCCGTTCTGCTCATTCTGTAACTAAATTGGTTCTGACCATACATTCTTGCGAATCCCCGCGGATTCGTCCTATAGTCTTGCAGTTCAGTTAGAATGTTCCTGATCTATGAGGAGTTAAAAGGGACATGCCATACTACCCCCTCCTTTCTCCGTCTGCATTGGGGGCACCCTTAAATTGTTGTACCCGGACTGGATAAGCCCCAGGGTGGAGAGCGGGTGTATATTGGGGGGTGGTTTTGATAGTGAACTAACATATACGGTTATATTTACAGTGGGTTCTGATAAATAATCCCCCAGAGAAGGATATAGAGTAGGAACTGCTAAATCATACTCTTTCAGAGCCTTTATACAGTCTCCTCTTTTCCTGTCCCTAATAGGGATTTGTCTAGATTCACACAACATGTTTAAATCTACAGTGGAAAACAGATTGTAGTTGGCTTTAGGCTGGAGAGCAGAGGCTTCAGTGGTTATAGAAGATAGTTGAGGGAGAGAGACAGGGAGAGAGTTTGAGCTGCAGGATATAGAAACTGGAGAGGGAGAGAGAGGGAGACAGCAGGAATGGTGGGAAATTCAGGAGAGACAACAGCAGTTACAGATCCAGCTGATCCTGTTTGTCTCAACAGGGTTAGCCCAGAGAGGGCTTCCTCCATTTCCCTTATTGGACAACTAGGTTCGGCAACCCCCTCTGGCCAGGTATACATAATGCGCTTCTTCCGGACTGAGACTGCCTTTTGTTTACCCTGCTGATTCACTATAATAGACTTCTGAAACCTCAACTGAGCTATGTCTAAAGTCTTTGTAGCCTGGAGTCTGGTTCTAAACTCAGTGATGAGTTTCTCCCACCTCCAGGTTTCAAAAGTACCTTCCAAAGGAATACACCATGTTGTACTCTATGACCATCTATGTCAATCCTTAAGGGGTCTCACAGCCTGAGCCCCAAACCCAGACTTCATGTATTGTGCAGCAGTCTGACTGGTGGGGAGGCTTATATGTTTCCTCCCCATCAAGGACAACCAATTGCCCATGACGATTCGAATAGTTTTTTTTCAGGGGACTCTGCGTCCAGAGAACCCTGCGCTTTACTTTCGGAGCGGTTATTGTTTGCGCTTTTATCACTATAACCGGCCCCCGCGTCCCGATTATCCTACATGGCCTGAGCGGGGCTGCTAGCATACTACCCCTCACGTTTTATGCTAATACAATCGTGCACTGGAATTCCGATTATTATACACGGCCCAACCGGTCTCACGATATACAGCCTTCTAAACACGTTTGTCAGACAACTACAAAACACCATGAAATCCTTCGCTTTTTAAAAACATGGTTTCTATCCGTCCTAGATGTTGCAACAATAATGGGGATGCCTCCTGTTCACTCTCTACGCAAAACCGAATTACAGTATAAAACTTCGCTAAAACAACTGTAATTAAATAAAAACAAAAAACAAACTGATTCTACTAGAAATGGAATTTAGCACAAAAAGACAAACTATATTTCACTCGGGACTAAAATCAGCAGAAACAAAAACTGACTATACAATTGAGAGACCAATATTAACAGTAATCCCTAGACAAACACTTTAGGCTATATCAATCAGGGTACATACTAAAATATAGGCATATTTAACTAAATAATATATCCAAGAACACCAAAGTTACATAAAACATGAAATATACACCTTAAACATACACTCTTGTTCTCAAATACAAAACAAAACTTTGTTCTGAAAGTTGGAAAGACAATGGATACACAGGACCATCAACAATACTGGTTGCCCCTCCCCCAGTTCATCCACATGGTCAATTACATATGCAGCAGCCATCTTAACACATTGTGTGAGCCTGTTCAGTCACACACAGCATACAGTTACACAGCCATACACAGCATTCACTTTAGGTTTGTATTAAATGGGACCTATAGAGGATTTAAATATAGGTGCTTCCCCAATTAATAGACCTACTTACAAAGACAAAAATATAACCTACAAGTCCCGTCATTATTCAGAAAGCGACAAAAAAAAAAAAAAAAGGTTCTTTGCCTGGCAAATCTTACCTCATACAGCGCACAGAGAATCAAGATCCCGAACACAGAACAGCAAAAATGTTCAAAAAAACTTGAAGTATGGTTGTCGTACCATAGGCCGGCCTTTGCTGGTCTGGTTGTGGAGGTCTCTTCCCCCTCGAGGTCCGCTGAATTAGGAAGATCTGTTAGCTACTTTTCTGGTCTGCCATTAATGTTGAGGAAAATCCAAGATTCTCCCTATAAGCATATAATTTCTTTGCGCTTAAAAGCACAAAAAGCTCTCTTATACAATGTCGGGAAAGCGCGCCTTTCTTTCTCTCCAAGTAACACAAACAGATACTGGTATCACCTCGAGCTCAGTATCAATCCTGAACCAGGTAGCCAAGTGGCTTTTATTTATACTAAACACATCGATAACAAAAGAGGCTGCTGACTTCAGAATCAGCCAATCAGACACTTGTATTCATTCAAAAGAACCAATGACACACATGTATATATTCAAATAGAAATGCAATAGTGACGTGTGCAGATGGTGGTATGCAAAACCATGCGGCAAGCACATGGTTTCGAACACAACCGTGTCCACATTCCCACTGCTACCAGTGATGTGAGCCATACTACATTATGGCCCAGTGGGGCATAATTTTGTATGGTTATACTATGGTTCCCAAGTACACAGATCTGTTTACTTAGGAGTTTAAATGCGATTGCCATGGAGTGGCCAGTTCCTTGGTGAGGCATAAACAAACATCCTTAAAAGAGCAAAACAGACCCGTCGTGTCCACGGGAAGGTTTCCGCATCCAATGGTCTTCCACCAGCGTCTGTATGTGCGAATACCCTCACATGAGCGCAATACAGCAAAACCGACACTGGGGGACATCTGAAAACAAAAAATTAATAAAAACTTCCACAACAGCTCCTCCTCTTTGTTATATTCTCCCATGTGTCCCTCGATGAAACTTGATCTTCTTCTTACACCTGGAAATGAATCAGTCCTTACAGTTTACCTTTTGGTTTGTGGCATTGAAAAATATAAACCCCATTGGAGAGGAGACAATAATGTGATTACAATTAG
Source organism: Aquarana catesbeiana (assembly GCF_042186555.1). Taxonomy (NCBI): domain Eukaryota; kingdom Metazoa; phylum Chordata; class Amphibia; order Anura; family Ranidae; genus Aquarana; species Aquarana catesbeiana. Next base: position 437,032,478 of record NC_133326.1, on the reverse strand, counting down.
CCAGCTTGAGTCAAAATGGATACATGAAATACGAACTCTGACTCCTTTGGGCTATAACGTTGAATTCGACCTCAACTGTTTTATTTTGAATTATTAATTTTTCATTTTCTACTTTTTTTTTATTTTATTACTTTTTTTACTACTTTTTTTATTCCCCTCCTCATTGCTCTTATATGCTTCTTCCCTGTTGAGGATTTTTTATGCAATTATTACTAGGTTATACCCTATCTAGTTTCCTGTACTTACCTCCTTGTTTGAGTCGTATGCTTTTATTTCCTCACATTTACCTATAGTGTAGAATTTTTTATCATTATCACTATTTATCCACAAGATGGCAATATAGGCGAATTAGAACAAGTATCTTTGCTTATGATTACGTTTCATTTACGAGATTCCACTTTCTTACCACTAGATGTCATCTGTCTGTTGGGTTTTAAGGTGTTTCTTGATAAATCACCACCAGATGGCGCTGTCCAATGGAGATTTTATATAGGCTAGTATATATGTTTTTATTTTCCTAGTTTTGTTTTATTTTTTACATTTTTATATTTTTTATTCTGATCTGTTATCAGGGGGTCTTTTTATTATAATTGCTTAGATCTCATATGGTTTATTATGGCGTCTACTGAGTGAGGATACACCTATTAGTATTCCAATCCAATCTACTGTGTGAGGATACACCTATATTCCACTTTGTTGATTAAGAACTGACTATATAAATAGACACCTGATGCCTGACTCCATTACCCTTTGATAAAGTCACGTGGGTGGTGATGATACGCGTCAGGGAAGAGTCAGGTGTCATCACTTCTGGCCGCGGCCGAGACCGGAAGTACTGGGATCTGTGCTGTTTATGTTATGCTGTATATGTAAGTTACTATGTTGTTTTGAATAAACCTGTTTTGAATACTGCACAATGGGGATACTCCTTTCTATTGCATGCCTCCACCCAACTTGCCGAACTTGAGGCCTTCCATTTGGAAATTTGCCAGACCTGTGACGATCGGAGGAGACCGATCGATTGATGGTATTTCATCCACTTCCTGACTGCAGGCTCGACTTAACCCTAGGGGTCTTTGCTAGAGGTGAGAGGCTGGGGGAAACGTGTGGCGCACCACAGAGTACGGTTATTAAGAGGAATCTGTCACCTATCATCGTTTGCACTTGCACTTTTTTTATCTATTTTTTTACACAAACTGTTTTATGAAGACTCACTTTGTTCACTTTGGAACTGTATTATATTAATTGGATCGACTTGTGGCTATTTTTATAGCGTTTCTGCACTTTTTTGCACTTTATGTGATTTTTGTTATTGCATGCGACTTTTTTTTATCTAATGCGATCTAAAAAAAAAATTTTTTTTCTTAATTTGTGATTTTTTTTTTTTTTTATCTTGATGCACTTTTAGACTATTTTTTGATTTATTCACCTTTATTTATTTGTCATTTATCCGATGTCACTTCTTATGAATTTAATGGCTGTTTAGTCACTTTATTTATGTGATCTTGTTTTTTACACATATGCACTTTACTTGAAGAATTGGATTATATTTATTTCATCACATTTATGCACTTTGAGTTAGCGCCACATATCTCTATTTACCTTATTGTTTTTCTGTGTGGGAACACTGCTGTATGTGTGGGGCGGCTTCTTAGTCATCTTTAGCTGCTTTAGCTCGTCTTGGTTTTGCGCATTCGTTTTCTTCTTTGTTTCATACATTAATAAAAATTTCCACAACAACACGCAAGTTATAACTGACAGGAAAATATCACTTAATTTTCAATATACAGAATGTGTACCTTCGGCAAGATCAGACTTGGACACCTTTCCCACCGAAAATCCTCTGGGTTACTGGATCTTGAGGATGGATCACTGGCCAGAGCTTGCACAGTATGCAATTGAGCTACTGGCCTGTCCTGCATCCAGCGTTCTTTCGGAACGCACATTCAGTACTGCTGGAGGCTTTGTAACCGATCACAGGGTGCACCTGTCCACCGAATCGGTCGATCAGCTGACCTTCATAAAAATGAATCAGTCTTGGATCACCAGCTACCAAGCACCTGATGCTGATGTAATTGATTGATTTTTTTTTTTTAATGTGAGATCCCTTCAAGACTGCCTATGCTGATGCTGAGTGACTATTCTGTTATGCTGAGTGACAATCCTCTTCCTCCTCAATTTTCATGCTGATAGCTTGTAAGAACATTTTTGGTTCTGGGCACTGCCACCAGTGGCCAAGGCCCAATTTTTCTGCCCGTGTTTAACAGGGGCATGTAATTACAATTTTTGATGCAATACTTTGCAGCAGGGCTCATTCCTGCGCTCCAACTATAGTATCTGTGAGGGGTTGCAGTGTTGTGGCACCAGTGCCTAAGGCCCAATTTTTCCACCACTGTTCAACAATGGCATATAGTTACAATTCTTGATCTAATATTTCACAGCAGGACCCGTTCCTGCGCCCGCCAAAAGTAACTGGGAGGGCTTACAGTGTTGTGGCAACACCAACACTTAAGGCCCCAATTTTTGCAAAGTATATAGGGCAGGCCCCTACTTTCAAACATCCAACTTACAAACAACTCCTACTTGCAAACGGAAGGAGACAACAGGAGATGAAATCTACCCCTAGGAAGGGAAATTCTCTCCTGTAAGAGTTAATATGGGAAAAACGTGTCTCCTCTTCACTGATGCTTTATCACCAATCCTTGTTTCACTAAAACCCCCAAATTTCCAAAAAACATTTGTCATTGGGACAGAAAGTGAGGTGAAATCTTCTGAAGAGGTGCACAGACAGCAAAACAAATGTTACAGGGGTGATAACCCTTCCCTATGTTTTCCAAAAAGCTTAAAAATAGATTTTTTGGCTGGAGCTACACTTTAAAAATGTACCAGTTCAAAATTACAAACAGATTCTACTCAACAACAAACCCACAGTCCCTGTCTTGTTTGCACCGCCTGTATACTGCTGTTCAGAGTATATAGGGCCTGGGGACCCCACGCCTTTCCTTTTTTTAATTTGGGTGCGGGGTTCCCCTTAATATCCATACAAGACCCAAAGAGCCTGGTAATGGACTGGGGGAGGGGGGGTACCCATGCCGTTTGTCTCACTGATTTTCATCCATATTGCCGGGACCCGACATTACATTAAAGCCGCAAGCAGTTTTAAATGACTTTTATTCCTTTAAAAATGGCATTTTGTGCAGGGACTGTTCTAAGCACGGGAAACATGCGCCACTTTACAGACATAGTATAGACACCACCCAGGTACGATATGTAGCCTCCCTGGCGGTTTTCCCGAGTGTGGCTCGGGGTTAAAATTCAGGACCATTAGCAGTAACCCCGAGCCACACTCGGGATTACATCGCAGGATCCTGGTGTGGCTTTACTTACCTTGTCCCAGGGATCCTGCGATGTCCTCCATGCTGTCTGCGGGCTCTGTCCTCCTCCGAAGCCTCTCCGTGCCAGGCTCCGTTCCCTGCAAGCGGCGCGACGCACGGGGGCGGAGCCTGGCGGCAAATTCAAAAAATTGTAAAATCATAACACATACAGTACTGTAATCTTACAGATTACAGTACTGTATGAAATTATTTCACATCCCTTTTGTCCCCAGTGCTTTGTCCTATGCCCTGCATGCAGTTTTATGTTATATATACTGTTCTTTCTGCCTGGAAACTGGAGATTGTCCATAGCAACCAAAAAGTGTCCCTTTACATCAAAAGTGGCTTTAGACCAGCTAGAAAACAGTGATAGTAAATTAGAACACTTGCAGAACTGAGCGATAGTGAATCGTGGGGAAATTTACTTTATTATTATTATTATTTTATTTATTTTTTTAAATATTTATTTTTATTTATTATATTATAATTTATGTTTTTGTGTTTCAAACTTTATCATACCCGGGATATCTACTAGACTCTTGTTTGGACAGATTTAAGTGTGTTATTGTTAAGAATTACAGACCTACAATATAAAACGCCAAATTTCCATGCAAAATAATTGTCCTGCTTTCAGCACCTAAAATCCGAAATAATCATACCGCCAGGGAGGTTAAAGGAATGTTTCACTTTTTTTTTTCACTTTAACCACTTGCCGACTGGGCCATAGCCAAAAGACGGCTACAGCGCGGTCGGCTTATTCTGGGTGGATGTCCGTGGGACGTCCTTCCAGAATGTTGATCCCACGTGCCCCCTGGGGCGCGCACCCGGGAACATCCGTGACATCACGGATCACGGTAAATAGCCGCTGATAGCGGCCGTTTACCACGTGATCCTTCCGTCAAATGATGGAGCGGTCACTTGTAAACAAACCGGCGTCACGTCATGACGCCGGTTCCTCCCTCCCCTCTCTCTACCGATTGGTACAATGAGAGGGGGAGAGAATGCAGCAGTGCTGTGGGCTGGATGTTTAGTACCCACAGCGCTGCTCAGTGCCAATAATCTGTAATACTCTGCAACATTGTGCAATACTCTGCCAATACTCTGCAACACTGTGCAATACTCTGCAACATTGTGCAATACTCTGCCACATTGTGCAATACTCTGCAACACTGTGCAATACTCTGCCAATACTCTGCAACACTGTGTAATACTCTGCCAATACTCTGCAACACTGTGCAATACTCTGCAACACTGTGCAATACTCTGCCAATAAATTTTAACAGAAACATTTTTTTTTTTTAAATCGAATTTTCAGTCTTTTTTGATTTATAGCGCAGAAAATAAAAAACCCAGCGGTGGTTAAATACCACCAAAAGAAAGCTCTATTTGTGTGAAAAAAAGGACAAAAATTTCATATGGGTACAGTGTTTCATGACTAATTGTCATTCAAAGTGTGAGAACACCGAAAGCTGAAAATTGGTCTGGTTAGGAAGGGGGTTTAAGGACCCAGTTGTCAAGAGGTTAAGCATCATTAAAATCACTGCTCCCGAAAAATTGGCCGTTTTTAAAACTTTTTTGCATTGATACATGTCCCCTGGGGCAGGACCCAGGTCCCCAAACCCTTTTTAGGACAATAACTTGCATATTAGCGTTTAAAATTAGCACTTTTTATTTTGAACGTTTGAGTCCCATAGACTTTAATGGGGTTCTAAAGTTCGCACCAACTTTCGGTCCGTTCGCAGGTTCTGTTGTGAACCGAACCGAGGGGGTGTTCAGCTCATCCCTAGTTTGGACAGAGAGATAGCTTGAGTTAGATTAAGCAGGTAGGTTATTCAGTGTGTGTGTGTGTGTGTGTGTGTGTATATATGTGTAATAAATATAAATATATATATATATATATATATATATATATATATATATACATACATTCATTCTAGTGTGTGTGTGTGTGTGTGTATATATATATATATATATATATATATATATATATATATAATACAATGTAAAGTAGTGAGTTTACAGCTTGTATAACAGTGTAAATTTGCTGTCCCCTCAAAATAACCCAACACACAACCATTAATGTCTAAACCACTGGCAACAAAAAGTAAGTACACCCCTAAGTGAAAATGTCCAATATTTTGTGTGGCCACCATTACTTTCCAGCACTGCCTTAACCCTCTTGGTGTCACATATGGGTACTCACTGAGGCCGAGATGCTGAGAGCGGTAACCTCTTGCGACTAAGCGCACTCCACTCCTGGAGATGGTACAGGGGGTGAAAGGCACAAAGATGCACTAGTCACCAGCAGGCAGGGCAGGTCTTGCGTGAAGGTCACCGGGAAGGAGACAGCTGTGCAGGACTAAGGACTGCTGAAGCTCAAGGAGGTAGATGAGCAGCTAGTCCAACAACAGGGCGGGGGTCAAACACTGATGACTGGCAAGAGTCTCTTAGATAGGCAGAACAGTCTTGTGCTGGAGACTGGTAGCAGGTCTGCAAACAGGCTGATGATTAAATGCTGAAGACTGATAGGAAGTCCATAAAACAGCCAGAGGGTCAAGCACAGGTAACTGGAGGCAAAGTCAGGGGTCAAGCACTGAAGACAAATAGCAGAGTCTGAGAGCAGGCCGAGGGTCAATCACTGGAGACAGGAAGCGATATCCGTAGACAGGCCAAGGGTCAAACACAGGAGGCAGGTAGCGAGGTCCAAGAGGCAAGCCGAAGGTCAGATGCTGGAAGAGATCAGCGTAAGTCAAGGTCAATCCGGGTCACAACGGGAAATCAAGAATCAGGATACAAGCAGGAAACACACAGGAAGCTGAAAGACAAACCAGCAACTTGGCCATGGCACAGAGTGGCTTTTATAGGCAGTGGGAGTCTCAGATTGTGCGTGCGCTATTGCATACACCGTTCCACTGAATTGCGCACGCACATTAGCCATTCCACTGTATTGTGCCCAGGGATGCTCCGTGGTGCCGCTCTAACGCACATGTGTGTAGGAAAGCGGCGATATTGGCGAGGCTGGTGCTTGCTTCTTTCCTGACACTTGGGCATGGAGTTCACCAGAGCTTCACAGGTTGCCACTGGAGTCCTCTTCCACTCCTCCATGACGACATCACAGAGCTGGTGGATGTTAGAGACCTTACGCTCATCCACCTTCCGTTTCAGGATGCTCCACAGGGTTTAGGTCTGGAGACACGCTTGGCCAGTGCATCACCTTTACCCTCAGCTTCTTTAGCAAGGCAGTGGTCGCCTTTGAGGTGTTTGGGGTCGTTATCATGTTGGAATACTGCCCTGCGGCCCAGTCTCTGAAGGGAGGGGATCATGCTCTGCTTCAGTATGTCACAGTACATGTTGGCTTTCATGGTTCCCTCAAACTAGCTCACCAGTGCCGGCAGCACTCATGCAGCCCTAGACCATGACACTCCCACCACCATGTTTGACTGTAGGCAAGACAAACTTGTCTTTGTACTCCTCTCCTGGTTGCCGCGACACACGCTTAACACCATCTGAACCAAATAAGTTTATCCTAGTCTCATCAGACCACAGAACATGGTTCCAGTAATCCAGTCTGCTTGTCTTCAGCAAACTTGCAGGTTTTCTTGTGCATCAGTCCTCAGGAAGGATGTACTGGAAATGGAGCAAGTACAAAGAAGGGCAACAAGGCTAATAAAGGGTCTGGAGGATATTAGTTACGAGGAAAGGTTACGAGCACTGAACTTATTCTCTCTGGAGAAGAGATGCTTGAGAGGGGATATGATTTTGATATACAAAGACCATACTGGTGACCCCACAATAGGGATAAAACTTTTTCGAAGAAGGGAGTTTAACAAGACTCGTGGCGACTCATTAAAATTAGAAGAAAAGAGGTAACCTTAAACTACGTAGAGGGTTCTTTACTGTAAGAGCGACAAGGATGTGGAATTCCCTTCCACGGGCGGTGGTCTCAGCGGGGAGCATCGATAGTTTCAAGAAACTATTAGGTAAGCACCTGAACGACCGCAACATACAGGGATATACAATGTAATACTGACATATAATCACACACATGGGTTGGACTTGATGGACATGTGTCTTTTTTCAACCTCACCTACTATGTAACTATATCATCTTTAGAAGAGGCTTCCTTCTGGGACGACAGGCATGCAGACCAATTTGATGCAGTGTGCGGCGTACGGTTTGAGCACTGATAGGCTGACCCCCCACCCCTTCAAACTCTGCAGCAATGCTGGCAGCACTCTTACATCTATTTCCCAAAGACAAGCTCTGGATAGGACACTGAGCACATACACTCAACTTCTTTGGTCGACCATGATGAGGCCTGTTCAAAGTGGAACCTGTCCTGTTAAACTGCTATATGGTCTTGGCCACCATGCTGCAGCTCAGTTTCAGGGTCTTGGCAATCTTCTTATAGCCTAGGCCATCTTTATGTATAGCAACAATTATTTTTTTTCAGATGCTCAGAGAGTTCCTTGCCATGAGGTGCCATGTGAGAGAGTGAGAGCAATAACACCAAATTTAACACGCCTGCTCCCCATTCACACCTAAAACCTTGTAACACTAACAAGTTACATGACACCAGGGAGGGAAAATGGATGGATATATATATATATATATATATATATATATATATATATATATATATATATATATATACTCTGCATTCAGTGTAGCCTATATATACAGTGCACGGTGGTGTATCGTTTCTAATACACTTCAGGCGGTGTACACAGTATATAATACAGTGTAGTGTGGTGTTGCAAAACAAAATACATCATGTCCGAAAGGCCACCAAGGACTGGCAGACGATCACAGGCCACTAAAAGAGGGCAAGCAGCCTCTGTGTCTACAGTCAACAGTGGTGGTCGTGGACATGGTGCATCCTCTGCAGGTGGCTGTGGGGCACGCTTGTCCCTTTTTTCTGCTGCTGGCTGTGTTATTGAGCCAGAACATGCAGAAAAGTTGCTGGAGCGGATACTGAAGCCTTCCTCCTCCTCCTTCTCCTCATCCTCTGTCACCCAGGCTCAGAGTAGTTTGCCTTCCAACGCAGCTGCCAAAGCGGCCTATTCCACTGGCTCCTTGTCCACAGTCACTCCTTCTGTAGCCCCACCATCATGCACAGAGGAGTCCCCAGAATTATTTGACCACAGTGTTGGTTATATGCTGCTGGAGGATGCACAGTGATTTGAAGGCTCCGATGTTGGTTCACAGGTTGAGGAAGGGAGTAGTGTGAGCCTAGGGAGAGGGGGTGCCCAAGAAGGACAAGAAACTGGCAGTCATGTTCCTCCAGCTGCAGCATATTGCCAAGTTTGCTCCAGTGATGAGGAGAGAGGGGATGATGAGGTCACTGACTGTACTTGGGTGCCTGAGAGGAGGAGGAGGAGGCACAACTCCAACGAGGCAGGATGTCCTCTAGGGGGCAACTTAATGGCAGCCACCCTATTGCATCCCACCGCAGAGCTCCCCAGATGCTGGGCACTGGTGACGCCCCACTGACTTTGAAAAGTTCCTTGGTGTGGGCCTTTTTTGACACGTGTGCAGCAGATTGCACCGTTGTTGTTTGCAACCTATGTCAGAAGCGGATCAAGCATGGCCAGAACAGCAGCCGCTTGGGCACCACATGCTTGACCAGACATATGACGACCTGCCATGCAGTCCATTGGCAACAGCACTTGAAAGGCCCACATCGTAGAAAAAGGCAAAGTCCTCCTTGCTCCTCATCTGGGATCTCCAACCCTACTATACCTCCAGTCCTCTCAAAAACCTGCACTGAGAGGAATGAAGGTATAGCAATAGGTGTCCCAAGTACTTGCAGCCAATCTGCTAGCAGTACACCACCAACTGATTTTTTTTTTTTAGCAGGCAAATTTCCCCACCACAGTTGCTTAACCGTAAAAAAAAATACAGTCCCAGCCACCCACATGCTCAGCGTCTAAATGCTAGCTTGGCCAAATTACTAGCACTGCAACTGCTGCCTTTCCAGCTGGTAGACTCTGCCCCCTTTCGTGAATTTGTGGAATGTGCTTCACCTCAGTGATAGGTTCCAAAATGCCATTTCTTTTCACGGAAGGCCATTCTGGCTCTCTACCGGCATATGGAAAGCAATGTTTTGGCCTTGTTGGACAGGGCAGTCAGCGGTAAGGTTCATATTACCGCTGAATCATAGTCCAGCAGGCATGAGCAGTGATGTTACCTTTCCTTCACAGTGCACTGGGTAACTCTGCTGGCAGCTGGAAAGGATGTAGGACAGGGTTCAGTGTTGTTGGAGCTTATTCCACCACCATGCCTCCAAAATGCTAGTGGTGATTCTGCCACAGCTCTCTCCTCCACCCCCTCCTCTTCTTCTTCCTCTATGGCCTCTTCTGCAGATTTGTCCTCTGAACCAGCAGTGCTCCGTAAGCGTTCAAGGGACTACGCAAGCAGTCAGGCTAAAAGATGCCATGCGGTGCTTGAGTTCTCGGGGACAGGAGGACAGGAGCCACACTGGGGCAGAGATTCTGTCAGCTCTGCAGAGGCAGGCTCAGAGGTGGTTGATGCCACGCCAGCTTCAGCTAGAAATGGTTGTATGCTACAATGGCACCAACCTTCTTTCCGCCCTCCGACAGGGACACATGATCCATGTTCCATTATTGGCATACATCCTGAATTTGGTAAAGGAAAAAAGGAGTAGATATGGCGCCGTTCCAGACCTGATGGATTCAGGTGTGTGCTGCTCCCTTGGTTGGGAGGAAGATATTAGGTGGGGAAAAGAAATGATAGGTAGTTCCTATTGAACGAGTGTCTTCTAATCAAAAACCAATGCACAGTAAAAGTGCATATTGATGTGAAGCCTTGTTATAGACTCCTAAGTGTGCATGAGTGTCAAGCTGTATACCTGACACTATAAAGTGCAATGTGTATGACACCAACTTACTCCATAAATAAATAAATAAAAATGTGACATAAAGTGCAAAATTCCTAATTGTTACTATGCATATGCATCAACCATATAAACAAGGTGAATCAATAGTGCAAATTAAAGTGCTAGTGTGGATACACAGGTGAGCATCTGATTAATATATGTATTGAGTTATAAGGTGCTATGGTGCCGGTGAAGGGATCTGTTTAGATTCTGGTGGACTTTTCAATGTATAAACCCTCGTGCCTTATTCGTGCTCTTATAATGACTGCACTCACCAGATCCTTTACTCCCTCTTGGGATCTCACACATCCACAATATATGCCACTGTGTAGCAACGCAGGATAACTCTGTCCTTAATGTAGACTATGAGAGGATTCCATTATGAAAAGAGAAAAGGTAGCCCACATAGCGTAATACTGTAAAAAACTTGTTTATTGGTGCAAACGCTTAAAAAGGTACTCACATTCGGTAAGGATAAAAAAAGCCTTATATTGCTGACACAAGCCTCTGAAACAGGAAGTGATGCAAGGCCGTATGCTGACTCCGCCCTACGCGTTTTGTCACTCTGACGTCATCTGGCGCATGCATAGTGCCTGCTACAGTTCCTATTTATAACGATTTGGTGTTTTGCATAACATTTTGGTAATTATGGCCGACATTTTGTAAGTGATATTGCAGACCAAAGTCCCGTCGGCCATTTTTGATGTGATTTGCAGACTGAAGCCTCTGTGTGAATAACATAGTGTGGAGGACTCACGGGCTTAGTTTAACAAACTGTGATAATGTTTGTAAGTGAAAGCTATAAGTACTACATTTTAGCCCTTTAGTAAACTGAAAAAGTCCCCTTTGGGAGATGTTCACCGTCAGAACAGCCTTGCTGTCTGCAGACCATCCGATGTCCCGGCGGCCATTTTGCGTATGACAACAGAGACCGAAGACCAACCATAGAAACATCCTGGTGGCCATTTTGTGTGTGACTATAAAGACCGAAGACCACAAATATAGAAACATCCCGGCGCCCATTTTGGATATGATAATGCAGACCAAAGTCCATCGGGTATTGATAGCTTATACATTGTAAGTATACTGCTAAATCTGAATTGGCGTAAATAGAATATATACTATCCTTATTTAATCCACCTTACGTTAAATGCAAAACACTCTGTATTAACTCGACATGAGGTATAATAAATTTACATATAAAATAAACCAAGTATCCCGACATACATATAATAAATCAATAATACATAATAATTAATATGACACATTTAAATATAATAAAACCAAATATCCCGACCTGAATATATTCAATCAGTAATACATAATAATAAATTAAATAAAATTTGTAAATAAATAATAACATGCGTAAAAAGAGGTATGTCTATGCAATGCTATGTATGTGCAATGCTGTATGAAAACCTTTTAAAATGCACCAGAATTAAATCAAATTCCAATTATATAAAATGGTAACTAAAATATAATAAAAATTGAAGCCTTAGAGTGAGAAACTAATAGAACAAAACCACTTAGTAATGTTAAAAATTAGTTAAAAAACAATTGAGGTATATGTCTATGTTCATTCCTTTTGGCTGAAGGGTATCTAATTGGAAGATCCATTTAGTCTCATTTTGGGAGATTTTAGTTTTCTTATTCTCCCCTCTCCAATGTCCTTTGATTTTGTCTATGTCATAGAAGACTTTGCATGTGGGATCCTTATTGTGATGGCCCCTAAAGTGTCTTGATACGCTATGTTTATCCAATCCGTTTTTTATGTTATTAATATGCTCTCGGATTCTTACATGGAACTCTCTTGTTGTTCTACCCACGTATTGTTTGTGGCAGGGACATTCTAATACATACGTCACGTGGGTACTGGTGCATGTAATCAGTTCTTTTATGGTGTATTTATTACCTCTTGACATGGAGGAAAAGTTGTTTTTTTTCTTATTGGATTTTTTGCTGACTTTGCATGGAAGACATTTACCACATTTGTAAAAACCTTTTAAATGGTTTGAAATTCTAATTTGTTGTGGGGGGTCCAGGGCATTGTGAACTAGTTTATTCCTAGGATTTGGTGCTTTCCTGTAAATGAAGGAGGGTCTTGATGGTATACTGGTCCTCAAAATCTGATCAGATTGGAGAATCGGCCAGTGTTTTTTTTATTATTTTTTCCAATGCTCTATGTTGCATATTAAAACCCACATCTCCAATGTGTTTTTTGGTTTTACTGTTCTCCTTGCCTTTATCTTCTATTAAGGAATTTCTGTCCATGTGTTTGATATTCTCTTTTAGTGCTATTAATTCCTTTTCCTTATATCCTTTTTCCATGAATCTATCTATGATAGTGTCTGCTTGGGTGTTGTAATCTGCCAGGCTGCTGCAATTTCTGTACATTCTCATTAATTGCCCTTTCGGGATATTTCCTATCCATTGGCGATGATGGCAGCTGTTGGTCGGTATATACCCATTTCTGTCTGTGGTTTTAAAGAAAGTCCTAGTACCTATATGTTCATTGTTTTTATAGAGTTGTAGATCTAGGTAGTCGATGGTTTGTTGGTTCCAAGTTCCAGAGAAGGTGATCCCATAGAAGACACTCGTTCAATAGGAACTACCTATCATTCCTTTTCCCCACCTAATATCTTCCTCCCAACCAAGGGAGCAGCACACACCTGAATCCATCAGGTCTGGAACAGCGCCATATCTACTCCTTTTTTCCTTTTTTAACATTACACTCCACCTAGTGGAAGTAATTGGTAGCGGCAGCAGTTCCAACAAATAATTTTCTGTCTCTAGTACGTATTCCATTGCGTGGGTACTTTTCCTTTTCTTTATCCTGAATTTGGTGGTGCAGCGGTTCTTGACCAGGTACCCAGGCTTACAAGATCTTCTGAGGCAGGCCAGAAAAGTTTGTGGTAATTTCCGCTGGTCATACAATGCCAGAGCTCGGCTGGCTGACATTTTAAAGGGAATGCAACCTGCTCACCAACCGCCTCATTTGTGACATGCCCACCAGGTGGAACTCAATGTTGGCAATGCTGCAGCGGCTGCAAACACAGCAGAGGGCCATCAACGAGTACCTGTGCGAGTATGGCACCAGGACAGGGTCAGGTGAGCTTGGCTTCTTTTTGCACTGTCCTGTCACCATTTGAAGAAGCCATAAGGATGGTGAGCAGCGACAATGCATGCATCAGTGACACTGTCCCTCTAGTCTTCCTGCTGGAACACACGCTTTGTGGAATCATGGACAGGGCGCTTGAGGCAGAACAGCGGGAGGAAGAGGAGGACTTCCTTTCCTCTCAAGGCCCCCTTTATCCAGATAGCATTCCTGTGGGCCCGCCAAACACACAAGAAGAAGAGGAGGAGGAGGATTGTGTCAGCATGGATGTAGAGGATAACACTCAGCAGCAGTCTTCAAGGGATGGTTTTCAGTCCCCAGAAACCCAAGGAGTTGTACGTGGCTGGGAGGAGGTAGTTACGGATAATGTGATCCTTAGTGACCCAGAGGACTCAAAATTGAATGCCTCTGCAAACTTACGCTGCATGGCCTCCCTGTTTCTTCAAAGCTTGGGAAAGGACCATAGGATTCATGGTATCAAGGAGAGGGATCATTACTGGCTGGCAACCCAAGAAGTTGATCCATGTTACAAGGGTAAAGTTTCAGAACTCCTCCTGCCTTTGCAGAGGGAGCAGAGGATGAAACCTCTTCAGGAGGCCTTGAAGAAAGGTTTGTGTAACCCATTTCCAGACCCTGGGAGGGTACTATTTCCTGGTGCTGGACAACATGTTTGCTGAGGTTTCGTTCAGTCAGAGGAAGAGCGCTGGAGAAGGTGGCTGGCTGACCGATGCCTTTAAACAATTTTTCAGTCCTCAGCGCCAAGGTCTGATTGGTTCAAGCAACCATCACCAGCATCTGCATTATATGGTGCAGGATGTGGCATTGGGACCCTGTGCTACCTGGAATATTGCTGGTTTACACCAGATTTTGGAGAGAAAGGCACGCTGATTGTACAGCTGTGTGCTGGGCTATTTAGTTGTGACCTGGCTATGGCTCAGGGCCCCACCCGACAGACAGAAAGTCTGTGCATGGGAGTCAGGTGGACTCCCATTCCTCTGCAGGAGTCAGAGACTGCATGGGTGCAGCCAGAGCATGCATGTCTGCAGGAGGCAGATGTACTTTGTGACAAGGCAGCAAGGCCAGGAGTAATCTAGGAGAGAGCTTAACTCAAGGAAACCCTTTTGTTCTAAGGAGCAGACCTAAGGCCTAGGCTACAGGCCTGAAGCAGCTGTGTGGCAATAACGTAAGCCAGGAAGCTGTAAGAAAGAGTGTCACCAGAGGTACAGTGTGGGTACCAAACAGGGACACAGTTACAGGGTCAAGAGGACTGAGGTCAACGCCTGAATAGCAGTGCTGCCTAGAGAGCCAGGTGGCTCGGTATTTTTCATTATTGCTTATGGAAGAAACCCCTGCATGGGAATCCTGGATGGACTGTTTTTTCTTTTACTTCAATAAACATGGCCCAAAAAAGCCCTTAAACTGCATATCTGGCGTAGACTGAGCTCACTGGTAATCTCTACACTGAAGCTAAATAACCCCCAATACCACAAGTGGTGTTCGAATGCGGGCATGACGGAAGAGTTCCAGATCCTCGCATACCAAAAACAGTGAGTAGCAAGAAACTGTGTTTTGCAGCAATGCTGTCAGGATCAGCTAATGTGAACCAGTGGAGTCTGCATGTGAAAGTGTGCTGCTTGCAAGTCTTAAAGAGACAGTACGCCATATTTTCCTGTGTTAAAAAGCATTGTGGGCCACACTGGAGCAAAGGAAAAAGGAAAGGAAGCCATCACTTAGTGCAAAGAGTGAGCAGATGGGTGCAGTTGCCCATGGCAACAAAGCAGAAATCCGTACAGCTGACTTCATACGACCTATGTTGCCTTCTGAACATGATTGCTTCCTCCCAAGGGTGGCCCAGAATCCGCTGGGCTGAATTGGTGCAACCTTTTCTGATGCAAGAGTACCAAGAGGTGTACCGTGGGGTGTGTTATAACCGAGATGACTACGACAATTTCCTGGGAGCAATCCAATCTAGAGAGAGCTGGAAAAATTCAGTAGGGGGGATGTGGTCTCCCATAGCAACTGGAGAAAGTCTGTTTGCAGAAAGGAGGAGCTACAGCCGAGATGTGGCTCAAATTCTGAGTGAAGAGGTTTGTGCAAAAGTGTCTGTTGTCACCACTGGCAACTGTGAAGGAAATTTTGTTCAGCCTGCAGGGAGTAATGGAGAGCACAAGAAACCAGTGGTTTCAAGTTATGGCTGCTTGTGTGAAGTGGTCAGCCCAGAAGAGAAGAGGGCACAGTATCCAGCATCCTGCAAGGGGTATGACCATGTGTGTGGGTCTGCTGTTACCCCTGGCAACAGGAAACCTGTGTGGCCTGCAGGGGATGTTGGAAAATCCAAGAAGGATGTAATGTTGCCCCGTGTCCATGTGGGGGCATTAGCTTGTGAGAGAACAGCAAAAAAGGGACACCGCCCTCAATTGAAGCTTTCCGCACCTGTCAACCGCCTGTGTGGCGGCCTTGTGTAGTGTGTTGCGGCGGCGTGGAGATAGACAGAGAGACAGTGTCATTTGATTTAAGTTAGATAGAGTAGGCAGGCGAGTCAGTTAGCTGCACTTACAGTGTATTGTGTATATATATATATATATATATATATATATATATATATATATATATATGCATCCTAGGTGGTGTGTGTGTGTGTGTGTGTGTGTGTGTGTGTGTGTGTATGTGTATATATATATGTATGTGTGTATATATATATATAATATTATTGTATTCAGTTTAGATAGATCCGTTCCTGTAATTCTCTTCCTACTGGCAGGCAGGTGTTTTTACAGTATTTACAGCTACCTGAAGAAAATTGCTGTTGTTCTGATCCTATTAATACCTCAGGCAGACAGCTGCAGTATTTACAGTTAGTGTACTGTGTCCTCTGTACAGTGTGCACCTAAAGCTACCTGAAGAAAATTGGTGGTGGTCTTCTGATCCTATTAGTACCACAGGCAGGCAGCTACAGTATTTACAGTTAGTGTACTGTGTCCTCTGCACAGTGTGCACCTAAAGCTACCTGAAGACAATTGCTGGTGTTCTCATACTAATAATACTACAGGCAGGCAGTTGATTCTGCTAGCTGCAGTATCAGTATATATATACATCCCAGCTTTGTGCTGCTACATCTCACTGCAGGCCATTAGTATGTCTGGAAGGCCAACAAGGGGAGGCAGACAGTCACAAGCCAATAAAAAAGAGGGCAAGCAGGCTCTGTCTAGAAACAACAGTGCTAGTCGTGGAGACGGTGCATCCTCATCAGCACGTGGCCCTGGGACACGCTTGTCCTTTTTATCGGCAGCTAGCTGTGTTGAGTCGCAACATGCGGAAGACTTGGTAGAGTGGATGATCAAGCCGTCCTCATCCTCCTCATCCTCTCTCACCCAGGCTCAGGTACTTTGTCTGGCAAAGCAGCTGCCAACGCGGCCTCTTCCCACAGCTCAATGGCATCAGTCACTCCTTCCCTAGCCCCACCATGTTCTCCTGAGGAGTCCCCCGAACTGTTTGACCACAATGTTGGGTACATGCTCCAGGAGGATGCCCAGCGTTTTGAAGGCTCCGATGATGGTACCCAGCTAGAGGAAGACAGTAACGTGAGCCCAGAGAGAGGGGGTGCCCAAGAAGGACAGCAATCTGGCAGCCAAGTTCCCCCAGCTGCAGCATCCTGCCAGGTTTGTCCAGTGATGAGGAGGGAGGGGATGATGAGGTCACTGACTCCACGTGGGTGCCTGATAGGAGAGAGGAGGAGGAGGCACATCTCCAACGAGGCAGGATGCCCTCCAGGGGCCAGCTTAAGGGCAGCACACTGACTGCATCACACTGCAGAGCTCCGCATGTGCAGGGCACTGCTGTCTCTGCGCGTTATTCCAAAAGTTCTTTGGTGTAGGCCTTTTTTTTAAACGAGTGCATCAGATCCCACCGCTGCTATTTGCAACATATGTCTCAAGCGTATCTCGCGTGGCCAAAACATCACCCACTTGGGCACCACATGCTTGACCAGACATATGTCGACCTGCCATGCAGTTCATTGGCAAGCGTACCTAAAAGACCCACACCAAAGAACAAAGCGGACCTCTCCTTGCTCCTTATCAGCTGGGATCTCCAACCCCACTATACCTTCAGTTCTCTCTGAAACCTGCACTGAGAGGAATGAAGGTGTAGAATTAGGTGTGTCACAGTCAAGTGCGTGCGGGCAATCTGCTAATCGGTACACCAACGTCAGATTGTACCAGGCAAATTTCCCTGCCCCAGCTGCTGCACCGCCGAAAGAAGTTCGCTCCCAGCCATCCACATGCCCAGCGGTTGAATGCTAGCTTGGCTAAATTGCTAGCACTTCAACTGCTGCCTTTTCAGTTGGTAGATTCTGCCCCCTTCCGTGAGTTTGTGCAATGTGCAGTTCCTCAGTGACAGGTTCCCAAAACGCCACTTTTTCTCACGGAAGGCGATTCTGGCTCTCTACCGGCATGTGGAAGGCAATGTTTTTGCCTTGCTGGACAGGGCGGCCAGCAGTAAGGTGCATATTACCACTGGCTCATGGTCTAGCAGGCATGGACAGAGATGTTGCCTATCTTTCACCGCGCACTGAGTGACTCTTCTGGCAGCTGGGAAGGACGCAGGACAGGGTGCAGTAGTGTTGGAGGTTGTTCCGCCACCACGCCTCCAAAATTCTACTAGTGGTGATTCTGCCACACCTCTCTCCTCCACCCCCTCCTCCTCTTCTTCCTCCATGGCCTCTTCCTGTGCTGATTTGTCCTCGGAACTAGCGGTGCTCTGTAGGAGTTCAAGGGGCTACGCAAGCACGCAGGCAAAAAGATGCCACGCAGTGCTTGAGCTGGTGTGCTAGGGGGACAGGAGCCACGCTGGGGCAGAGATTCTGTCAGCTCTGCAGGGGCAGGTTCAGAGATGGTTGATGCCACGCCAGCTTAAGCCAGGTATGGTGGTTTGCGACAATGGCACTAACCTCCTCTCCGCCCTCCGACAGGGACAACTGACCCATGTGTCCTGTTTGGCTCACATCCTTAACTTGGTGGTGCAGAGGTTCTTGGGCAGGTACCCAGGCTTACAGGATCTCCTGAGGCAGGCCAGGAAAGTCTGTGTGCATTTCCGCAGGTCATATAATGCCAGTGCTCAGCTGGCTGACCTCCAAAAGGAATTTAACCTGCCTAAGAACCGCCTAATCTGTGACATGCCCACCAGGTGGAACTCAACGTTGGCCATGCTGCAGCGGCTGCACACGCAGCAGAGGGCCATCAATGAGTACCTATGCGACTATGACACCAGGACAGGGTCAGGGGACCTTGTTTTTTTTTCCCCACGCCAGTAGGCTATGATCAGGGATGCATGCACTGTCCTCTCACCATTTGAGAAGGCCACGAGGATGGTGAGCAGTGACAGTGCATGCATCAGTGACACTGTCCCTCTAGTCCACCTGTTGGAGCACACGCTGCGTGGAATAATGGACAGGGCACTTGACGCAGAACAGAGGGAGGAAGAGGAGGACTTCCTTACCTCTCAAGGCCCCCTTTATCCAGACAGTGTTCCTGCGTGCCCTTCGATCACACAGGAACAGGAA
The DNA here is from genome assembly GCF_042186555.1 of Aquarana catesbeiana. Lineage (NCBI taxonomy): Eukaryota > Metazoa > Chordata > Amphibia > Anura > Ranidae > Aquarana > Aquarana catesbeiana. Next base: position 437,013,531 of record NC_133326.1, on the reverse strand, counting down.
GAGGACGAGGAGGATTGTGTCAGCATGGAGGTGGAGCCTGGAACTCAGCATCAGCAGCAGTCTTCAAGGGATCATTTACAGTCCCAAGAAACCCATGGACTTGTACGTGGCTGGGAGGAGTTGGCTGTAGATCATGTCGTCCTTAGTGACCCAGAGGACTCTGGACCGAATGCCTCAGCAAACCTACGCTGCATGGCTTCCCTGATCCTGCAAAGCCTGCGGAAGGATCCTCGTATTCGTGGTATCAAGGGGAGGGATGATTACTGGCTGGCAACCCTCCTTGATCCACGTTACAAGGGTAAGGTTGCAGACCTTATCTTGCCGTCACAGAGGGAGCAGAGGATGAAACATCTTCAGGAGGCCTTGCAGAAAAGTTTGTGCAACGCGTTTCCAGAGCCTGGGAGATTACAATTTCCTGGTCCTCCTGGACAAAGTGTTGCTGAGGCTTCAGTCACAGAAGGAGCGGTGGAGAAGGTGGCCATCTGTCAGGGAAGTCATCCACAGAATACAGCCGATGCTTGCGCAGGCACCAGCAAGGGATTCGCAGAACAACCACGGGTGCATCAGTAAATGCACAATCGTGTGTTCGCGTGCGCACACGCCTGTCATCAGAACTGGCACCAGACGGCCTATTTAAACACAGACTCAGTACTGGCTGGTTGCTGCTTGGTCTACAGCATGTATCTGAAATCTTGCTACCTGTGTTGATTCCTGATTACCGTTCCGGCCTGCTACCTGACTTCTCTCCTGCCTGCTGTTTATACCTGATCTGCCTACCTGCTGCCGAACCTGCCTGTGACCTGACTTTTCTCCTGCCTGCTGTTTATACCTGATCTACCTACCTGCTGCCGAACCTGCCTGTGACCTGACCTCTCTCCTGCCTGCTATGGTACCTGATCTGCCTAGCCGTTGCCTTATCTACCTGTGACCTGACTACGTTCCTGCCAGCTGCGTCATCTGATCTGTCTCTCTGCTGTCGAGACCTGCCAGTGATCCAGCTACGCTCCTGTCTTCTTCCAGTCAAGTCCAGCCGTCCACCTGTGTGTTTCCGGCAACTTCCTGCACAGACTTCGGGACTCCCATAGGCACTCTTACTCCACCATGCTCCAGCGCCAGCTGTTCCACTACCAGCGGCCCTTGAGCCGGAGTTGTACAGGAGGCCTTCCTCTACACGTCAGGCTCACCACCAGGTACGTGACAGTACGAAGCAGCCACGATTGAGCCTGCAGGAGGAACCTCTCCCCTACATTAAGTCTGCAAATGTCTCACCGGTCTTACTCAAGTGGTCAAGTCCCTGCAGGAGAAATACTTGCAGCTTGTGGAGCATGTGCAAGTCCAGCTCTCTTCTGCCATTCTCGCTGCAATGATGACATCCCCAGAACCACGAGTACCTAGTCCTGACAGATTCTCTGGAGACTGGACTAAGTTCAGAGCATTCCGCAATGCCTGTCAGCTCTATTTTTCACTCCAGCCACGGACTTTTTCTGCAGAGACTACAAAGGTGGGGTTCATTATATCCCTACTTCAAGGTGAGCCCCAAACCTGGGCTCATCGTCTGTTGAAAAAGGACTTACAACTAAATACTATGTCCTCTTTCTTCCAGGCAATGTCCAAATTATACGAGGACCCTCTACTAACCACTACTGCCGAGTCCTCTCTCCATGCGCTTCGACAAGGCCGCAGAGCGGTCGAGGACTACATAATGGACTTCAGGTGCTGGAGTGCAGATACCGGCTGGAATAATGCAGCTCTGCGACATCAGTTCCGCCAGGGGTTATCGGAAGACTTGAAAGACGAGTTAGCTCATGTGGGTGCTCCAAGTTCCCTGGAGGACTTAATTACATTATCAATTCAGGTTGCTTGTTGTCTGCGAGAGTGCAGGCGGGAGAAGTCAGCAATTCCATCCCAACCTGTATGGATGATGCCTAAATTTCCAATTCCTGTTCCACCGACATCTGTCAAGTTGGCCTTTCCTGCACTAGAGACTGTAACACCCACACGACTAGGCCTGATTCGCCCGTCGCTGTTCCCTGAGGAACGGACATGACGTCTTCAAGGCAACTTCTGCCTCTACTGCGGCGGGGCGGGTCACTATGTACGGACTTGTCCTGCTAAGAGACGTGGATTCCCCTCTGTTTCTCTAGCAAGTCAGGCGGTCCCGCCAGCAACCTCTGCTCAATTGGCACTTCCTGTTTCCTTCCAGCTCCCAGGGAGAAGCGTGTCAGCTACCGCAATTGTGGACTTTGGGGCGTGCAGTTGCTTCATTGACCTGGCATTTGCCGCCCAACAAGGTATTCCTCTTCAATCCAAAGAGCAGGGACTTACCGTATTTCTGGCTGATGGCTCTTGTATAAGGTCCGGACTGGTGACTCAGGAAACCCCTCCACTGTTAACTATGACCTCTACCGGTCATAAAGAACTTTTGCGTCTAGATGCCATCTCCTCACCTCTGTACCCTGTCATTTTGGGTCTACCATGGCTACAGGCCCATAATCCGGTGGTTGATTGGAAATCAAGCAGTATCAAGTACCAATCATCTTACTGCCAGAAGCACTGTCTGTCCAATCACACTGTTGCACCCACCACTCTGTTGTGTATGGACGTTGATGATGAACTCTGCCAAAAGGTGCCTGGGGCCTATCACGAGTTCCTTGATGTATTCAACAAATGGGGGGCAGACACCTTACCTCCACACAGGGCCTACGATTGCCCCATTGAGCTCCTTTCTGGGGCTGCTATTCCGTTTGGTCGGATCTTCCCACTGTCTGAGAAAGAATTAGCAGCTCTGAAGGAATATATTGATGAAAGCCTCCAGAAAGGTTTAATTCGTCCTTCTACCTCACCTGCCGGGGCGGGAATATTCTTCGTGGAGAAGGACCATTCACTACGGCCACGTGTAGATTACCGAGACCTGAACAAGATTACGGTGAAGAACCGTTACCCTCTTCCCTTGGTTCCTGAGCTTTTTCAAAGACTTCGTACTGCTACTATTTTTACTAAACTTGACCTGAGGGGAGCTTACAACCTCATCCGCATACGGCAGGGGGACGAGTGGAAAACCGCCTTCTGTACCCGTTTTGGCCACTACGAGTATCTCGTCATGCCCTTCGGCTTGTGTAATGCCCTGGCTACCTTCCAACACTTTATCAATGACGTTTTCAAAGACTATCTGGACATTTTCGTTATTGTTTACTTAGATGACATTCTTGTGTTCTCTACTTCCCTTGCTGACCATCGAGAGCATGTCAAGAATGTTCTCTGCCGTCTCCGCTTACATGGACTCTATGCCAAACCCGAGAAATGCAAGTTTGAGTGGCAGAGTATCCAGTTCTTGGGCTTGATCATTTTTACTGGAGGGACTGAAACGGACCCTCAAAAAGTGTCTGCAATCCTGACCTGGCCTGCGCCCACTGATAAGAAGGGGATCCAGCGGTTCGTTGGGTTTGCTAACTTTTGCCGCAGATTTATCAAGAACTTTTCAGCTATCATCTCACCAATTACCCAACTCGCCAAACAGGGTGCTCGTTTCCGCTGGTCTCCTGAAGCCCAGGCTGCTTTTGAAACTCTTAAAGGACTGTTTACAACTGCTCCTGTACTAAGTCACCCAGATCCGGCACTACCTTACATCCTGGAGGTAGACGCTTCCGAAAGTGCAGTTGGGGCAGTTCTGTCCCAGCGCCAAGGTCCCAAGGATTTAGTCTATCCGGTAACTTTCTTCTCTAGAAAACTTGCTCCAGCTGAGAGAAATTATGACGTTGGAGATCGGGAGCTTCTTGCCATAAAGGCCGCCCTGGAAGAGTGGAGGTATTTGTTAGAAGGAGCCGCTCACCCAATATTAATTTATACAGAAATAAAAATATGGATGAATGAATGTACTATATGAAACAGCAATTAACCCATCAAAGCAGCGCTATTTTCAGTCCTCAATGGTGACTGATAAAACAAAGTCTTTGTAAATGCAAGCAAAACACATGCAGGCAGGCAAATTCCAACAAAGACACAGCGGTTGGAGCTCGGTCTGGATTCCCTTATATGAATAGTAGATCTGATGAGTGCACCTTTCACCATCTATTGGGACACCTTGTGCTGCACACACCCCGTAGGGGTTCAAACTCACCGGAGCCAGGAGGTTAACAAGCCTTGGATCAAATCCTCTCTCTGGTTACTCCCGAAGTCCTCCAGGGTTGATAATCAGATAACAGCAACAATGTCCATATGTAAAAAAGAGATCCCGAATAGTCCAGTACCATTTTGATAATTGTAAGTCACAAATAAGAGAAAAAAACGAATAAAGTAAATACACTGTAAAAATCAGTGGGCGCAGTTCCTTACAAAGGATAGCCTTCTAGCTTTCAGTTGGTTGGTAATAGTGGATAACTCAAACTGCTTCTCTCAAAGCACAAGGGTACTGGTTGCAGACTGGATAGATGATACACACTCACAGCTGATCAGTCCTTCATTCCACTAGTATACAACTACAAGCTTGGAGTGCACTGCGTGTTAACCAGGCACAGCTGATCCGCACTTCCTCCTCCTCGCGTGTGAAGCTTCAGGCTAGAAGCACACTGCGTCCTCACGTGATAACGGTTGCCGTGGTATTGATACCACGGCAACCGTTATCACGTGAGGACGCAGTGTGCTTCTAGCCTGAAGCTTCACACGCGAGGAGGAGGAAGTGCGGATCAGCTGTGCCTGGTTGACACGCAGTGCGCTCCAAGCTTGTAGTTGTATACTAGTGGAATGAAGGACTGATCAGCTGTGAGTGTGTATCATCTATCCAGTCTGCAACCAGTACCCTTGTGCTTTGAGAGAAGCAGTTTGAGTTATCCACTATTACCAACCAACTGAAAGCTAGAAGGCTATGCTTTGTAAGGAACCGCGCCCACTGATTTTTACAGTGTATTTACTTTATTCGTTTTTTTCTCTTATTTGTGACTTACAATAAATTATCAAAACGGTACTGGACTATTCGGGGTCTCTTTTTTACATGTGGACATTGTTGTTGTTATCTGATTATCAACCCTGGAGGACTTCGGGAGTAACCAGAGAGGATTTGATCCAAGGCTTGTTAACCTCTTGGCTCCAGTGAGTATGAACCCCTACAGGGTGCGTGCAGCACAAGGTGTCCCAATAGATGGTGAAAGGTGCACTCATCAGATCTACTATTCATATAAGGGAATCCAGACCGAGCTCCAACCGCTGTGTCTTTGTTGGAATTTGCCTGCCTGCATGTGTTTTGCTTGCATTTACAAAGACTTTGTTTTATCAGTCAGCATTGAGGAGTGAAAATAGCGCTGCTTTGATGGGTTAATTGCTGTTTCATATAGTACATTCATTCATCCATATTTTTATTTCTTTTTGTATTAAGTGGCTGCTGAGAGATATCTCACTCAGAATATGGTGACATCAGGTTAAATCACTGCGGTTTATTACCATTATTATCTTCCATCTGCATATACCGAATATCCTTTAGAGCTGAGATAGGAGGATTGGAGTAGGGCTTATTGTCTCCTTTTTGTTTGTATATTAATTTATACAGACCACAAAAACCTCGAATATTTAAGGACTGTCAGACTAAAACCTCGCCAGGCCCGATGGGCACTTTTCTTTTCCAGGTTTTTGTTCCACATCACCTATAGACCCGGATCAAAAAACGTCAAGCCTGATGCGCTATCACGTATGTTCGAGGATCCAAAAGTCTTACCGGTACCTGACACCATCCTACCAGCAGGAAATGTTCTGTTGCTGCAGTCCGACCTCATGTCACAGCTGAAGCAGGCGTTCGCAGTTCCCCCTGATCCTATTGGGGAGACGTTACAGGCAAGAGATGGACTTCTTTGGAGAGGGAACCAAGTCTTTGTCCCAGAATCAGCCCAGTTATCAGTTCTAGGATTCTGCCATGATCACCCCCTAGCAGGTCACTTCGGTATTCGCAAAACGATAGACTTAATTCAACGCACATTTTGATGGCCTAATTTGGAAAAGGACTGCAAGGAATAAATAGACACCTGCATTACTTGCATTCGGAGTAAGAGCACCTGAAACAAGGCGTGGGGTTTGCTCAGAACCTTACCCGTGCCAGACAAGCCGTGGACCATGATCTCCATGGATTTTATAGTTGAACTACCACCCTCTGAAAACTGTACAGCCATCTTCGTCATAGTAGACCGGCTGACTAAAATGGCTCATTTCTTCTTACCCTTGAAGGGTACACCTTCTGCTGCTGAGACTGCTCGAGTGTTTATTAAGGAAATCGTTAGACTCCATGGGGTACCCATCGACATTGTCTCTGATCGAGGAGTGCAATTTACTATCTCTACCAGAATCCTTCAGCATACACCCGGTATTTCATGTATCTTTGTTAAAGCCCGCATTGCCCGATCCCTTCCCTAATCGGGAGTCTAGACCACCTGAACCAGTGATGATCAATGGGGACGAGGAGTTCGAGGTGGAAGCGATTGTAGACTGCAGGAGGAGAAGGGGTCAACTACAGTATCTGATCAAGTGGAGAGGTTATGGACCGTAGGAGAACTCCTTGGAACCAGAGCGGAATGTACATGCTATGGACTTAATACATGCCTTTTTCCGCAGTCAACCCCTAAAGAGGAACCAACTGGGCACCCGGAGGCTGCCCGTAAGGAGGGGGCAATGTCAGGGAAGTCATCCACAGAATACAGCTGATGCTCGCAGGCGCACACCTGTGCACAGGCACCAGCAAGGGATTCGCAGAAAAAACACGGGCGCATCAGTAAATGCGCATGCGTGTGCGCAAATGCAATCGCGCGTTCCCGTGCGTGCACGCCTGTCATCAGTACTGGCGCCAGACGGCCTATTTAAACACAGACTCAGTACTGGCCGGTTGCTGCTTGGTCTACAGCATATACCTGAATTCTTGCTACCTGTGTTGATTCCTGATTACCGTTCCGGCCTGCTACCTGATTTCTCTCCTGCCTGCTGTTTATACCTGATCTGCCTACCTGCTGCCAAACCTGCCTGTGACCTCTCTTCTCTCCTGCCTGCTGTTTATACCTGATCTGCCTACCTGCTGCCGAACCTGCCTGTGACCTGACCTCTCTCCTGCCTGCTATGGTACCTGATCTGCCTAGCCATTGCCTAATCTGCCTGTGACCTGACTACGTTCCTGCCAGCTGCGTCATCTGATCTGTCTCTCTGCTGTCGAGACCTGCCAGTGATCCAGCTACGCTCCTGTCTGCTTCCAATCAAGTCCAGCCATCCACCTGTGTGTTTCCGGCAACTTCCTGCACAGACTTCAGGACTCCCATAGGCACTTTTACTCCACCGTGCTCCAGCGCCAGCTGTTCCACTACCAGCGGCCCTTGAGCCGGAGTTGTACAGGAGGCCTTCCTCTACACGTCAGGCTCACCACCAGGTACATGACACGTCTGACCGATGCGTTCAGACAATTTTTTAGTCCGCAGCCCCAAGGTCTGATCGGTTCCAGCAACCATCGCCAGCATCTGATTCACATGGTGCAGGATTACCTAGGGGCAAGGCCAGACTTGGATACCTTTCCCACCGAAAATCCTCTGGGTTACTGGGTCTTGAGGATGGATCACTGGCCAGAGCTTGCACAGTATGGAATTGAGCTACTGGCCTGTTCTGTATCCAGCGTTGTTTCGGAACGCACATTCAGTGCTACTGGAGGCTTTGTAACCGATCACAGTGTGCGTCTGTCCACCGACTCGGTCGATCAGCTGACCTTCATAAAAATGAAACAGTCTTGGATCACCAGCTACCAAGCACCTAATGCTGATGTAACCGATTGATTATTTTTTTTTTTTAATGTGAGATCCCTTCAAGACTGCCTATGCTGATGTTGAGTGACTATCCTGTTATGCTGAGTGACAATCCTCTTCCTCCTCAATGTTCATGCTGATAGCTTGTAAGAACATTTTTGGTTCTGGGCACCGCCACCAGTGGCCAAGGCCCAATTTTTCAGCCCCTGTTTAACAGGGGCTTGTAATTACAATTTTTGATGCAATACTTTGCAGCAGTGCTCACTCCTGCACTCCAACTATAGCATCTGTGAGGGGTTGCAGTGTTGTGGCACCAGTGCCTAAGGCCCAATTTTTCTGCCCCGGTTCAACAGGTGCATGCCATTACAATTGTTGATATAATATTTCACAGCAGGGCCCGTTCCAGCGCCCACCAAGAGTAACTGTGAGGACTTACAGTGTTGTGGTACCACCACCACCAAAGGCCCAATTTTTCTACCACTGTTCAACAATGGCATGTAATTACAATTCTTGATCTAATATTTCACAGCACGGCCCGTTCCTGCGCCCACCAAGAGTAACTGTGAGGGCATACAGTGTTGTGGCAACACCAACACCTAAGGCCCCAATTTCTGCAGAGTATATAGGGCAAGCCCCTACTTTCAAACTTCCAACTTACAAATGACTCCTACTTGCAAACGGAAGGAGACAACAGGAAGTGAGATGAAATCTACCCCTAGGAAGGGAAATTCTCTCCTGTAAGAGTTAATATGGGAAAAACGTGTCTCCTCTTCACTGATGCTTTATCAGCAATCCTTGTTTCACTAAAAAAACCCAAATTTTCAAAAAACATTTGTCATTGGGACAGAAAGTGAGGTGAAATCTTCTGAAGAGGTGCACAGACAGCAAAACAAATGTTACAGGGGTGATAACCCTTCCCTATGTTTTCCAAAAAGCTTAAAAATTGATTTTTTGGCTGGAGCTACACTTTAAAAATGTACCAGTTCAAAATTACAAACAGATTCTACTTAACAACAAACCTACAGTCCCTGTCTTGTTTGCACCGCCTGTATACTGCTGTTCAGAGTATATAGGGCCTAGGGGCCCCACGCCTTTCCTTTTTTAATTTGGGTGCGGGGTTCCCCTTAATATCCATACAAGACCCAAAGGGCCTGATAATGGACTGGGGGGGGGGGGGTACCCATGCCGTTTGTCTCACTGATTTTCATCCATATTGCCGGGACCCGACATTACATTAAAGCCGCAAGCAGTTTTAAATGAATTTTATTCCTTTAAAAATGTAATTTTGTGCAGGGACTGTTCTAAGCACGGAAAACACGGCACTTTACAGGCATACTATAGACACCCCCAGGTACGATATTTAAAGGAATATTTCACTTTTATTTTTTCACTTTAAGCATCATTAAAATCGCTGCTCCTGAAAAAAATGGCCGTTTTTTAAAACTTTTTTTTGCATTGATACATGTCCCCTGGGGCAGGACCCGGGTCCCCAAACCCTTTTTACGACAATAACTTGCATATTAGCCTTTAAAATTAGCACTTTTGATTTCAAATGTTCGAGTCCCATAGACTTTAATGGTGTTCTAAAGTTGCGCAAACTTTTGGTCCGTTCGCAGGTTCTGGTGCGAACCGAACCGGGGGAGTGTTCAGCTCATTCCTAGTCATGGGACTATTCCCTGTGAAGTGGGAGTAAGTCCAGTGAGAAAATTTGCTTTCAGAGACTTGATGCAAATTAATACCATCTAGTAGCAAAGCACAGTTTGAAGCTGAACCTGCAGCAAGCTTGAGGACTGTTAAGGAATTGTCTCCGTGCAATGCCCTTTGTAGCAGAGAGACAAGGGTTAAAACTAAACCTAATGATGTGGTGTGTACTAACAATTCTGAAAATGGTGATACATTTCCCTTTATGTTGGTGTTTAAAAGAGAAAATGGTTCTGTGCAAAGGACAGGACTGATTCAGCAGAGTGCTGAAGTATATATGTCAGGGGTGATCACTAAGAGATTTGTGCCATTGCCCCTAGCAACCATGACAGGTGCAACGGGGGTTGTCCCTGGAGACCTCCCAGGAGCTCATGGTGTCTGAGCTTGAGGTCTCCCAGGATGACTGTGTAGCCACCCCAGCGGGTGAGAGAGTGTCTTATAAAGCAAAAAGTGATATAATAAATATCCCACAGGCTCAAGCTGGTAATGAGATGGGACAGCCTATGAGAGTCAAGAATGATAATGAGGAATGTATTTCTGAAAATGATGATGAAGGTTTTCCCATGCAACCAAAGGCAGTGCCGCAGAGTTGTCCCTGGAAATCTCACGAGGACTCCCTGTGTTGGAGCCGGCGGGGCTCCAGGACAGCTCTGATACTGCTCAGGTGGAACCCAATGGGAAAATGGCTCAAATGATGGAGCATGAATTATCACAATCTGATGTGGTCAACAGTGACTGGTGCAGGATGCCTGCTCCTAAACCACTCTGTCCACCTGTGTCTCCATGGGCAGAGGGAGCAGTACTACGGAGTGCTGGTGACTGGAGCACGGACAGGATAGACTGGGATAGTTTCGCCATAAAGGTGTTAGCGTGGTGGAAAGAAATTTCTGAAGGTAATAGTAAGGTGGACACTATTGCTGCTGTGACAAATGGAGAGGCTGCAGGGCCAGTAGACACAGGTGCGTTGGCTTTTGCAGAAGATAACCTCCTCCAGTTGGAAAAATCTCAAAAGGGTGCATACCTAGCAGAGGTTTTGTCCACAGCAAAAGAGATTAGTAATGTTCAGTGTCAGGATGGTGGGATAATGGATAAAGACTTGGAAGAGCCCAGTGTTGCTGAAATTGAGAGGATGAGTGTGACACATGCGTTTTGCAGTGCTCATGGGGAGCCGCAAGTTTTGTCAGTTGCCCCTGAGGTGGAGGTCTCTTAGAGTGTCTCTGCCTCTCAAGGCTTAGCAAATAAGCCCCTCCACGTCGTTAATAAGGAAAAATTCCCTAGAGTTCTGTGTTTAAATGTGGCATGTCTAGATATAACTGGATTTTGTTGGAATTGGTGAAAATCTTTCCGCTGTACACCTGCATGTATCCACCGCAGATGGGTGACTTGGTACTGCGTAGTACCAATCAGTGGAGACAGGTGGTACAAGCGATGTTAAGCATTGTTGATAAAAATTGGTTACTGCAATGTTGGTTAATTTTGTGGAAAGTAGTGTCATAGTTCTCTGTGAGAGTGCTTCCAGCGGCAGTTGTGTGAGGAAGGCGCTCAGGGGAACTGCTAGAGGAATCAGATTTTTCAGCTGCCTTTGACACGGTTGACCACCCCCTCCTCCTCAAAAAACTTTACTCCCTCGGTCTCCGTGACTGCGCTCTTCAGTGGCTCTCATCCTACCTATCCCAACGCACCTTCAGTGTCACTTACAATTCTACTTCCTCCACTCCTCTTCCCTTCTCTGTCGGGGTCCCCCAAGGTTCTGTTCTTGGACCTCTTTTATTTTCAATCTACACCTCTTCCCTGGGTCAGTTGATAGCCTCTCATGGCTTTCAATATCATTTCTATGCTGATGACACGCAAATCTATCTCTCCACCCCTCAACTCACTCCATCAGTCTCTTCTCGCATCACTAACTTACTAACCGACATATCTGTATGGATGTCACACCACTTCCTCAAACTCAACTTGTCCAAAACTGAGCTTATAATATTTCCTCCCCCACGTGCCTCTTCCCTTGACTTCTCTGTCAAGAGCAATGGCACAACCATCCACCCGTCCCCACATGTCAGGGTGCTAGGTGTTATCCTGGATTCTGAACTCTCCTTTCAGCCCCACATCCAATCACTTTCCAAAGCTTGCCGCCTCAACCTCCGCAACATCTCTAAACTACGTCCCTTTCTAACCAATGAAACCACAAAGCTCCTGATTCACTCCCTGGTTATCTCTCGCCTTGACTACTGCAACTCACTCCTCACCTTACCGCTTACCTTTAAACAGACTATCCCCCCTGCAGTCCATCATGAATGCTGCTGCCAGACTTATCCACCTTTAAAACCGCTCAGTGTCTGCTACCCCTCTCTGCCAATCCCTCCATTGGCTGCCACTCGCCCAACGAATTAAATTCAAAATACTAACAATAAGTTACAAAGCCATCCACAACTCTGCCCCCAGCTACATCACTAACCTAGTCTCAAAATACCAACCTAATCGCCATCTCCGTTCCTCCCAAGACCTCCTGCTCTCTAGCTCCCTCATCACCTCCTCCCATATCCGCCTCCGGGACTTCTCCCGAGCCTCGCCCATCCTCTGGAATTCCCTACCCCAATCTGTCAGACTGTCTCCAAATGTATCCACTTTTAGGCGATCCCTGAAAACTTTCCTCTTCAGAGAAGCCTATCCTGCCTCCATCTAATAACTGCACTATTTTCTCCATTAGCTCATCCCCCACAGCTATTACCCTTTTGTATAACTTGACCCTCCCTCCTAGATTGTAAGCTCTAACGAGCAGGGCCCCCTGATTCCTCCTGTATTGAATTGTATTGTACTTGTATTGTCTGCCCTAATGTTGTAAAGCGCTGCGTAAACTGTCGGCGCTATATAAATCCTGTATAATAATAATAATAATAATAATAATAGACATAGTGGAAGTCTCTCCGTACGCTGGTGTGATGATGTGCATTTCTGCTGGTGCGGTCCGAGGTGCAACTGAGCAGTGGTTGGTACATGGCGTGTGTGCTGCCTCACCCGCTGGACCTCATGTAAAGAAAGGGCATGGAACAGACACAGCAGTAGTGGGAATTCAATCTATCACTTGCAGGGAGGTGCAGGTTGAGGTACCAATGGACATTGGTAGGACAGTCGCTATTGGAGTGTTGGACAACAGGGGGCAATGTGAAACTGCGGGAATGTCCCATAGGGAATAACTGCCTGCCTGTAGATGGTCCCTCCATAGACACTGTCCTAGCAAACAAGGTGACAAGAAGTCCTGATGACAATGAGAATATTGAGTTGAATAACCCCTTGTGGAAAAATGCTATTGAGGTTAAACAGAAGGATGTGGTGTTAATCTCAGATGGTTTGGATACCAAGGGTAACCACACAGGGGTTAGTGAACCTGGGAAACGGATGTTGTTGGTCAGTGTTGCCTCAGGTAGCGAGAGGGATCTGTCCCTGACAGGTTTCATGGAAGTGGGTCCTCAACAGTCCCGGGAGAGTAGGTCTATGGGAGAAAAAAAGAAAGGGAGGATCCCGTGGCCAGAAGGTAGATGGGATATAGAAGTTAGTGGGAGCCCACGGTTCAGGAAGAAGTACTGGTGGAAGCACACCTGGAAGAAGATGTGGGTGGAGTGCCCCTTTAGAAAAAAGGTTGGGCAGATTAGGACTCCTGCTGCTGAAAGTTGGCACAGAGGTGCCAAGGTTAAGTGTTGGTGGAAACATATCCGCAAAAAGAAATGGGCCTACGCAGCTAATGGCTGGCACAGAGGTGTCCCATTCATAGTGACGGGTTTATGTGTTCCTCCCTCTGGTTCGAAACAAGGGGGGAGGATATGTGGCATTGGGACCCTGTGCTACCTGGAATATTGCTGGTTTACACCAGATTTTGGAGAGAAAGGCACGCTGATTGTACAGCTGTGTGTTGGACTATTTAGTTGTGACCTGGCTATGGCTCAGGGCCCTACCCGACAGACAGGAAGTCTGTGCATGGGAGTCAGGTGGACTCCCATTCCTCTGCAGGAGTCAGAGACTGCATGGGTGCAGCCAGAGCATGCATGTCTGCAGGAGGCAGATGTACTTTGTGACAGAGCAGTAAGGCGCTGATCAGGAGTAAGCTAGGAGAGAGCTTAACTCAAGGAAACCCTTTTGTTCTAAGGAGCAGACCTAAGGCCTAGGCTACAGGCCTGAAGCAGCCGTGTGGCAATAACGTAAGCCAGGAAGCTGTAAGAGAGAGTGTCACCAGAGGTACAGTGTGGGTACCAAACAGGGACACAGAGACAGGGTCAAGAGGACCGAGGTCAACGCCTGAACAGCAGTGCTGACCAGAGAGCCAAGTGGCTCAGTATTTACCATTTTATTTCATTATTGCTTTGTGGAAGAAACCCCTGCCTGGGAATCCTGGATGGACTGTTTTTTCTTTTACTTAAATAAACATGGGCCAAAAAAGCCCTTAAACTGCATATCTGACGTAGACTCAGTTCACTGGTAAGCTCTACACTGAAGCTAAATAACCCTCAATACCACAAGGAATATCTAGGGGCAACAGTAGACTTGGAGACCTTTCCAAAAGAGCATCCACTGGGTTACTGAGTCTTGAGGATGGATCACTGGCCAGAACTTGCTCAATATGCAATCGAGCTACTGGCCTGTCCTGCATCCAGCGTGCTTTCTGAACGCACATTCAGTGCTGCTGGAGGGTTTTTAATGGATCAAAGAGTGCGCCTCTAGACTCTGTTGATAGGCTCACATTCATAAAAATGTCTTGGATCAGCAGCTATCAAGCACCTGATGCTGATGTAACTGATTGAATTTGCTATGTATCTGGGATCCCTTTAAGATTGCCTATGCTGACTATCCTATTCCTTCTCAATCTTGATGATGCTAGCTTACAACAATATTTTTGGTTTAGGGCACCACCGCCTAAGGCCCAGTTTTAACAGGGGCATGTAATTACAGTTTTTGATATAATATTTCACAGCAGGGCCCGTTCCTGGCCTAAAGCCCAATTCTTCTGCAGAGTATATAGGCCAGGCCGTATAGTATATATACTGCGGTTCAGAGTATATAGTGCTTGGGGGACTCCCACGCCATTTAAAAAAAATAATATTATATATTAATATATATTAATATTCATACCAGACCTGAAGGGTCTGGTATGGATTTTGGGGGGGGACATCCACGCAATTTTTTTTTATTCAATGATGTTTATCTATGTTGCCGGGATTACAGCCGCGAGCAGTTTTAAATTACATTTTTCCTTTAGAAATGTAATTTTGCTGTGGTACTGCTATAAACATGGGAAAGATGCGCTACTTTACAGGCAGACTAAGGAGAACCCCCAGGCACGATATTTAAAGGAATATTTGATTTTTATTCTTTCACTTTAAGCATTATTAACTGCTCCGGAAAAAACGCAAGTTTTTAAAACTTTTTTTGCATTGATACATGTCCCCTGGGGCAGGACCCGGGTCCCCAAACACTTTTTATGTCAATAACTTGTATACAAGCCTTTAAAATGAGGACTTTTTTGATTTTTCACGTTCACATCCCATTAGGCTTTAACAGTGTTTACGTATTCGTACAAATTTTTTGCCTGTTCGCATGTTCTGCTGCAAGCCGAACCGGGGGGTGTTTGGCTCATCCCTACTCTACATGAGTCAGAATTTGCCACAGTATACTGCCTCCTAACTAATCCCATCTCCCCACCACTGCCACTGATCCCATCAACCCCCCAGCATTGCCATTGATCACACCCCCCCCCCCCAGCATTGCCACCGATCCAAGGAGTCCTAGGATCCCTAGGAGTTTTCTGTCTATTGATGGGTCTCCACACCTCCCCACTCCATAGTGGGCAGGCAGTGAGGAGATGATGTGCTGTAACCTTTAGGAACCAATCATTGAGCAGTAAGGATATGCAGTAACCTAGCAACCAGTGAGCAGTAATAATGTGCAGCAACCTCTAGCAACCAATTAGTGAGTGGTAAGGATGTCTAGTAACCGCTAGCAACCAATCAGTGAGCAGTATTGATGTACATTAATTTCTAGCAATCAAACAAGCAGAAATCATGTGATGTAAGCTCTAGCAAATAATCAGTGAGCAATAATGTGTGCTGTAACCTGTAGCAGCCAGTCAGTGAGCAGTAATGATACACTTAACCTCTCGCAACCAATAGCAATTGCTGCCTGATCTGATTCAGTAAACTGCTATTTTTTCTGTCTCAGAGCAGGTGGAGAACGAAATTGCATGGGGGGGACAAGGAAATGTTTGCCCAGGGTCCAATCAATATTAAAGATGGCCCTGTACACAGGGATGAAACAAATCTCCCTACATAAGTTTTACATGTATATCTGCTGTCTTCAGCTTTATATACTGTTTAGAAAGTGCACATCATGTTAGGAGATTTTCTCTTACTGGTTAGCACTGCAGTGAAGCCTGGGCATACAGCCAAGACAGCTGATTGGAGGAAAGGCACACACCCTCTCTCCTCATAGGTAGAGACTTTCAGCTCTGTCCCTTGAATCGTTCAGGGCTCTGCTAATCTATTTATAGCATCCAGCCCCAAAACTCAGGCTGCTTTTATCATATGTAACAGAGAAATTGTCAGGAATTATCAGGCTGATAAAAGAAGAATGGCGACAGCTACGGGACTCACTGCTTTGAAGAGATATAACAAAACACTGCAGATATATGTGCCCAGCTCAAATTTCATGAATCGGGTTTACATCCACTTTAAGTATTCTTTGTATAGAATCTTAAGGTTATTCCAATGATTCACACACAAATATTGTTGGCCAATGCATGTTGCCATTCCACTTCAGAGAAAGTTTTACCAAAGTCTTTCTCCCAACTCACCATATGGGCTGATTTACTAAAAAGGGCAGAATATTGGAGATACTTATAAAACCCTGAGAGACCACCTTTATTTGGTCCTGGCTGTTGTAAATATTGCCACATTTTTGTGTCAACTGTAATAACTAAAGGAGGGTGTTTTTTCTTTTCCATTATTTTTATGAAGAAAATTTTCAACAAATACAAAAATCGACATTTACCTTTTTTTGTATGAAGTATTGGAACAAGTGACAAGTCAGTTATAAGACGGTTACAACACAAATTATTTTGTATATCTGTGAAGATTTATGTATCCTTGCCCTTATTTGAGGTATATATAGTAAGGACCTCAACCGAAAAAAATTTAAACAGAGATAGAACATAGAAAGGAGGAACCTCCTCTAGTTGGCACACAAATGTGCTTCACATGTAATATGGGGAACCGCGGGGGGAGACTCATCTCCCTCCGTCCCCTCCGCTTGGTGTAACCATCTAATTTGGCCCCGAAGTGGGCCCCGGGGCCTCAATTGGCCCATGGGCCCCTCGAGGCCAATTCCGGCTGAAAGAAGAGAAAGAGAATGATAGAAGGAAAAGTAGAGGATAGGGAAGGGGGGTGCACTCTGGCCCTGGAAAGAGATATTCCTGAGCCACTCCCATCTCATTATGTAGCTGAAAGATAGTTGATCCAAGGGTCCCATATTTTTTCAAACAAAGCCATTTTATCTTTTAAAATTGCAGAGAGGCGTTCGTTCACCATTATCCATGACAATTTGGATTTTAGCAAGTGAAAAGCGATCGTTGGGGACTTCCAAGACTTAGCTATCGCTATTCTTGCTGCTACAAATATAAAAGCTATGATTCTCTTCATATGTTTCGAAGTCCCCTCCACTGGGCATCCCAACAGTGCCTGTAGGGGCGACTTAATGAGATTCACTTGAGTCAGTGAATATATGAAATGTTCGAATCCAAAACCTTTGCACTTTTGGGCATGTCCACAATGTATGAAACATGGTGCCGTCTATAGTATAATCCCCTGAAACACTGCGGGGAGGCCTCCAGAACAAAGGTTGCCACTCTCGCTGGGACCATATACCACCTCATCAAGACTTTATCATTTGCCTCTATCAACGATGTATTGATATATGATTTGGACGCACATAGTGACATTTTGTTCCATTTCTCAACTTCTAGGTTGATTTCTATATCTTGCTCCCATTTGTGCATGTAAAACGATTTTTGAAAAGTCAAGGTTAAAATATTATATATCTGCGATATGTGACCTGTGTGTCTGTCGAAGGTCCTGCAAAAAATTTCCATTGGGGTGGATGTGGTTAGATCTGAAGTGCAATTTAATGTTGCTAAAAAATTAGCTATCTGAGTATAGCGATATAGTTCTGAATTTGGCAGTTGGTACTTTTCCTGGAGGGCCTGTTTCGACATAACACGTCTATGGTCACATAAGTCCGCTATTCGTAGCAGACCTTTGATAGTCCACCATGTGAATTCGGGGGGGAGAAGACACTGGGTGAATGAAGGATTATTAAGCAATAGGGCTAGTGGGCTGTGTGGGGATTTAAATTTGTATGTAGCTACCAATCTGTCCCATAAATTTAATGAGAAGGATAGAGTTGGACACAATATCGTTGGTCTATCCTTCCCTTTCATCCACATTAAATGGCTAATCTCTTTGTTTGCATACAGAGAGGATTCCATCGTCATCCAGAGTGGATTGGGCTGTCGTGTGTGGAATCAAATCAGCTGGGACAGTTGCGCTGCATGGTAGTACTTAATTAGGTCCGGTACCCCTAAGCCCCCCTTCAGTTTTGGTGCATATAATGTTCGTCTATTCACCCTGGGTCTTTTGTTTCCCAATATAAATTCCAAAAGTTTTTTATGAAACTTCCCCAAATCGGATCTTACTATTGCTATCAGAAGAGTCCTGAACAGGTACAAAACTTTAGGTAAAATGGTCATTTTAACAGAGTACAATCGACCGAACCAGGATGGGGGATTATTTGACCATCTTTTGAGATCCTCTGATAATTTTTTAAACAATGGAGGGTAGTTTCTTTTGTATAATGTGGAGAGGGATGGAGTTAAAAAGATTCCCAAATATGGAAGGGCCTCGTTCTGCAATTTAAATGAGAATGAACTTCGTAAAGCTTGGATTGTATGTGTTGGTAAAGATACATTGAGTGCTTGGGATTTTGAATGGTTTACTTGTAGACCTGTTATTGAAATGAAATGTTTTAGTACTATATGTAGAGTGGGCAAAGAGGTGACTGGGGAGGAGAGAAGTAACAATATATCATCCGCGAACAACGTGCATTTATGTTCGCGGTCTCCGCAATGAACTCCCTGTATATCTGGATGATCTCGTATTTTAATTGCTAATGGTTCTAACGCCAAAATAAACAATAAGTGGGATAGTGGGCATCCCTGTCGGGTTCCTCTGCGTATATCTATATTTTGTGACCGAAAGCCCTTGACAACTAGATGCGCCGTGGGAGCATTATATATATTTTTAAGTGTCGTCAAGAATATCGGAACGAACCCATAACGTTCTAAAATAAAGAACAGATAGTCCCAAGAAAGAGAGTCGAAGGCCTTGTGTATGTCTAATGAGATCAGAAGTGCTCCCCTCTGACCCCTCCCAACCCGAATTCAGGGCAGATATGATATCGATGACCCGTCTGGTCTGATCTGGGGCTTGTCTATTAGGAACGAACCCTACCTGGTCAGGATGAATGTATTTTGATATAAATGAGTTCATGCGAGTAGCTAATATCTTTGTCATTATCTTCAGGTCTACATTTATTAATGATATTGGGCGATAATTCGCACAGTCCCCATGGTCTTTATTTGGTTTGGGTAAAATATGAATAAAGGCGTTATTTTCGTGTAATGCCAAAGGGGATCCTTTTCTTAATTCATTATAGAACGAACACAAATGTGGGGTCAGAACCTCTGAATATTTGCGATAATAATGGCCGGAAAATCCATTGGGACCTGGTGTCTTGGAAGGATTTAAATTTTTAATAGCTGCAGCTACTTCCCCTGCAGTAAATTCCGCGTCCATTAACTCTATATGATCTTGGTCTAGTGTAGGTAGTGTGATGTCTCGGAGGAACTCCTCCTCTTTAGCCTTGTGGAGAGGAGCGGGGGAATCGTATAGTTTAGAGTAAAAAGTGAAAAATTCCTGTTGTATTGGCTGCGGATTCTGGGTTGTCTGGCCATTCTGTAGTCGCAGTTTGGGTAGAGCAGGTGTAAATGGTCTGGGAGTTAGTTTTCTCACTAAAAGTTTATTGGGTTTATCTCCCATGGTATAATATCGATGTCTGGACCATCTAATGCTTTTTTCTGCTTTTGTAGTAAGGCTCAAGTTCAGGGCCATGCGGGCCGCGTCAATCTGGCCTCTAAGGTCAAGATTCTGTTTAGCCCTTTGTTCGCGCATAAGGCGTTGCAATTCCTCATTTTGTTGGCTGATCGTTAGTTCTCGCGCTCGTTTCACTCTGGAAGCTAATTGTATCAGTTTGCAGCGGATGGTGGCCTTATGGGCCGTCCATATCATAATTGGGGTGGAGGACGAAGAGGGATTGTCCCGAAAATAGTCTTTGAGAGTCACTTCTACTTCTTTGGCAATAATGGGGTAATTTAATAAGGACTCATTCAGTCGCCAAGAGGACGGTTGTGGTTTTGACCATAGGTTCGTTAGTGTGACTTGGATTGAAGAGTGGTCTGACCACGCCATAGGGAGAATTTTAGCCGACGAGACAAAAGAGAGCAGTGGAGATAATGTGAATAGGTGGTCTATTCGTGAGTATGTTTTGTGTATGTGGGAATAAAATGTATAGTCCCTGGTAGTGGGGTGAGCATCTCTCCATATATCGATCAAATCATAGCTGTGTAGTAGGCGTGCTATCTCTCCACTTTGTTTTGGGGTGTGTTTTAGAACTGCCTTCCTGGGGTTAGATTTATCCAAGATTTGGTCTAGAGAGGTGTTGCTGTCCCCCCCCCAATACCACGTGTCCCTCCACATGGGGCATGATCGCTGTTAGCATTGAACGCAGGAACTGTGTTTGCCCTGTGTTGGGAGCATAATAAGAGAGTAAAGTGATTACATTTTCGTGAATTTTCCCTGTTGCCATGATATAGCGGCCTTCTTTGTCCCTTATAATATTGGTGGGCGTGAATGGGATCTTCTTAGCGATACATATAGCTACTCCCCATTTTTTATCAGGTCCGTTTGATAAAAAACAGCGGGGTATCGTGTGTGTAGATGTTTAGGGGCAGAGGTCCTCGAAGTGTGTCTCCTGTAGTAGTAGTATATCTATCCCCATTTTATAATATTGTTGGAAGGCCTTTGTCCTCTTAATAGAGGAGTTAAGGCCCTATACATTATGTGTTTAAGATGATATATTTTGTGGAGGATCCATTGGTCATATGGGCTCGGTGGATTGTACTGACATTTTAGAAGCCTCAATGATTCTGGCAAAGGTCCTCTCGATTTGTTGCGTTGGGCCCATTCCTGGAGTGGGAGTGCATCATTTCCTCTTTCCCCTTTTTTTCCTCTTTTCTCTTCCCTCCCTTTCTCCTTTCGTCTGGTAAGTGATTAAGAGTTAGAGTCCCTTTTGAAGCACAGCAAAACAAAATTGGGGCTGTCTATCTTCAGCATCAAAGTATTCAAAGTTGGACTGTGTCCAAATATTGGAAGGCTAGCCTTATTATAATTGAACAATGTCCAGGCAGAATTTCTTAGGGATGTTCAGGTGGTTGAAGGAGACTTCCTGGATCTGGATCTTCCCGGCTGGGACCATAGAGGTGAGACTGGACGACCATCAGTGCTGGGAGCATCGGAGAGATGTGAATCCTTAGTGATTAGTCCCAATTCCAGGAGCAACTCCTCGCCGGACTGAAAGCTGGCAAAGGAGTGGGATTTCCCTCTATAAGTGAAGGACAATCGAATGGAAATGACCAACAATATTTGATCTGGCAGTTGATCAAGTGGGTTAGTAAAGGTTTCAGTTGTTGTCTTTTCTGGATCGTCGCCTGAAAGATGTCCGCGAAGATCTGGACTATATTTTCCATAAGTGAGATCTCTCCTTTGATTCTAGCCTCCAACATTATCTTTTCTTTAATCCGATAAAAATGTGGCTTAACTATCACGTCGCGGGGCAGGCCATCCGGCCTAGGTGCTGTCAGAGCTCTGTGAACTTTGTCTAATTCCAACTGGTGAGAAGAGATATCTGGTATCAGATCTTTCATCAAGGAGTGTATGGCATCTTCCAGATCCCCACTGACTCTGGGAGGTCGCGCACGCGGAAGTTATACCTCCTAGATCTGTTCTTCAGGTCCTCAATCTTCGCGTTTGCCTGATCTAATTGGTCTTGTAAGGAAGAGATCATTCTGGTATTTTGTTTGACTCTCTTCACGGTGCCATCCATTTTGGACTCTATCGTGTCTAGCCTCTCCCCTGTGTTTTGAAAATCTTTTTTCAATCCGGTTGTGATAATTGTGCAGGCTTTGGACAGTTCCTGTTGCAGGAGCGTGGAGAATCTATCCAGTAGGACTGCATCCCCTGAATATGTGGTAGCAAGAATAGGTGGTTGGGGTTGTACAGAGCTGCTTTGGCTCAGAGCCAGCACAGCTAATTCTGCCATTTGTCTGTCTGTCGAGGAGGCTGGGGAGTCAGCATACATCACTGCCCTATCCAGGGAGATAGACAGGGGGGACATTTGTGGCTGTGCACCCTGTGGTGTTAGGGGCTCTTCCTGGGACTGGGATGAGAAGGGGTCCCTGTCTGAGCTGTCCAGTGTTATATCTGGATGGGAGAAGGCTGACTGTTGTAGCTGGTAACCCCCTTGCCCTGAGGCTCCCTGTATCGGCGCCATCTTAATTAGGTGAAGCAGTTGTTGCTGTGCCTGGGAGCTGTTGTTTTCCAGGACTCTCAGTCCTGGTTGTTGAGCATTCTGGGGGGGTTGCTGCTGGGCCTGAGGGCTGCCCCACTCTGTGCCTCCACTCCCCTGCACCTTACCAGTTGTTGGAGCTTGTTGTCCAGAGTTGAGGCCACCGCCGCGTGCTGTGTCCCTTCTCTCCGCCGCCATCTTGGTCTGGGGAGACTGCTGCTGGACACGTGTTGTATGGGGCTGCTGTGCAGGTTTTTTGTTTCTTTGAGTTCCCCGCTGTCCCCCACCACATGATCCGTTCCTGATCTGCGGGCTGCTGGTCCTGTGGCGATCCGAGCATCCCTTATCGCTGTTTCTAGCTGTTTGTGGGCCCGGGCTTGGGGAGCTCGGTCCTGCTCCGGCGCCGCGCACATGCGCACTAAGGAGGGTGTTTTTGATGGAAGACCTGTATCCATAGGTAAGTATAAATGTGCTTCCCCACTGTCTGTGAATTAAGATATTGAAAGGACATAAGGCCCATTTGGATCCATGGGGTGACCGTAACTGATTGGAGCAGATGTTCATAAGCTCTTAGTGGAATCCCTATATGCTTGGTGGGGTGTTGAGGATTAGGGTGGTTGACCAAGAACCCCCCAGTTTTCAGCACTTTCATAAATTGAATGACAATGACTCAGTCATGCAACACTCTTATCCAAATAATTTTTTTTTTCAAAAAGTTTTTATCGATTTTTAAATTTTTAGCAAACAGTACCATCGCAGAAAGGAAAAAGTAACAAAATGGCGTACCAAAATTCTTTTTTTGAGACAGATAGAGCTTGGTAACATTTAATCACCACTGTTTTTTTTTTTTAACTTTTTTACTATATAAAGGAAAAAGTACCATCATATTTTAAATGTTTGTTATTTCAAATAATAACCCTTTCTTCATAAATTAGGGCAAAACGTATTCTGCTAACTTTTCTTTGGTAAAAAAAATGCAAGAATGTATATATTTTTTCTTCTATGTGAACGTTATAGAGTCTGCAAATTATAGTATACAGTGTATGTGTGTGTGTGTGTGTATATATATATATATATATATATATATATATATATATATATATATATATATATATATATTTATTATGTGTGAAATTTATCAACCCTGATATACTGACTGCTTATCTAATTTCTTGAGACTCTAAAATGCCAGGACAATACAAACACCCCCAAAATGATCTCTGTTTGAAAAGTAGACAATCCAAGGTATTTTGAAAGAGGCATAGTGAGTTTTTTGAAGTTGTAATTTTTCGCCACAAATTAGTTTTTTTCCCCCAAAGTCGTCTTTTTAACCAGTTATTTCTCACAAACACCATGTACATACTTAAAATGACACCCAAAAACACATTCTCCTGAGTATGGGGATGCAACAGGTGTGAGTGTTTTTTTTCTGGTAGATAAAGGGACCTACAATCCAAGGACCACCTTCTGCATTCAAGGGGAATAAGTAATGCACCTAATTTCCTGACTACATATTGCATTTTCTGAGGTCCTGAAGTGCCTGGACACAGTAAACCTTCCAACATATTTAATCAGAGGCATGGCGAAATCACATTTTTGCCACAAGCTTTTGGAAAATGAAGACACACAGCTGTCAAGCAATAAGATATTTCTTACACAACATGGGCATACTTAGAATCACACCCTAAAACACATTGGGGGTTATTTACTAAAGGCAAATCCACTTTGCACTACAAGTGCACTTGGAAGTGCAGTCGCTCTAGATCTGAGGGGAAGATCTGAAAAGAGAAGTTCTACTGATTTTATCATCCAATTATGTACAAGCAAAAATGTTGTTTTTTATTTTGCTTGCATGCCCCCCTCAGATCTACAGCGACTGCACTTCCAAGTGCACTTGCAGTGCACTTGTAGTGCAAAGTGGATTTGCCTTTAGTAAATAAACCCCATTGTGTTTTGCTTGGTACTGTAGTAAACATTCCCACTGAACATCAATGAATTAAGTGTCAATTCTCACTAAACACCAATGAATTAAGAAACATTTTCCCACTGAATACAAATAAATCAAGAGGCAAGTTTTTAACTGAACACCAATGAATCATAATGGGATTTCTCCCACTGAACACCAAATAATTAAGGGGAAAATTTCCCACTGAACACCAACAACTAGGGGGCCATACTCCCACTGAACACCAATGAACTAAGGTATAAATGTAGGCTTTACTGTACCTCACTTTTTAAATGCTGCCTGTAATTGTTGCTTATTATTTACATGTTTATCTATAAAGTAAGGCAGTTTACCTCTTGTGGGCATTTTTTACTGTTCCACTACCACCCATTGCCATTCATACATTTTGACATAAATCGCAAATTCATTACCCTTTTTCCTTGTTTTTCTATGTGGTCATATGACTGCAAAACGCTGTCTTCCCCATGTAATGAACGGCTGGTGGAAGGGAACTCTCTCCCCCTTCAACAACATCTAGAGCATGTGTATGCTGGTGGTTATAACACATCATTGACCACTAGGGGTCACTTCCAACATCTTGGTCAACTTTAAGAATCTTTTGCGTGTTGTCAGTGGTCTTTTGAAATACAGTAAGTATGATAAAATTTGGTTATGCCTCTGCCAGAATCACATTACTTTACTATGCATATTATACATTTACCTATTGCTAATTTAGCCATGCTCAGTTTTACTACTGCTGACTGAACTGTTTATCTATAGAGTAAGGCAGTTTATTTCTTGGGGATATTTTTTTAACTTTAAACATACTGCATAAACATTGATTGTTTTAGGTTTTAATAGGAGGTGATCAGTAAAAAATGTTCCCTCTCAGTCAATTTTCCAATCCTTGTCACAATATACAAGAGTTTTTAAGTTGTGACAGACTAAAGGGAACTATGTAAGGGGAATGGGTGAACACTATATGAGCATTACTGCAATAAAATAATAATGGTGGTGATGGTGTGATTCTATCAGTTTTTAGAATGTTGAAAGCAGCGTAAACAGGTATCTAGTTTAAAGCACTAAAATTGAGATCCTTTGAAGGGTTTTACACATCAGTAGGTGAGGAGTGAAGTGTTATGTTTCTTGACTGATGGGGAGTCAACAACATTAGGCTCTGATACCAATGTCATATTCTTCAAAATGCTGTTGCTTTAAATGTTTCAGTATTTCCTGGGAAAGCAGGTGCTCACTATGATCTTCACCTTTAGGACAATCTAGAATACAAGATTAACACTTTCATTAGAAAAGAAACTCCACTTAGCATTATTTGTATTTAACATTACCACATAATATAACCTTATTTATAATTACAGCTCTTCCCTATGTATGACGTGTTTACTGTTTATGGTATTTTCATGGCTTTAAATTAAATATTTAAATGTATCTTACCTTCCAGGTATTCTATTTCCTCTGTATTTCATAACTCAGCAGGTCTAATTCTATGTGCTCCTGATAGTGATGAAAGCATTGTACCCACACTGAAGACCCCTTCACAGAGAATCTAGTGTGCATACGTGACCAAGAAAAATGACCTGCCTATTTTTTTTTTCCAGCAGAGAGGCAGGTATATTTTTTGTTTTGGCCTCATAGGCACATCACGCTGCCATTAAAAAGAATAGTTAAATAGTTAGTCTGGTTTAAAAAAAAAAAAAAGTCCATCTAGTTCAACCAATAAATTGGAAAAAATAATCCACCCTATGTGCACAATCCTATACCTACAGTTGATGCAGAGGAAGGCAAAAAAAAAAAAACAGCAAAGCATGATCCAGTTTGCTCCAGCAGGGGAAAAATTCCTTCCTGATCCCCCAAGAGGCTATCAGATGTTACCTGGATCAACTTTACCTATACACAGGGCTTTTTTTCTCAGACAATAGGTGAAGGAACTCCCCCTTTCCGAGTCACCCCTTTTCTCAGTCCCTACCCACCTCCGAGCACCATCCCTTGGTTCCATCCCCTACCCACCTCCCAGTACTGCTCCTTTTAGACAATAAAGAACCAAGTATCATTTTGTGTTGCTAAGTAATTTGTATGGAATTTGGTAATGATATCAAGAAAAGCAGTAAAATAGATCCCCTGCGGCCAGCAACAATAGATCCCCCTAATAGCAATGGAGCAACCCACAACAAAATCCCCCCCCCCCAGCAACAATAGACTCTTGGCAGCGTCAACAGATCTCCGCACAGCCAGCATTAATAGACTCTCCGGCAGGCATCAACAATAGACCCCTCCCCCCAACAATAGATCTCTTTCAGCAACAACTGACCCCCCAGCAACATAAGACCCACACCCAGCAACAATAGGTCCCCCACCAGCAACAATAGACCTCCTTAGCAACAATAGACCCGCCCTGCAAATATATATCCCCTCCAGCTAGAATAGATCCCCCAGCAGTGAGCATCAATACCCTGCAGCACACCCCAGGACCCCTTACCATTACATACAGTTAGTCCAGGAGGTGTCGGAACTGCGTTCCCGCTGAAAAAAAGCCCTGCCTATACATGTTAGTATGCAGTTATATTATGTACATTTAGGAAAGAATCCAGGCCTTTTTTAAAGCAATCTACTGAACTGGACAGAACAAGATCTCGAGGGAGTCTATTCCACATTTTCACAGCTCTTACTGTGAAGAAACCTTTCCGTAATTGGAGATTACATTTGTTTTCCTCCAGATGTAAAGAGTACCCCTTTTTCCTCTGTGGTGGCCTTAAAGTAAATAACTTAACATCAAGTTCACTATATGGACCAATTATGTATTTATACATGTTCCCCCTTGATGATGGCCCTTAATCTCCTCTTCTCAAGAGAGAATAAATTTAGTTCCTCAAATGTTTCCTCATAGTTGAGCTCCTCAATGCCTCTTATCAGTTTTGTTGCTCTTCTCTGCAGTTTCTCTAGTTCCCAGATATCCTTTTGCGAACTGGTGCCCAAAACTGAACTGCATATTCCAGATGAGGTCATACTAATGATTTGTACAGGGGTAAAATGATATTGCTCTCTCTGGAGTCTATACCTCTTTTAATACAAGAAAGGATTTTGCTTGCTTTGTAAACCACTGATTGGCATTGAATGCCATTATTTAGCTTATGATCTACCAGAATACAAATATCCTTCTCCACTATTGATTCCCCCAGTTATACTCCCCTAGTATGTATGATGCATGCATATTCTTAGCCCCCAAGTGCATAACTTTACATTTTTCAACATTAAACCTCATTTGCCACATAGTTTCCCAATTAAACAGTGCATTGAAGTCAGCTTGTAAGTTGGAGACATCCTGTAAGGATGTCATTTCACTGCATAGCTTGGTGTCATTTATTTTATTTATTTATTTCAGGTACTTATATAGCGCCGTCAATTTACGCAGCGCTTTACATATACATTATACATTCACATCAGTCCCTACACCCTCAAGGAGCTTACAATCTAAGGTCCCTAACTCACATTCATACATACTAGGGCCAATTTAGACAGGATCCAATTAACCTACCAGCATGTCTTTGGAGTGTGGGAGGAAACCGGAGTACCCGGAGGAAACCCACGCAGACACAGGGAGAACATGCAAACTCCAGGCAGGTAGTGTCATGGTTGGGATTCGAACCAGCGATTCATACTCTGAATGGTCTAAGGTTATTAGTGGTGTACCCCAATGTTCAGTGTTGGGATCCTTACTTTTTAATACATTCATAAATGATATAGGGTCTGGAATTAAAAGTACCATTTCAGTCTTTGCAGATGACACATGGGCAGCACATTGGTGTAGTGGGTAGCACTCTCGCCTAGCAGAGTGCTAGGCGAGAGTGCTAGGCGAGAGTGCTACCCACTACACCAATGTGCCGCCCATGCGTCATCTGCAAAGACTGAAATGGTACTTTTAATTCCAGACCCTATATCATTTATGAATGTATTAAAAAGTAAGGATCCCAACACTGAACATTGGGGTACACCACTAATAACCTTAGACCATTCAGAGTATGAATCATTAACCACTACTCTCTGAATAATCTTTAACTTAGCGTATCATTTTAAAATGTGTTAATGCATATTATTGTGTTTTAAGGGGTCCAAAGGGGTTTTAAGCTCCAGCCAAGATGATACTGAATGCATGTGTTGCGTTTGATATAAGGAATGATTTTTCTCCATCAAGACTAGTTTTAAAAAAACAATCTGTTTAGATAGAAACAGAAATCAAGTTACTGTTGAGTGTGTTTGAGTGGATGCTTCTCAAACTAATGCCTTGGTAACAAGTACACAGGCTGTCCTCAAACAATTGGAACTTAGATACCATTGGTATATTTTAGTTGACTATTATTCAGTCAACTGTTGTGTAACTGTCGTAAATAATTGACAACCTAACATATATAACTTATGGCATGTATGATACTAGAGTTCCATCTTGAGGGAGAATTTGATAATACTTCTCTAATTGAAAAGTACAGTGGACCAGTCTATTGTTAAGATAAACAAGTCGGTAACCGGTGTCAACAAAAGCTTGATAACCTGACATATAAAAAGTGGTCAGGCATAAGCTGGACAGGAATCTCCATCATGCCTTAGAACAAGGAAAAGTCTGTACCAGCCAGGAAGAAGATACCTGAAGATGCTTTCGTTTGATCTCCAGCAACTGCTTATAGAAGCTTTGAGTCTTCATTGCCAGTGGAGATTATGAACACACAGTAACCTGAGTTAAGTAACTTTTAAGCATATTTCTACTGTTTACAGACCATAGGCTGTTTATTTGCTAGGAAGTAGGTAGCATTTGGCTTGTTATAGGTACCTGTATATCTGTAAGTCTTGTATGATATTCCTAATATTGTAATAGTTTTGTATGTACAGCATTTTTGTATAGTAAAAGCACATTTGTACACTACAGAGGTCTGAGCTTCCTTGCTTATAACGCAAAGTAACCTTGCTAGATAAACGCAAAGCAAAACAATGTATGCCATGGATGTACGACCTTATGAAGAGGCTATCACATACCCTATGGAAAAGTCAGCCACAGCTAAAGTTCAGCATTGAACACTAAAATGTTTGGTTAACTAAAACTTTAGCCAAGAGCTAAAGTTATGAGTACTCACAATAAGTCCCTTTAATCAAAGCTTGTAAAATACCTTGTGGGGGGAGGTGGTCTAGAGCCTAATAGCATGCAGCTACTCCAAACGACCCAGCTAGTTTGGGAAGCTTCTCCCTTTTTACTACGAGAGTACTCCAGGTGAAGTGAAGTGGCCCTTTTTCCACTTTTGGACCTAGGATCCCTCCAGCTGTTCATGTGTGATACCAGAGCTACAGTGGACTTTACTGTGATGAATGCTGTCTATGAGGACAATCATAGGTAGCAGAGTTCTGTACTGTTTTACTGAAGTTGATTATCAGCTTGACTCTATGGGGGAGATAAAAATGATGCACTCAGAATCTAGAGCAGCTGTGCATGGTAGCTAATCAGCTCTAACTTCAGCTTGTTCAATTAAGCTTTGACAATAAAACCTGGAAGTTGGTTGGTTTCTATGCAGAGCTGCACCAGATTTTGCACGTTCCAGTTTTAGTAAATAACCCCCTATGTTATATATATATGCTATGCAGCCTGATGTTACCCTGATTAAGTCACAGAGACATTGGGGGTTATTTACCAGTAGTTACAGTTCATCATTAATGTACAGGTAATAAAGGCATGCACAGGAGGTGAGGAGGAAATGAAGGGCTTAATGTACAGGTGATATACTGTGGGAGTGTGGACATGGAGATGAAAATGCTAATATGCAGGAGAAGGGAAGTGAAGCTATAATTTACAGGTCACATACAGAGAAAGGATGGAGATGAGATATACAGATGAGGAGGAAAATGGTTAAAAAAACAAGACCCTTCATTTAATAAATCCTTCATATATAAGATCGTCCTTTCTCCCCTTTCACTGTTGTGAAAGGAAGCAGTGGTCTCTCAAATGTAATCGCTGTGATTGGCTATCACAGTAACCACAAGGCACAGAGCCACTCTAATTGGCTCTGTGCATTTTGCCTGTGATCTGCACTGTCTATTGACAGCACAATCACATGCATGGTGTACGTGCCACGTGCACAAGTAATAAACAGAGCGGTGGCCACCATTCTGCCATTTTGAGTATATGTAAGGACTAAATGTGACATTTACCAAATATTCATTGCAAATTAAACTTTTAGCAAGCACAAGTAGTGTCCCGCTGCCACCAAGAAGACGAACACAGGCCCGTCGTGCCCATGGTTCCCTTCCTGCTGCATTCGCCAATCCGAATTGGGAGCCCACCACTTCTGCAGCACCCGTACTTCCCCCATTCACTGGCGAACCCGGAATTCAGGTGGAAACAGTTGATTTTATGCCACTGGATTTTTATTTGCTGTTTTTCACCGAAGATCTCTATAGATCTATTGTGGACCAAAGCAATTTATACGATGGTCAACACATCGCCACTATTCCCCAGTCATCCCTTGCCAGAGATTGGAGACCAATTACGGTCTCCGAATTTAAGATTTTTCTGGGCCTTTCCCTCAACATGGGCATAACTAATGCCCCGTACACACGGTCGGATTTTCCGATGGAAAATGTTCGATCGGAGCGTGTTGTCGGAAATTCCGACCGTGTGTGGGCTCCATCGGACATTTTCCATCGGATTTTCCGACACACAAAGTTGGAGAGCAGGAGATAAAATTTTCCGACAACAAAATCCGTTGTCGGAAATTCCGATCGTGTGTACACAAATCCGACGGACAAAGTGCCACGCATGCTCAGAATAAATAAAGAGATGAAAGCTATTGGCCACTGCCCCGTTTATAGTCCCGACGTACGTGTTTTACGTCACCGCGTTTAGAACGATCGGATTTTCCGACAACTTTGTGTGACCATGTGTATGCAAGACAAGTTTGAGCCAACATCCGTCGGAAAAAATCCTAGGATTTTGTTGTCGGAATGTACGTGGCATTAGAGTGAGTTGCGGTCATATTGGTCCACTGACCCAATTCACCATATGCCCTTGTTCTCTGCCTCCATGACCAGGGCTCGATATGAGCAGATCTTGCGGTTCATGCACTTCAACAACAATGAACTCTGTCGTCCTCGTGGAGACCCTGAATACGATTGGATCTACAAAATTCAGCCCCTTGTAAACCACTTCAACCAACGTTTTGCAGACTTGTTTACTCCCCGTCAACTTGTCTGCGTTGATGAGTCCCTGATTAAGTTTTCTGGCCGCTTGTCATTCAAACAGTACCTTCCCAGCAAGCGTGCCAGATACTGGGTCAAGATGTATAAGCTCCATGACAGGGCCACAGGCTATACATGTAGTTTTATGGTTTACGAGGGCAAAGATAGTCACGTAGAGCTGACAAACTGCCCTGACTACATAGGAACCGCTGGCAAGATTGTGTGGGACTTGGTGTCACCCTTATTCCGAAAGGGGTACCATTTTATATGTGGACAATTATTACACGAGCATGCCACTTTTTAGTCACCTTTTTGATCATCAAATTGGAGCATGTGGTACCGTGCGACCTAATCGCCGGGGCTTTCCTCCGCGGCTTGTAGATTCCCGTCTTAGGCTGGGGGAGAGAGCCTGCTTGCAGTGTAATAATTTGGTCGCTATGAAGTGGAGGGACAATAAAAATGTTTTCGTTCTTACCTCCCTTCATGCAGACACGACGGTCCAAATTACTACGGCGACTGGTGTTGTGGAGAAACCCCTCTGTGTCCACGAATATAACCAAAATATGGGTGGGGTGGACCTCAACGACCAGTTGTTGGCGCCGTACCTAGTTGCCCGTAAGGCCAGATGCTGGTATAAAAAAGTGTCTGTATACTTATTTCAATTGGCTTTGCTGAACGCTCATGTGCTATACAGAGCTTCAGGACAGACGGGATCCTTCCTTAAATTCCAGGAAGAGATCGTCAGAGCCCTTCTGTATCCAGACGGTGCTCCACCTCACCTTCCCCAGCCAAATGCAGTAAGCCGGCTGCATGAGAGGCATTTTCCTTATGTCCTCCCGAGTACCCCTACCCAACGAGCCCCCCAAAGAAAATGTCATGTCTGCAGAAAGCGCGGATATAGACTTGACACCTGGTATTATTGTCCCTCCTGTCCTGACAATCCTGGTCTATGCATTGGTGAATGTTTTGAGCGCTACCATACACTAGTTTAGATTTAGCGTAGGGTACAGCATTGCACAGACTAGGACACACTTTCACAGGGTCTCCCAAGATGGCATCGCATTTTGAGAGACCCGAACTTGGTACCAGTTACAGTTAAAAAAGTTAGTTATAAAAAAAAATGTAAAAAAAAAAAAAAAAAATACACAAAAAAATATAAAATAAAAAAAAAAAAAATAGTTGTCGTTTTATTGTTCTCTCTCTCTCTATTCTCTCTCTATTGTTCTGCTCTTTTTTACTGTATTCTATTCTGCAATGTTTTATTGTTGTTAGGTTTTATCATGTTTGCTTTTCAAGTATGTAATTTTTTTATAGTTTATGGTGTTTTATTGTTAACCATTTTTTTGTTTTCAGGTACGCCATTCAGCTGCAGCGCGGATTTATTTATCTTGACAGCATAAAGCCATGACTCCAGCGCTGTTGGAGGGGATTTCACCACCACAGTTACATACTTCAGCATATATGCCGAAGCGTGGGGGCAGCACTGGGCGGAGGAGCGATTTGCTCCTACCTTTTGCGGGAGGATGCCCCCATGCTTCTGCATATATAAACGGTGCATATATGCCCATCATTAGAAGTGGGTGGATGAAGGGAGGTATTCTAATGGTGGGCATACCCCACCGATCAATCTCTTTTTTTCGTTTAGCCTACAGGCTGCATGAAAAAAAAGTTTACAATATATGCCCAACAAGGACCAGCAAGGTACTGGTATGTTGCTGGACTTTAAGTGGTTATACCAGAATGATGCCTGCAGGTTTAGGTATCATCTTGGTATCATTCTTTTCAGCCAGCGGTCAGCTTTCATGTAAAAGCAATCCTAGCAGTTAATTAGCCTCCAGACTGCTTTTACAAGCAGTGGGAGGGAATGCCCCCCCCCCACCGTCTTCCATGTTTTTCTCTGGCTCTCCTGTCTCAACAGGGAATGACGCCGTTGATTCGGCCAGCTGACCATAGACCTGTTTAGAGACCAGAATGGCTCCAATCATCTCTATGGCCTAAGAAACCTGAAGCTACGAGCATTTTATGACTTAGATTTCGCCGGATGTAAACAGCGCCATTGGGAAAGCATTTTATCACACCGATCTTGGTGTGGTCAGATGCTTTGAGGGCAGAGGAGAGATCTAGGGTCTAATAGACCCCAGTTTTTTCAAAAAAAGAGTACCTGTCACTACCTATTGCTATCATAGGGGATATTTATATTATATTATATTAAAATTGAAAGGAACAGTTTAAAAATAAGATAAAAAAGCAAAAAAAAAGAAAGAAAAAGAAAAAAAAAAGCACCCCTGTCCCCCCCGCTCTTGCGCAAAGGCGAACGCAAGCGTCGGTCTGGTGTCAAATGTAAACAGCAATTGCACCATGCATGTGAGGTATCACCGCAAAGGTCAGATTGAGGGCAGTAATTTTAGCAATAGACATCATCTGTAAATCTAAAGTGGTAACCTGTAAAGGCTTTTAAAGGCTTTTAAAAATGTATTTAGTTTGTCGCCACTGCACGTTTGTGTGCAATTTTAGAACATGTCGTGTTTGGTATCCTTGTACTTGGCATAACATCATCTTTTTTATTTCATCAAACATTTGGGAAATATAGTGTGTTTTAGTGCATTTAAAGTGTGTTTTTTCCCAAAAAAATGCGTTTGAAAAATCGCTGCTCAAATACTGTGTGAAAAAAAAAAAATGAAACACCCACCATTTTAATCTGTAGGGCCTTTGCTTTAAAAAAAATATATAATGTTTGGGGGTTCAAAGTAATTTTCTTGCAAAAAAAAAAAAATTTTAAAACAAAAAGTGTCAGAAAGGGCTTTGTCTTCAAGTGGTTAGAAGAGTGGGTGATGTGTGACATAAGCTTCTAAATGTTGTGCATAAAATGCCAGGACAGTTCAAAACCCCCCCCCAAATTACCCCATTTTGGAAAGTAGACACCCCAAGCTATTTGCTGAGAGGCATGTCGAGTCCATGGAATATTTATATTGTGACACAAGTTGCGGGAAAAAGACACATTTTTTTTTCTTTTGCCCAAAGTTGTCACTAAATGATATATTGCTCAAACATGCCATGGGAATATGTGAAATTACACCACAAAATACATTCTGTTGCTTCTCCAGAGTTCGGGGATACCACATGTGTGAGACTTTTTGGGAGCCTAGCTGCGTACGGGACCCCGAAAACCAAGCACCGCCTTCAGGCTTACTAAGGGTGTAAATTTTTGATTTCCCTCTTCACTGCCTATCGCAGTTTCGGAGGCCATGGAATGCCCAGTGTCGCGGACACTGGCTGCAAGGACCTTTTTCTGTCCACATTCACCCTGTTATTTGGTATTTCTATATTAATCTTTTATTTTTTTTTAACTTGCCCAATACATGATTCTTGAAAGAGCTGATCACATTAACCTGCAGAGACGAACTGTCTGGTCACCAGGTCTGCCTTAAGTGTTGTGTTAATTAACATGTTAATTATATTATTGTCTTTTAAGTTTTTGCTAGAGGGGAGGGGGGAGTGTCCATGAGTCAGCCCTACCTCGTTATCTAACCCCTTGTGTTAAATGTGTATAAAAAGGCTGTGTTCTGTCCAATAAAGCAGTCAAGATTCTACAAGATATTATCGACTAGACTTGTATTTACTGCAGCTATAA
The DNA here is from genome assembly GCF_042186555.1 of Aquarana catesbeiana. Classification (NCBI taxonomy): domain Eukaryota; kingdom Metazoa; phylum Chordata; class Amphibia; order Anura; family Ranidae; genus Aquarana; species Aquarana catesbeiana. The sequence goes on along the minus strand of NC_133326.1, from coordinate 436,978,547 downwards.
TATTATATCTGTCTGATGGTCATACTGGAGTAAGCGGTGTTATTGACGGAGGCACTCAGTGGAGTGTGGGATAGGATCCGTCACAATTGGTGGCAAGCTCTGGGATGCTCCTCTTGCCTAGGCACACCCAAATCATCACCGGGACCCCCTGCTCCTAACAGCAGATGGAACATCACTACGCCAGACTCAAGCGCAGCACCTTGAAGGATCTCTTGGAAGCCCGTGGAAAAGTCTCCAGCAACAAATCCAAAGCGACTCTCATCACCGAACTAATGGAGATTGACCAGGCCAGTAACCCACCAGCAGATACCTCAGAGGCGGCAAAGTTCCAGCGTGACGTCCAGTGGCGACTGGCTTGTATGGTACTCACCCCCCGCAGGAGGTTATCAGTCAAGTGTTAACAGAGGTGTCCCAGCTGCGAATGGCTGAACTCCAGCGGGACCAAGGAGCGTCAGTTATGTTCAACCGGGAAGCTCCAGCGGCCCGCAAAAAGCTACCCTATGCCGCCTTCCGCATGTTTCAAGATGGTGAAGATGAGATGGATGTTTACCTGCAAATGTTTGAGCGTCAATGCGGTCTCCAAGGTGTCAATAAAGCAGATTGGGTCACGCTCCTGGTCAGCCGTCTCACAGGAAGGGCTGCAGAGGCGTACAATAATGTCCCTGATGAGATCAGCCAGGACTATGACCGGGTAAAAGAAAGACTATTGGCTCGCTTCGGCATTACTCCAGAGGCACACCGTTTGAGGTTTCGCAACCTCCGCCGAAAGGAGAGAGAGCCTTACACAGAATGGGCTCATCAAATGACCCGAGCAGCGGAGAGTTGGATGACCGGGCGCCAAGCTGTTACCATGGCAGATGCGCTCCAGCTAATCCTCCTGGAACAATTCTATGATCATATCCCACATGAAGTTAGAGACTGGGTAAAGGATCGGCGGCCAGTCACAGTAGATGAAGCTGCCACCCTAGCTGACCAATACGTGGATTCAAGGCGAACTGTACAACCAGAGCCTAAGACCCCAGCTCGGCCTGTCCCCAACATTCCACGGAGCGTTGCCCCTCCACACCAGCCGTCAATCCCCGGCCCCACTCAGCTACCATCTTCACGAGGAAAAGGGAACCTCTGCTACAGATGCAACCAATCAGGGCATGTTAGGAGGTATTGTCCGCAGAATGTTTCCCAGGACGCGCGGAACAACAGGCCCCTTGGACCTGCCCGGGCTGCTGCACACTGTCTGGAGAGAGATGATGTGACTTACCCAAGCGAGGAGAATATTGGAATTCTACATGAGGCAGACCCTGTGCAAGCTGCCACTACAGATAATCGTTTGCACCATCGACAAGCCGTGTGGATTAATGGTCGGGCTGCCCAGGGACTGCGGGACACGGGAGCTACTATTACCCTGATACAGTCCCGAATGATAAACCCGGCAGAGCAGACGGGACGGTCTGTGGCTGTGCGGGTGGCCGGGGGAAATGTTATGCGGGTCCCCACTGCCAGGGTTCACCTTGATTGGGGTTCGGGGGCCAAAGAAGTGGAAGTGGGAATAATGCAGAACTTACCTGCAGAGGTTTTGTTGGGCAACGATTTGGGACGTTTAAATTCAGCCTTCTCCCTGGATGTATCCCCGGAAGCCTATCCTGTTACCACCCGCCAGCAAGCCCGGCTGGAGGTGCGCTCCCTCGAGGACGGGACCCAGGTAAGACCTGTCACCCCTGACCTAGACCGTACTACCCCAACTAACCCTATCCCGACTTGGGCTTCTCCCCAAGAATTTGCTCAGGCAACTCTTAGCGACCCTTCCTTAGCTAGCTATAGGGAAAGAGCAGGATTGGACCCTGGGGGGTTGGAGAGGGAGCGAATCGAGTGGGTCCAGGGATTACTCTATCGGGTTACTGAGGGAAAGACAGCCTCCCATCCACCCAAGCGGCAGCTGGTTGTGCCGCAGAAATATCGTCATGACCTGCTGCGCATTGGGCATGACATACCCTTAGCCGGACACCTGGGGATGTCCCGGACCCTCCACCGTCTGACTCAGTCTTTTTTTTGGCCGGGGATTACAGGGGATGTCCGACAGTATTGCCGGACCTGTGACACATGCCAGCGGGTGGGTAAGCATGGGGGCCCGCTGAAAGCTCCCCTACACCCTTTACCGATCATTGATGAACCCTTTAGCCGTGTTGCCGTAGACCTGGTTGGACCATTGCCCAGACCTAGTCCTTCTGGGAAGAGATATATCCTTACTGTGGTGGATTATGCCACCCGGTACCCGGAGGCCATTCCCCTGGCAAATATCCATGCAGAAACTGTGGCTGATGCTTTGCTCCGGATCTTTGCCAGGGTGGGTTTCCCTCGGGAAATCATCTCTGACCAGGGGACCCAGTTCACTGCTGAGCTCACTCAGCAGTTATGGAGGCTGTGTGGGATAAAGCCCCTACAGAGCTCTCCCTATCACCCCCAGACCAACGGACTGTGTGAGAGGTTCAATGGAACACTGAAACAGCTGCTTAGGACATTTGCAACCTCTCACAGGGATTGGGAGAGATATCTGCCACACTTTCTCTTCGCTTATCGGGAGGTGCCGCAGGAATCTACCGGGTTCTCCCCATTTGAGTTACTGTATGGGAGGCGGGTGAGGGGGCCCCTAGATCTAGTCAGAGCCCACTGGGAAGGGGGAATTGATCCCCAAGGGTCCTCTATCGTAGCATACGTTCTTGAGTTTAGGGACAGACTGAAGGAGCTCACGGACACTGTCCAGGAGAACCTTCGGGCTGCCCAAAGGCGGCAGAAACGATGGTACGATCGTACTGCTCGGAACCGCACTCTGGAGGTTGGGCAGAAGGTTCTTGCCCTCAGACCAACCAAGCAGGACAAGTTACAGGCCACTTGGCAGGGACCTTACCGGGTTGTGGCAAAGCTCTGTGACACAACCTACCTAGTGGCTAAATGTTCGGATGAAAGAGTCCGACGGACCTTTCATGTGAACATGTTGAAAGCATACTGGGAAAGATCAGGAGAGGTAGCCGCTATATGTGCTCCAGCTGTGGAAGATTCTGAGAATCTTCCCCTGCTGGTGCTCCCGGAGCTAAATAGAATTACTGCAGGGATAGAGATGATAAAGCTTGACGACCAGCTAGGGCCGACGCAGAGAGAACAAGCTAGACAGGTCCTTGGTCAGAGAAGGGAAATGTTCTCCACAGTCCCTGGGTACACTACTATGGCAGTGCACCGTGTGGAGACCCCGGGACAACTGCCACTAAGACAGGCAGCTTACCGGATACCTGACGCAGTGAGAGAGGGGATGCGTCATGAGATTAAGGAGATGCTTGAATTGGGAGTCATTGAGCCATCCAGCAGCCCCTGGGCTTCCCCGGTGGTCCTTGTACCGAAGCGGGATGGCACAACTCGCTTCTGTGTAGACTACCGCAGATTAAATGAGTGCACCACCACTGATGCTTACCCTATGCCCCGGGTCGATGATCTGTTAGATCGCATTGCTCGGGGAAAATTCCTGACAACCCTTGACCTATGCAAAGGATACTGGCAAATTCCTCTGGATGGGGAATCTATTCCGAAATCGGCGTTCATTACCCCATTTGGCTTATACCAGTCTAAAGTAATGCCATTTGGGATGAAGAATGCACCGGCGACTTTCCAGAGGATGGTAGACCAACTCCTCGATGGCCTCCAGGACTATGCTTGTGCATATCTGGACGACATTGCGATCTACAGTGATACCTGGGAGGACCATCTGGTTCATCTGGGTGTCGTGCTAGACCGCATCAAGGCTGCAGGACTAACCCTTAAGCCAGAGAAATGTAGCATAGGGATGTCCGAGGTACAGTACCTTGGACATCGAGTAGGCAGTGGACAACAACGACCTGAGCCTGCTAAGATTGAGGCCGTTGCCAAGTGGCCAACCCCCCGTACTAAAACCCAGGTCCTGGCGTTCCTCGGCACAGCTGGGTACTATAGGAAATTTGTCCCGCAATATAGTTCCATCGCTAAGCCCCTGACAGACCTGACTAAGAAGCACCTTCCCCGACAGGTACTGTGGTCCCCTGAGTGTGAAGCTGCCTTCCAACAATTAAAGAATGCACTAACTTCAGCTCCTGTTCTAGCTGCCCCTGACCCAACCAAACGTTTTTGTGTCCACACAGATGCCTCTACATTCGGTCTGGGGGCAGTACTGAGCCAAGTAGGACCTGATGGCGGTGAGCACCCAGTGGCCTACATCAGTCGGAAGCTGCTACCCAGGGAAGTCGGTTATGCAGCCGTGGAGAAGGAGTGTTTGGCGCTGGTGTGGGCTCTCAAGAAATTCCAACCTTATCTCTACGGACAACCTTTTACGGTGCTCACCGACCACAATCCATTAATCTGGCTTAATCGGGTCTCCGGGGATAATGGACGTTTGTTACGATGGAGCTTGGCACTGCAGCCCTACAATTTTACCATACAGTATCGGCCAGGAAAGCAGAATGGGAATGCTGATGGACTTTCCCGGCAAACGGAACTATAAAACTCTCCCGGACAGCCCCAAGCTGACCCGTGGTGGATCTAGTTGGGTCTGCCGGACTATGGGACAGGGGGGGGCACTGTCGCGGACACTGGCTGCAAGGACCTTTTTCTGTCCACATTCACCCTGTTATTTGGTATTTCTATATTAATCTTTTATTTTTTTTTAACTTGCCCAATACATGATTCTTGAAAGAGCTGATCACATTAACCTGCAGAGACGAACTGTCTGGTCACCAGGTCTGCCTTAAGTGTTGTGTTAATTAACATGTTAATTATATTATTGTCTTTTAAGTTTTTGCTAGAGGGGAGGGGGGAGTGTCCATGAGTCAGCCCTACCTCGTTATCTAACCCCTTGTGTTAAATGTGTATAAAAAGGCTGTGTTCTGTCCAATAAAGCAGTCAAGATTCTACAAGCTATTATCGACTAGACTTGTATTTACTGCAGCTATAATATTATATCTGTCTGATGGTCATACTGGAGTAAGCGGTGTTATTGACGGAGGCACTCAGTGGAGTGTGGGATAGGATCCGTCACACCCAGATGGCACAAACCCCCCCAAATGACCCATTTTGGAAAGTAGACACCCCAAGCTATTTGCTGAGAGGTATGGCGAGTATTTTACAGACCTCACTTTTTGTCACAAAGTTTTGAAAAATTGAAAATAGAAAAAAAAAAAAACCTTTTTCTTGTCTTTCTTTATTTTTGAAAACAAGAGCTGCAAAATACATACCATGCCTCTCAGTAAATAGCTTGGGGTGTCTACTTTCCAAAATGGGGTCATTTGGGGGGGGGGGGTTGTGCTATCTTGGCATTTTATGGCCTACGAAACTGTGATAGGTAGTGAGGAGTGAAATCAATAATTTATGCCCTTAGAAATCCTGAAGGCAGTGATTGGTTTTCGGGGCCCCGTATGCAGCTAGGCCCCCAAAAAGTCCCACACATGTGGTATCCCCATACTCAGGAGAAGCAGTAGAATGTATTTTGGGGTGTAATTCCACATATGCCCATGGCATGTTTGAGAAATATATCATTTAGTGACAACTTTGTGCAAAAAAAAAAAAGAAAAAAAAAAAAGTTTGTCACTTTTCCGCAACTTGTGGCAAAATATAAAATATTCCATGAACTCAACATGCCTCTCAACAAATAGCTTGGGGTGTCTACTTTCAAAAATGGGGTAATTGGGGGGGGGGTTGTGCCATCTGGGCATTTTATGGCCTTCAAATTTGTAATAGGTAGTGATGAGTGAAATCAAAAATTTACACCCTTAGAAATCCTGAAGGCGGTGCTTGGTTTTCGGGGCCCCGTACGCAGCTAGGCTCCCAAAAAGTCCCACACATGTGGTATCCCTGTACTCAGGAGAATCAGCAGAATGTATTTTGGGGTGCAATTCCACCTATGCCCATGGCCTGTGTGAGCAATATATCATTTAGTGACAACTTTGTGCAAAAAAAAAAAAAGTTTGTAATTTTCCTGCAACTTGTAGCAAAATATAAAATATTCCATGGACTCAACATGCCTCTCAGCAAATAGCTTGGGGTATCTACTTTCCAAAATTGGGTCATTTGGGGGGGTTTGTGCCATCTTGGCATTTTATGGCCTTCAAAACTGTGATAGGTAGTGAGGAGTGAAATCAAAAATTTACGCCCTTCGAAATCCTGAAGGCGGTGCTTGGTTTTTGGGGCCCCGTACGCGGCTAGGCTCCCAAAAAGTCCCACACATGTGGTATGCCCATACTCAGGAGAAGCAGCTAAATGTATTTTGGGGCGCGATTCCACATATAACCATGGCATGTGTGAGCAATATATCATTTAGTAACAACTTTTTGTAAAATTTGTTTTATTTATTTTTTTTACCATTATTCAATCACTTGGGACAAAAAAAATGGGCTTAACATGCCTCTCAGCAATTTCCTTGGGGTGTCTACTTTCCAAAATGGGGTCATTTTGGGGGTTTTGTACTGCCCTGCCATTTTAGCACCTCAAGAAATGAGATAGGCAGTCATAAACTAAAAGCTGTGTAAATTCCAGGTAATGTACCCTGGTTTGTAGACGCTATAACTTTTGCGTAAACCAATAAATATACGCGTATTGACATTTTTTTTACCAAGGACATGTGGCTGAATACATTTTGGCCTAAATGTATGACTAAAATTGAGTTTATTGGATTTTTTTTTATAACAAAAAGTTGAAAATATCATTTTTTTTTTCAAAATTTTCGGTCTTTTTCTGTTTATAGCGCAAAAAATAGAAACCGCAGAGGTGATCAAATACCATCAAAAGAACGCTCTATTTGTGGGAAGAAAAGGACGCAAATTTCGTTTGGGTACAGCATTCCATGGCCGCGCAATCAGCAGTTAAAGCGACGCAGTGCCAAATTGTAAAAAGTGCTCTGGTCAGGAAGGGGGTAAATCCTTCCGGGGCTGAAGTGGTTAAAGGCTTATATGCAAGTTATTGCCATAAAAAAGGGTATGGGGACCCGGGTACATGTATCAATGCAAAAAAAAAAGTTTTAAAAATGGCAGCTTTTTCAGGAGCAGTGATTTTAATAATGCTTAAAGTGAAACAATAAAAATGAAATATTCCTTTAACCACTTCAGCCCCGGAAGAATTTACCCCCTTCCTGACCAGTGCGTCTTTTGCGATTCGGCACTGCGTCGCTTTAACTGACAATTGCGCGGTCGTGCGAGGTGGCTCCCAAACAAAATTGACGTCCTTTTTTTCCTCACAAATAGTTTTCTTTTGGTGGTATTTGACCACCTCTGCGGTTTTTATTTTTTGCGCTATAAATAAAAAAATAGCGACAATTTAGAAAAAACGCATTCTTTTTTACTTTTTGCTATAATAAATATCCCCAAAAAATATTTTAAAAAACATTTTTTCCTCGGTTTAGGCCGATACTTATTCTTTTACATATTTTTGGTAAAAAAAAAAAAAAAATCGCAATAAGCGTTTATTGATTGGTTTGCGCAAAAGTTATAGCGTTTACAAAATAGGGGATAGTTTTATGGCATTTTTATTATTAATTTTTTTTTACTAGTAATGGCGGCGATCAGCTATTTTTTTATCGTGACTGCGACATTATGGCGGACACATCGGACATTTTTGACACATTTTTGGGACCATTGTCATTCATACATCAATCAGTGCTATACAAATGCACTGATTCCTGTGTAAATGGCTCTGGCAGTGAAGGGGTTAACCACTAGGGGGCTGGGGAGGGTTTAAGTATGTCCTGGGGAGTGTTACTAACTGTGTGACACGTCACTGATCTCTGCTCCCAATCACATTCATCCGGGAACCGGTTAAATATGACATTTCTAAGGAAGGAAGAAAAAGGCATTTAAAACTGCTCCCGGCTGTAATGTATTGTTGGGTCTCGGCAATATAGATAAAAATCTTTGAAAAAAAACGACATGGGTTCCCCCACCCAGTCCGTTACCAGGCCCTTTTGGTCTGTTATGAATATTAGGGGGAACCCCGCACCAAAATTTAAAAAGAAATGCGTAGGGGTCCCCCCAAAATCTATACCAGGCCCTTCAGGTCTGATATGGATATTAAGGGGAACCCTGCACCAATTTTTTATTTTTTCCTTGTCAAAAGAAGTTTATTGAGTATACAATGTTATAAAGATACATAAAGTAAGTTTACAAGGATCTATAAAGTAAGCTCATTGTTTTACAGTAGGGTTTATATAGGTAAATATCATGAAATTTCAAATATTAAACATTGGGTTCACATAAACCTAAATTAAAGATATATATCATTTCCTTAGTTACTTTTGTAGGTATTTAAATGATTTATACCTACTATACATATTGTTTACAAGTAGAGTGTATATAGGTCAAATAAATTCTGATAATGAGCTTTAATCGTAAGGTGGAGAAAAGGAAAGAAGAAAAAGGGTTGAAAGGTAGAGGTATGGTCCACAAGGTTGTCCCGCTTGTCAGTTTATTATTCTTTTTAGTTCTCTTTGAAGCCTTAGAATGGGTGTCTCTGTAAGTCATTTAATCTGTTACCATGGCAACAGGACAGAGTCATTGAAGTTTGACAGGAACTGTTGTTTTATCCAAGGATGCCAAAGTTTTTCAAATTTTGGAATTTGATTTTGATCGATGGCTACCATCTTAGCATGGGACATTGTATTATTCATTCTGTGAATTGTTTCTGCTAGTACCAATGTAGGAGATTTCCATGCCTTGGCCACTGTTTGTTTTGCAGCCGTTATTAGTTGGATCATAAGTTTGAATTGAGAGAGTGTTAACCATTCCGGTTTTAGATTAAGTAAAGTTAAATATGGATCTGGTTGTATTATTTTTTTAAATATTTTAGATGCAATCACGAAGACTTCCTTCCAGAAGGTTTGGATTACCGGGCATGTCCACCATATGTGTAAATATGTGCCTATTTCTGGGCATCCTCGAAAACAAAGAGCTGAGGTATTAGGTGAATATTTTGCCACTCTAGCGGGTACAAGGTACCAGCGAGTTAGGACTTTATAATTTGTCTCCAGTGCTAAGATGTTGGGTGAAGATGACTTAGATGTGAGCCATATGTTAGACCAGTCCGTGTCTTCTAAAGTTCGTCCCAGGTCCTCCTCCCACCTCTGAACGTAAGAGGGTCTATTAAGATTTGCTACTCCATATAATTGATTATAAAGTGATGAAACTGTACCTTTAGCAAATGGATCTTTTGTACAGATTGATTCAAAAATGGATAATTGGGATAATGGTGTATCCCCCTTTAGGAATGGTGTATAGAAATTTTTGATTTGGAGATATCTAAATATCTCAGAGTTTGGTAGATCATATTTTTCTCTAAGCGATGGGAATGAAAGGAATGATTTAGATGCTATGAAGTCATTTAGTGTCTGAATGCCTGATGTTGTCCAAGCTTTAAAAGAATTTGGGTAGATCCATGCCGGATAAAAGGCCGGATTTCTGATAAAAGAAAGGAGAGGATTGTGTGGAGATTGTAACTGATATTTGGTTTTTAGTTTATCCCAGAGAGATAAGAAGTGTTTAGTTATGGGATTATGAATTTTAAAGCGGTCTTTAGGATCAAGCCATAATAAATTTGATATTAATAGAGGGTCATTTTCTGAAGCCTCTATAAATACCCATAGTGGGATTTCCTGTTTTGCATGGTATTTGGACAGACTGGCCAAATGTGCTGCTCTGTAGTAGTTAGTAAAATTAGGGTATCCCAGGCCTCCTTTATTTTTGGGAAGATGTAGTGTGTGTATAGGTATACGTGGTTTAGAAGAGCCCCATATAAACAAAGTTGCTCTTTTTTGTACTATTCTCAAAAAATAGGAAGGAATTGGAATAGGGAGCACTCTGAATAGATAAAGCAATTTGGGTAGAATAGTCATTTTGATTGCATTAATCTTCCCTATCCAGGATAAAGGAAGTTGCGACCATTGTTTTATTAGATTTGTGATCTGTCTTAATACAGGAGGATAATTGGTTGAGAATAAGTCAGAATGAGATGCTGTTAAATGAATTCCAAGATATGGGATTGATTTTTCTGCCCATGTGAATGGGAGTGCAGCCCTAGCCGGGATCAATTCCATGTTTGTGAGTGAAATATTAAGCACTAGGCATTTCTTAGGATTAATCATAAGGCCGGATAGGGCTGCAAACCCATCAAGAGCTGGTATTAAGTTAGGACCAGAGACCTGTGGTGATGATAGAAAAAGTAATATATCGTCTGCAAATATACATAATTTGTGTGTAATACCTCCTACTTCAATGCCAGTTATAGTTTGGTTTGTTCTGATGTATTGGGCCATGGGTTCGAGTATAAGGGCAAATAATAAGGGAGATAATGGGCAACCCTGTCGGGTACCTCTTTCGATATTAAAGGCTTCAGATTTGTATCCAGCATATTTTATATAGGCTTTGGGTTTATTATATAATGCTTTGATCCATGTTAAAAAGTGGGGTCCAATACCCCATTTTTGTAATGAATATTGCATATATTGCCAGGATACTGTGTCAAATGCCCTCTTAATATCGAGAGATAGAAAACATAAAGGGATTTTCCGTTTTTTAGCAATATGTGCCAATAACACTGCCCTGCGTATATTATCGCCTGCCTGTCTATTTGGCATGAAGCCTACTTGATCTCTATGTATTAATTTTCCTATAATGCTATTGAGGCGTTTTGCTATTATTTTTGCTAATAATTTAATATCGAGGTTTAACAGAGAGATAGGCCGATAATTCACACAGGAAGTATCATCAGAAAGGGGTTTTGGGATCATACAAACAATTGCCATTAGTGTTTCTTGCCGAAAAGAATGTCCATCTAGAAGTTTGTTAAAAGTTTCAGTGAGAATGGGAGAGAGTATTTCTGAGAATGTTTTATAGTATAAAGCCGAGTAGCCGTCTGGGCCTGGTCTTTTGTTAAGTTTTAGGTCTTTTATGGCGTTAGCAACTTCATCTATAGTTATAGGCTCATCCAAACTGCTTTTTTGATTCTGAGATAACTCAGGTAAGGTTATTTTTGAGAAGAAGGATTCAGCCTCTGTAGGATTAAATTCATTGTTTGTCTTGTATAAAGTTGCGAGATGTGAGTGAAATTTATGGACTATTTTAACTGGATTACAAGTGTAAACATTTTTTGATAATTTCAAACGTATTGGTTTGAAAGATTTGTTAGTTGAATTTAATGCCCGAGCCAAATAAGTACCTGGTTTGTTTGTATTCATGTAGAAATTGTGTTTGGAGCGTTTGAGGGATTTATCAACTGACTCAGTGAGAAATAGATCGTATTCCAATCTAGATTTTTCCAGATGAGATTTTGTACTCTGAGATGGATTATCTTGAAATGATATGTAGGCTGCATTAAAATTGAGTTCTAGTTTTTTTGCTAGATTTTTGCGTTCCCGTTTAAATAGTGCCATTTGTCTTTGTATTGTACCACGCAAGACAGGCTTATGAGCTTCCCACAGTGTTATTGGGGAGATGTCTGTTGTATTATTAATTGATATGTATTCCTTTAAAGCTTGTTCAATGGCCATCTGATGTAGTGGGTGTTTGAGCATTATGTCCGGTAAGTACCACGTTGGGTCATGCGCTTTTGGTATGGCTGAGGCTATAGTAGTGTATACTGCATTATGGTCAGACCACGGAATCGGAATTATATCTGATGCAATAATTTCTGGTATCATTCCTATTGTTAGAAAAATATGATCTATTCTGGTGAAGGTTTGATGAGGGTGCGAGAAATAAGTGAATTTCTTTTTCATTGGGTTACTTTCTCTCCATGAATCTACCAGATTGTATTTGGAAAGAAGTTGAGAAAAAGGTAATCTAGAGGTTATTTTGGATGGTGTAAAAGGTGATTTATCTAGAAATGGGAGGAGGACCTGGTTCGAATCCCCACACATTATCACTGTTCCTATTTTGTGTGTATTAATCACTTGTAATATATGTGAGAGGAATGGTGTAGGTTGTTTGTTAGGAGCGTAGTAGGAAATCACAGTGATTGCTGTATCCATTATATAACCCATGAGTATCAGGTATCTACCTTCTGGGTCTTTAATTTCTGATGATAAGGTGAATGGTGTGGATCGGTGAAATGCAATTAGAGTTCCCCTTTGCTTGGTACAGGCAGAAGCCGTGTAAATTTGTTGATAAAAAGGAGAAATATATTTTGGAGTAGAATCTTTGGTGAAGTGTGTTTCTTGGAGGCATACTATGTGAGCCTTCTTGTTATGGAAAGTACGGAAGGCTTTGGTCCTTTTTTGAGGGACATTTATTCCCTGAACATTCAGGGAAAGTATATTCAGTGGTGCCATGGCAATAGATCAAATAGTTTTGACTTACTTTTTGTTATGCAGAGCTGACTGCGCAGATCAACCTGTGTGGACTGAAGAGATGAATAGATAGAAAAGAAACCAGTGAATTCTGGAGTAAAGAGTAAACAAAAAACATATGAGATTAGATGATACATTGTATAAATTATTTTTTGCAAGTAATCACAATTTACCCGTGAAAGAGAATAAATATCTCTCTCAGGGGAATAAGTGCCTTCGTCACACTCCCACATAATATGGTTGGGAGAATGAGGAGGGCTAATGGAGGTACACGGATCTTCCGCTTACAGGAGAGAAGTGCTATGTCAAAAGACATCAAAATGATGTTTCATTAATTGGAGTGCAGAATATAGTTTTTGTTGAAATTATTTATTCCAGGGTGGTTGTATATGGTTAGTCTTGCCCTAGGCTAAATAATTCAGTTAGAAAGGTACTGTTAATAACTTTGGTATTGATGAAGATAGTTTGAATTATTTTGGGATTTTAACCCTTTTAGAGTAAACAATTACATATTTTATTCATACGTAACTGTTTAGATATGTTAACTCATAAAATTGAGGTTGTATTGCTTCAGATTAGAATAAACAAAAACATAATTCTAGGAACTAGTTAGGTAATAATATATTTGTTTTAAGAAAAGAAAGAAAAAGCTTCCATTACTTCTGGATTATTGAACATATTTGTCCTAAAAAGTAATAAATCTATTGTTATTACCTGATAATATATAACTGAACAAGAATTTCCTTATTTCACTTATATATTATAAGGCTATATGAATCAGAAGTAATAAGAAATATAACTGGAATGTAACATGATCCCACACAGTGTGTGACTATCAGAATGCAGTTACATTCAGTTATAAATATAGGTTTTTTTATAGAGAACCATCTCTTAGTATAATAAATGAAGAGATATCAGGAATTAGGATGTCAGTCCATTGAATCTTCTTGGTCCATGGATGATGTGGCATAACGGCCTCTTTTGTGAGAATGATGATTCCCATTTTGTTCTGAAATTTTCTGGGTGCTGCCTGAAGGTGAAGATGATGCCATTCTTCTGCGTGTGGGAGAGTTGCTGCTTGTGGGTTCTGTCAGATTTAATTTTAAAAGGGTTTGTTGTAGTTCATCTGCTGATCTGCTTCTGTAAATTGTACCTTGGTAGTTAAATCTGACTGAAAAGGGGAAGCCCCATTGATACATAATGTTGTGGCGTTGCAGTTCCATTAGTTGGGGTTTCATGGATCGTCTTTTAGTAATAGTAAGTTGGGATAGGTCAGCAAAAATTTGATAATTGTGTCCTTGAAAATTAAGTTCCTTTTTTTCTCTTGCAGCAATTAGTATTTGTTCTTTCGTTCTGTAATAATGAAATTTTGTGATTATATCACGTGGGGGTCCATCTTTCTTTTTGGCTGTGAGGGCTCTGTGTACTCTATCCAGTTCTAAACGTTCAATAGGGATATCTGGCTTTAGTTCTTGTAATAGAGCAGTAATAGTAGATTGCAGGTCTGTCACAGTTTCAGGTATTCCCCTTATGCGTAAGTTTGAAGTCTGGCTCTATTTTCGTAATCTTCGAGCTTAGTTTGAAGTATTAAATTCTCTTTTTTTAATTGTTCCAATTCTGTTATATTTTCTTGGGTTGTAATTTCAATTTCATCCATTTTTATTTCTAAGGCTGCGGTGCGGTTTCCCAGCTCTCTTATTTCTTTGGTTAGGCTTTTTGTTATTTGGTCTGAGGTTTGTTTTAAAGCCTTATGAAGCATCTTTTCAAATTGTAATAATATTACTGGGGATACTGAGGAGGCTTGTGGAGAAGTTTGTGAGAGGATTTGTTCTGTATCTGACTCAAATGGAGAGTCTTGCTGTGACATTTTCTGTCTGTGAGAGCGCCCTGATGCTGTATCTTGTGAGGTGACTGGAGCTGCTTCAGCTGCAGTGAGTGCCTGTGAGCTCTTTGTGAGGTGATTTTTATTTTTGCCACGGTTTCCTCCCAGTACCATATTTCCTGCCCAAACTTTCACAGTTTGTTCCCTGGGGCAAAAAGGTTCAAATGGATACCTTTTGAGCCTGCAGGCTCCGCTTTGTCCTTCTCTTCTCTCCTCAGCGGTGTGGAGCTCTAACAATGCATGTCTGCTTTGCTAGGCTCCGCCTCCTGCCCTCATCAATTTTTTATTTTTTAAATGGCGTAGGGGTCCTCCAAAAAATTCATACCAGACCCTTATCTGAGCACGCAACCTGGCAGGCCACAGGAAAAGAGGGGGGATGAGAGAGCACCCCCCTCCTGAACCATACCAGGCCACATGCCCTCAACATGGGGAGGATGCTTTGGGGTCCCCCCCAAAGCAGCTTGTCCCCATGTTGATGAGGACAACGGCCTCATCCCCACAACCCTTGCCTGGTGGTTGTGGGGGTCTGCGGGTGGGGGCTTATCGGAATCTGGAAGTCCCCTTTAACAAGGGGACCCCCAGATCCCGGCGCCCCCATGTGAATGGGTATCGGGTACATTGTACCCCTACTCATTTACCAAAAAAAGTGTCAAAATGTTAATGACGGGGGGGGTGGGCTCTAGACATGTGTGCCGTCAATAAATTAGTTTAGTTTCATTCCCTTTCGCATTAAAATTGATTCATAATTTGTGTCTGAAATTCAATTCGGATTCGTACAAAATCCGAATTTTCGTGAACTTTTCGTAACAATGACGAAAGTTCGTTATGATAAATTTTTCATTATGAGGTGCTCCCACCATCCCTATGCTGTGCTGACTTCCTGGGGTTTTTAACTTTTAGGTATGTTAACTTTTCGTAACAATAACGAAAGTTTATGATAAATTTATCACTATGAGGTGCTCCCACCATCCCTGTGCTGTGCTGACTTCCTGGGGTTTTTTTTTTTTTAATCTTTTTATTGAGTATAAGACATACAAACAAATAACAACAGTAAACCTGCCACAGTATTGAAACTAGACCCACGCAGGAGTCAGTGCCAGCCGGCCATTGGGCTGCTTCCAGCATTAATATCATACAGCAGTAGCACATCTGAAAGAAAAGAACAAACAAACCTAGTGTTATATTGGCTCCTGCTCACTTAAATTTGATCATGAGATACTTTATCATTCGAGACCCAAGGGAGGGGGCTAATTCTTCCACTAAATTCTTCACATACAGGGGGGCTGAGATCTGGGGGTCCCCTTATTAAAGGGGGCTTCCAGATTCCAATAAGCTCCTGCCCGCAGACCCACACAACTGCGGGGCAAGGGATGTGGGGATAAGGCCCTTTGGGGTCCCTTTTGGGGACCCCAAAGCATCCTCCCCATGTTGAGGGCATATGGCCCGGTACGGTTCAGGAGGGGGGGCACTCTCTCGTCCCCCACTTTTTCTGTGGCCTGACAGGTTGCGTGCTTGGATAAGGGTCTGGTATGGATTTTTTGGGGGACCCCTATGGCTTTTTTTTTAAATTTTGGCACAGGGTTCCCCTTAAAATCCATACCAGACCTGAAAGGCTTGGTATGGATTTTGGGGGGCCCCCACACATTTTTTTTATTTTGGTGCGGGGTTTCCCTTAATATTCATACGAGATCCAAAGGGCCTGGTAAGGAACTGGGGGGAACCCATGCCGTTTTTTCAATTATTTTTATCTATATTGCCGGGATCCGACAATTTATTACAGCCGCAAGCAGTTTTAAATGACTTTTTTTCCTTTAGAAATGTCATTTTGTTGTAGTATTGTTCTAAACACAGGAAAAATGCGCTGCTTTACAGGCAGACTAAGGACACCCCCTGGGACAATATTTAAAGGAATATTTCATTTTTATTGTTTCAGTTTATGCATTATTAAAATCACTACTCCTGAAAAAACGCTCATTTTAAAAACTTTTTTTTGCATTGATACATGTCCCCTGGGACAGGACCCGAGTCCCCATACACTTTTTATTGCAATAACTTAATAATATACATATAAGCCTTTAAAATTAGCACTTTTAGTTTTTCATGTTGGTGTCCCATAGACTTTTCGAATTTGCTGCGAACACCGCATAATATTCGCTGTTCGGCAAACAGGAGAACATCGGGCTCATCCCTACTGGGGAGGAAGGACGACTACATTCTCTCCCAAACTGTGTATCAGCCATTGGGGAGATGAGCTTGTTGCTCTATCTTCCAGATTCCTGGTCTCCCGCTGTGGAGCGAGGACAACTTCCTTCACTCCTAAGTCACTACACTGCAATTGGGGAGGGAGGACAAACACTTCCTCTCCATTCTCCCCCTGGATCCTGATCTGCTGCTGGGGAATGACTGCCATTTTCTTACCCTGGGCCTTCGGAATTGCCACGGGTGTGGGGCAGAGGTTCTGTACCCTATCTCCGGTTGTCAGCACTTCAGCTGGAGAAGTTTCTTGTAACTCCACAGATGCTTCTGGCAGAAAATCCCATGTCCCTGTCAGTGGTGTGGGAGAAAGGCCAGCTGCCTCTTCTCTCAGGTAGGCTGAAACTGCTGTTGGTGCTGGGCAGAGCTCAGTGATATTCTGCCCTGATGCCAGCTGTTCCGCTGGGAAGTAAACTGAAAAGTAGTTGGCCTTGCACAAATCCTCCAGGGTCACCAATTGTTGCAGGCAGAGATCAGCAGCACTATGCCTGGATGCGCGTTCTTCTGCTTTAGGCTCACTGGGTTTTTCCTCCTCAGCAGAAAATTCCCAATCTCTGGAACTGGTGTCTGGGGAAAGAGGTTCACCATTTCCTGTCCCTGAAACCCAGAAGATGTTAACATGTGTGGTTTGTTTCATTCCGAATTAAAATTCGGATTAATTTTAGAATAGTACCGAATAGTACCGAATTTAAACAAACCCGAAATAACAAAATTCGAATTCGGACGAAAATCATTTTCGAATAGTTTTCGAACACTTTTCAAATTCAAATAGTTTTCCAATTCCCAAAGAGAAATAAATAGAATAGAAAATAAAGGAATAGAATAGAAAAAAATATATATTTTTTCTATTCTATTCCTTTATTTTCTATTCTATTTTATTCTTTTTGGAAATTGGAAAACTATTTGAATTCGAAAACTTTTCCAAACAATTTGAAAACTAACAAAACGAATCCCGAAAACTAATTAAATGAATTTAACTAAACAAATTTATGTAAATAAAGAATCAAAATGAAATAAAAACAATTTTTTTCATTCTATTAGCGGTGCTGGGCAGAGGCTAGCAGAGCTCAGCCCTGTTGTCAGCACTTCAGTTGAAAGTTCAGTAAATGTTACATCCTCCGATGAAAAATCTATTAACTACATGCTTTTTCTGTGATCTGTGGCTTGAGAGATGAGCCGACTGCTCCATCTCCTGTACTCTCATGCGGTTGCAGGACCGACGCATTCCTCCATCCAAGATTGTCCTGTGCAGACACAGGATCGTCAAGATCAGTCGGCACTTGCTGCATCCGCCATAACACCTCCGCTTCTATAGCTGCAGGTGGAGCTGGGCAAAGCACACTGTTACGTTGCCCCATTGCCGATGCTTCAGCCAGGATTTCAGAGCTGTCAGCTGGTATTTCCTGATAGTCCCAGGCAAAGGGAGCCCAGACCTGCTGCTGAGCAGAATCTAGCAGCTGTCTGTAGGCGATCTCCAGCTCCCATTCCTGATTGGCTACAAACTCCAAATCTTACAGTGCCCAGAGCTCTTCCGAGATATTCAGCATCTCTTCTCTGTATTCCAAGATTTCCTCCAAACACCACTCATGATCACTCCCAAAGTCAGGGTCCTTGGACAGCCTCTCTAATAACAGCCTCAGGCTGTCGTATTGAAAGCCTTCCATTGGGCTGTTGTCCACTGTCCATGGGCACACTTGGGCTACATACCAGCGGAGGGCTCTGTAGCTCTCATCCAAGTGCATATCTTTGCCTGGACCAGCCTGCTTAACTCAGCTTTCCATTCCTTGTGTGGTTGTTTTCCCAAAAACAGCATTCGCACTTCGTACTTCGACCAGTCCCTTTCCTGGATGGAGGGGAGAATTTTTCCCTGGTGTCGCTGCTCATGGACTAGCACTTTCTTCTAGATTTCCCAGCGGACAGAATCATACATCCTAGCAGGACCTGCCCTGACACTGGTCCCCTGTGCTGTATCCGCATCTCTCGCAACCTCATCCTGAATTCCCCTTCCATGGCGCCTGGTTCTCTCCTGCTATCCGGACCTTTGATCCAGGTGGAGGTTTGGATGTCCCTGACTGCAGGAAGCATCCCACAGCTTGCCACCAATGTGACAAAACCGTCCCACACTCCGCTTGAGTGCTTCCGTCAGTATACCGCTTCCTCCAGTCTGAACATAGATATCAGATATTATAGCCACATATTACAACCAAGAATTAGGCAGGACTAGTTTAGCTGCAAACCTTGAACTGTTTATTGAACAAGAATACAGGCTTTTTATACACTACACACTCAAATAAGGCTGATCACATTATCATATGCAAACACAACTGTATACAGAAATATAATTAACACTACAAACATTAAGTTAATTAAACTAGCCACCTGGACAATCAGGGATCTCATTCCAGGTCAAACTTGCCAGCATCGAGCTCACAAAGTACAATACACATTAGTACAAGTACTCCCCACAGTAGTTTGCTAGAAGACAATAGTTGTGTTAATAAACACAATTAACAATGGGTGAAAGACCCTTAGGAGACACACTAGACCTACTTACAATAAGCACGTTATAGCAGGCGACCCCAGACAGGTGGCCTGAGTTGATGACATTAACATCTACAGTCATTGCTGGTTTGAGGCATAGACACCCCAAATATGGATATGTAACCTTCAGTTCCCAGAGTCTGTGTGTTTTTGGGGAGACATGAACTTGAATCAGAAACAAGACAACTACACAGATCCCACAGGCATACACCTACCAAAGAGTGGTGTTCCCTTAAATGCCAAAGCCCATAGTCAGTGGGTAAGAGGCTTGCTCCCAGTCCACAACAAAAGCACCTGTCCTGGCTAGGTCTGTCACAGCCACATTTTAGTGCACTCGGAACAAGAGATTTGTTATATAAATTCTGGTGTCTCTTTGGTAGACTTTGGATGGAAATAACAGTTTTGCACCAAAGTGATCAAACCTTATGTGAAGAAGCCAAATTATAGTAAATTCAGGCCAAGATTACCATTTTTTTAAGATAAAGTCTGGTGTCTCTTTGGCAGACTTTGGATAGAAGTAACAGGTGTGGAAAAATTGGGTGCTGGTGTGCCTTCACACCGTAACCTGACAGAGGTACTCTTGATGAAAGCAAGAATTTGCCTTCTTGCTTTGAAAAGAATTGGCCTTGCTGTAGAAAATGGAAACTCGATACCCCTGTCACACAGTTGTGGAAAAAATTGGTCTTTGGGTGTTGGTGGTGTCTTCACCCCATAACCTTCTAGTCATACTCTTGATGAAAGCAAGAATTGACCTTGCTGTAAAAAATAGATATTTGACGCCCCTGTCAAACCGTTGCGGAAAAATTGGTCTTTGGGTGTTGTTGGTGCCTTCACCCCATAATCTTCTAGAGGTACTCCCTTATGGAAGCAAGAATTGGCCTTGCTGTAAAAAAAATGAAATTTGACACCCCTGTCACAGTTGTGGAAAAATTGGTATTTGGGCATTGTTGGTGCCTTGACCCTGTAACCTTCTAGAGGTACTCTTGATGAAAGCAAGAATTGGCCTTGCTGTAAAAATGTAAATCTGATGCCCCTGTCAAACAGTTGCGGAAAAATTGGTCTTTGGGTGTTGGTGGTGCCTTCACCTGTAACCTTCTAGAATTACTCTTGATGAAAGCCTTGCTGTAAAAAATGAAATTTGACACCCCTGTCAAATAGTTGTGGAAAAATTGGTCTTTGGGTGTTGGTGGTGCCTTCACCCCGTAACCTTCTAGAGGTACTCTTGATGAATGAAAGAATTGGTCTTGCTGTAAAAAAAAAAAAAAAAATTTGATGCACCTGTCAAACAGGTGCAGAAAAATTGGACCTTGTGTGTTAATTGTGCCCATGAAACCTATACCAGAAAATTACTTCAAGATAAAATCAACACCCACAAGGCTAGGCAGCCTAAGACAGTCTTGCAGAGATTTGAGATCCCAATAACACTTAATCAGCGACATCGGCTTCAGGGGCTTGAAAGCTGCTGCTAAACCAGGATTGATTCATTTTTACAAATGTCAGCCGGTCAACGGAGTCTGTGAACAGATGCGGTCTTTTAACTGTCACAAAACCTCTGGCAGCACTGAATGCCCGTTCGTAAAGCACATTGAATTCAGGGCAGCCCAGCAGGTCAATTGCATACTGGGCAAGTTCTGGCCAGTGGTCTATTCTCATGACCCAGAAGCCCAGAGGGCTACTGGAAAGCTCTCCATATATGCTTTCACCCCTATATAATCTTCCACCATTTGATGTAAACGTTGCCGATGGGATGTTGAAGCGACAGCCCTGGGTACCAATTTTTTTTAAATGCATCACTTAAGCAGCTCCCTTATCCACTGCTCCTCCTTTGACCAATAGAAGCCTCAAAACTAGCTTTTCCATGAGACTGTAACCTACCAGAGTCTGGAAAGGTGTTACATAAGCTCCTCTTTAACCACTTGCTTACTGGGCACTTAAACCCCCCTCCTGCCCAGACAAATTTTCAGCTTTCAGCGCTGTTGCACTTTGAATGACAATTGTGCGGTCATACAGAACTGTACCCAAATGAAATTTTTAGAATTTTTTTCCCACAAATAGAGCTTTCTTTTGGTGGTATTTAATCACAGCTGGGATTTTTTTATTTTTTGCTAAACAAACAAAAGAGATGGAAAATTTTGAAAAAAAAAATCATGTTTCATAGTTTGTTATAAAATTTTGCAAACAGGTAATTTTTCTCCTTCATTGATATGCGCTGATGAGGCGGCACTGGTGGGCACGGATAGGCACAGTTAAGGCAGCACTGATAGGCACAGTTAAGGCAGCACTGATGGGGACAGATAAGGCGGTACTGATGGCCACTGATGGGTGGCACGGATGGGTGGCACGGATAGGTGGCACTGGTGGGCACTGATAGGTACCACTGATGGGCGGCACTGATGGGCGGCACTGATGGGCAGTGATGGGCACTGGTAGGTGACACTGATGGGTGGCACTGATGTGCAGCACTGTTGTGGCACTGATGTGGGCGCTGGTGGGTGGCACTGTGGGCACTGATGGGTGACGCTGGTGGCCACTGGTAGGTGGCACTGCTGCCTATTGCTGTGTCACTGGCAGGGGGCACAGATGATCGCCGTGATCGGGACTGATGTCCCTCTCACAGCTGCCGGTGATCGTCTTTTTTTCCTCCTCACACTGTCAGCGCGAGGAGAAAAAATAGCCGATTACCGGCTCTGTTTACATCACATGATCAGTTGTCATTGGCTGACAGCTGATCATGTGGTAAGGGGGCGGGACCGACCCCATCCTCTGATCTGTGATTTCTCATAGACTCGCTTATCACCGGGCGCGCAGGCCGCTCGTGCACGGGACGACGTCAATAGACGTAGTCCCGGCAATGTAGGTCCACGCCGTTGCCGTCATTTGGCAATAGAGCGGATCTAAAGAGGTTAAGGTGTCCTCAAGATATTTCATCCTCTGCTCCCTCTGCGAGGGCAGGATGAGTTCTGAGACTTTTCCCTTGTAACAGTGGTTAAGAAGGGTTGCCAACCAATGATCCTTATTCTTGTTGCCACGATGTCAGGAAACAATGATGGAGAAGGACTCCAGGACCCAGCATCTCTACCAGAAGGTCACATGGGTCGTTATAAGGAAGTGTGTTGGTGGTTGAAGCTGCTGATTGATCGTCAGCTTATACCATGCTCCTGTGATCCTTGTTCCTGAAAGTTCTTTGCTACCAACCTGGCTTGTCCTTGACTATTCTCCTGCCTGTCTCCTGACCTTGGCTTGTCCATGGATATTCTCTACTGTCTCCTGTGCCTGGCTTTGGCTTCCCCTCTGACCCTGTCTGCTCTGTTATCCTCCTGGCTCTGAATTCTGGCTTGAACTGACTTCCCATTATCTCAGTGCTACTATAGACCTGCCATGTCTGACAGGCTCCACCTGCCTGCAGCCACTACTTAGGACATCAGAAACCCTTCTCACTGGCAAGCTGTGCTACTTTGACCCTGACTCCTCCTGTTCTCACTTTTATGGGAATCTGAAATTTAGCCGAAAGGGAAGCCCTCTCTCCATTGGCCTCCAGCACCAGGTACATGATAGACAAATTCTCTGGTCCTTTGAAGAATAAGGGAGCCCATGCACCGCAAGTTTGTGAAGGCATGAGAAGCGGAGTCCTCAGGGTCACTGAGGATTACAGTATCTGGAACTGCCTCCTCCCAGCCACGTTCTACTCCCAAGGTTTCTAAGGAACTGAAAACCATCTCTTAAGGTTTGATATGTCTTCTTCTGCTTCAATGCATTCAAAACTGCCAGCATAATTCTCCTCTCTCTCTCTCCTCTTGTGTGTTCTGTGGTGTCCCAAGAATGGTTTCTGCATAAAGCGGGCCTTGAGAGGAAAGGAAATCCTCGTCTTCCTCCCGCTGCTCTGCTTCGAGTGCCCTGTCCATAATGCCATGCAGAGTATGCTTTAGCGGGAACACGAGGGATTGTGTCACTGATGCATGCATTGTCATGGCTCACCATCCTGGTCGCCTGCTCAAATGGTGAAGTACAGTGCATGCATCCTTTATCAGCAGCCATTGGCGTGGAGAAAAAAAGCTGAGGTGCCCTGAGCCTGTCCTTGTGCCATACTCACACAGATACCTATTGATAGCTTTCTGCTGCATGTTCAGCCGCTGCTGCATTGCCAAAGTTGAGTTTCACCTGGTGGGCATGTCACAAATCAGGCAGTTTACAGGCAGGTGGAATTCCCGCTGAATTTCAGCTAACCGAACACTGGCTGTGTATGACCACCTGAAATGGCTACAGACTCTTCTGGCCTGCTTAAGAAGATCTTGCAAATCTGGGTACCTTATTTAAGAAACACTGCACCAGCAAATTGAGGACATGTGCCAGGTATGGCACATATGTCAACTTTCCCTGTTGAAGGGCAGGCAGAAGGTTAGTGCCATTATCGCACACCACCATTCCTGGCTCAAGCTTCCCTGGCATGAGCCACCTCTGGGCCTGCCCCTGCAGAGCTGAAAGAATCACTGCTCTGGTGTGGCTCTTGTCCCCTAGACAGACCAGCTGAAGCACTGCATGGCATCTTTTAGCCTGACTCATTGAATTGCCCCTTAAACGCTTAGGGGGTACTGATGGTTCATAGGACAATTCAGCAGAGGAGGGCATGGAGAAGGAGGAGTCGGAGGAGTCGGTGGAGCAGACAGATCTTGCATCATTACCACCAGTTGTATGGAGACATGACGGCAAAACAAGCTCCAGCACTAAGTCCTGTCCTGAATCCTTCCTAGTTACAAGCAGAATTACCCAGTGTGCTGTGAACTAAATATATTATCCCTAACCATGCTTGCTAGGTCACGTGTCAGCAGTAAGCAGCTGAGTGCCTTGCCCAACAATGCCAAAACATTGCTTTTCACAAGATGGTACAGAGCTGGAATGGCCTTACCTGAAAAGAAATAGCGACTGGGAACCTACCATTATGGTACAGCACATTCTGAAAATTCACGGAAGGGGGTATAATCCACCAGGCGGAAAGGCAGGAGTTGTAAATCCAGCAATTTGGACAAACTGGAATTTAGATGCTGGGCATGTGGGTGGCAAGGAGTGTATTTTTTTTCTCGCTGCAGCAGCTGGAGCAGAGAAATGTGCCTTCTATACTCTATAACTGGTGGTGTGCTGCTGACAGATGTGTTGCAAGGACCTGTGACACCCTTTGCTATACCATCATTCCTGTCAGTGGAAACTGCTGAGAGGTCATGAGATATAGAGGGGTTAGACAACAGAGGTGAGGAGTGAGGAGGAGAAGAATTGTGTCCCTTGTGTGTGGCTTTCAGGTGCTCTTGCCAACAGGCTGAGTGGTGGAGGTTAAATGCCTTGTCAAGCATGTGGTATCCAAATGGCTGGTATTTTTGCCATGCTTGATCTGCTTGCGGTAGAGATTGCAAATTGCAACAGTGTGATCGGCTGCACATGTGCTAAAAAAGCCCACAAATCTGAGCTGTGGGAAGTGGGCCGGGAGATAACAGCTCCACAATCTGATGGAATAGGGGGGTCTGCCTCTGAAAGACATCCTGCCTCATTGGGGTTGTTTTCCCCACTCACTTTCCTCCTCTGCTCTATCCGGGACCTATGTCGTGTCAGTGACCTCATCATCAGCATCCCCTCCATCCTCATCATCACTGGAGCCAACATGGCAATACGCTGCAGCTGGGGGAACACAACTGACAATATGTTGTTTATCAATGTTCTCCCGTCTCTGTAGGCTCATGTTACTCCCTTCCTCTACCTCAGAACCAACATCAGAATCAAATAGTCTGTGCATCCTCAAGAATCAAGTGACTGATGCTGTGTTCAAATAATTCAGCTGACTCTTCCATGCATGATGCTGGGGCTATGGCAGGAGTAGCTGTGGACAAGGAGGCAGAATAAGCCATTCTGGCACCTGCGGTGGACTGTGCCCTAGTGTCAACTTGGGTCATAAAGGAAGATGAGGATGGTTTAGTAAGTCAGTCCACCACCTCCTCTGCATGCTGTGGCTGGATATCACAGGCAAGATCATTAAACAGAAACAAAGGTGCCCTGCCTGAGAATGTACCAGGTCTTCCTTTGCCTGTGGACACAGATGCTGCAGGCCCCCTCATAGTGGCATGAGAACATCTACCTTTCCTTGTTGGCCTCCCAGATATGATGGGGGGGCTTATTACCCAGATTTTATAGATACTGGGAAATGTGTGATTTGATGCACTTTATTCAATGAAAAGTGGTGTTTTGTGCACTTTAAATTGAGTACTGCCGCTGACAGAAATGTAAGTCAGTCAGAAAAACTTCTGCATACAATTTTAAAAAACAGCACACAGCAACCAAAACAAAAAAAAAGAGTATACAGCACTAAATGTTATGTAATGCTGTATTAAACACTGCACTACACTAACACACTACACTCACGCACTATACTCGTACATTATACTAACACGGCAACTAACATTCTACACTCAGAGTAAAAAGTTATGTAAAGCTATGTTAAACACTGCACTACAGTAACACACTACACCGACACATTATTCTTGCACGCTATACTAACACTAAACTAACACTCTACACTCAAGAGTCACAATTAGTGAACAAAATAGCTGCTAGTAGCAAACTGAGCCCTGTTCTATATATCTCCACTCCAACACATCACAAGAGATTTCTATGGAAAGTTACGTTTTATAGTGTGGGGTGGGACTGTGAGCACTGAGCCATGACTGGAGAAAGTAATCATCACTTTGTGCAGTCAGGGCTCTGACAGTGCTAATTGGCGAAGCCTTGCAGTCAGGTACAAGGCTTTATCCAATTAGGGCCCTAGAATGCACTGTGAAGCATGCAGTGCATTGTGGGGCGCTTAGCGGGTGTACATCCTACCGAGCTACCCCCAAATTTAGGTGTTTGCCGAACGGGCAAACAGACGAATTTCAGGCCAAACTTTTGCTCGGCTCGAACTGTTCGCCCAACACTACTAAGGAACAGGTTTTACCCTGGTGCAGTGGTACGGTTGAATCAATCACTACATAACAAACAGTAATTGTTTTTTTTAAATAATATATATATTTTATATATATATATATATATATATATATATATATATATATATATATATATAAGTTTATATATATTTTCTTCTTATTATTGTTCAATTAAGTTTTTTATTATTTTGTTATTAAATGTTAATTATTAGGGATTAGGGATGAGCTTCGTGTTCGAGTCGAACCCATGTTCGACTCAAACATTGTGTGTTCGGCTGTTCTCTGAATTACGAACGATATGGGCCGCTCGCGCCAAATTCGAGTGGCGCGTCACGGCCCATAATTCACTGCGGCATCGCAGTGCATTGCTGGCTGTTGATTGGCCATGCATGCAATATGACCCGCATGCTTGGCCAATCACAGGTACACCTAGCCGATGGGTCTCTTCCCTGCTCTGGACTTATTACTCAGGAAACCAGACCCATCCTTACCACCACGGACTCCGGTCATTAGGAGTTCCTACGCTTCGACATTATCTCTTCCCCGATGTTTCCTATCATCTTGGGGCTTCCCTGCCTGCAAGCTCATGAACCTCAAATTAATTGGAATAAAAAAGAAGTCTCCTTCTTGTCCCAATACTGTTCCCAACACTGCCTCCTTCCAGTTCCAGCCTCTTGCTCATCCATAGCACTGGTATCTGACAATCTCCAACATGTCATGACAGTCTACCTGGAATTTAAAGATGTTTTCGACAAACAGGCTGACTGCCTACCACCTCATCGCTCTTATGACTGCCCTATAGACCTTTTGCCCGACTCTGAAATCCCTTTTGGCCGCATCTTTCCTTTGTCCGAGACGGAACTAAAGGCCCTCAAGTCATACATTGACGAAAATCTTGAGAAAGGTTTTATCTGTCCCTCCTCATCACTAGCTGGAGCTGGTATCTTCTTCGTAGAGAAGAAGGATGGCTCTTTTAGACCCTGCATTGAATATAGAGAACTAAATAAAATCACCATTAAAAACCAGTACCCGCTTCCTCTCATCCCCGAACTTTTTCAACGTTTCCGATCCGCCCGAATCTTTTCCAAATTAGACCTTCGCGGTGCCTACAATCTTATCTAAATTCAGCGGGCGATGAATGGAAAACCGCCTTCAGATCCAGGTTTGGGCATTATGAGTACCTGGTAATGCCGTTTGGGCTCTGCAACGCCCCGGCCACTTTTCAACACCTTAAATTATCTTGATAACTTTCTAGTCGTTTACCTGGACGACATCCTCATTTTTTCTGCCACTATGAAACTTCACCAGGTACACGTCAAACAGGTCCTTTCAATCCTCAGGAGACACAAATTATATCTCAAAGCAGAAAAATGCGAATTTGAGAAGACAACTGTACAGTTCTTGGGGTTCATTATCTCCACCAACGGGGTCGCAATGGACCCACAGAAGGTCAAGGCAATTCAGGAGTGGCCGGCTCCTGTGGATAAAAAAGGGGTACAACGATTTTTAAGACTCTCAAATTTCTACCGGAGGTTTATCGCTGGCTTCTCAGCTATTGTTGCCCCCATCACCCAACTCACACGCCAACATAATCGGTTTCATTGGTCCTCAGAAGCCCAGGAAGCTTTCTTGAAATTAAAGGCACTATTCTCATCTGCACCAGTCTTACGACATCCAGACCCAGCCCTACCATTCATACTTGAAGCTGATGCTTCAGAAACAGCTACTCTTCTTTTCCAGATTTAATTTTCATATTTCTTATAGACCTGGTTCTAAAAATTGAAAAGCAGATATACTCTCCCTGATGTTCCACGAAACCTCTCAGGTAACTGAAACCAGTACCATCTTGTCTCCACAAAATTTCCTTCTGGTCACCCAAGCATGACCTAATAAGCGCCATTAAATCAGCATGCGGGAAATGTTCTGATCCTGACATGTCCTCCTTGGAGAAACACAATGACTTACTCTGGTCCCACGGAAAAATTTTTGTCCAGTTGGAATGAAGACAGACAGGACTGTAAGAATTATGTTTCCTGTCATCCCATGCCAACGCAATAAGGGTCCAAATACAAAATCTTGGGGTCTACTAAAACCTTTGTCCATTCCTGAACGACCATGGGCAGAAAACTCCATGGATTTTATCGTGGACCTACCTCCCTCGAGGGGTTCACTACCATCCTTGTTATCATTGATCGGCTTTCCAAGATGGCACATTTCCTGCCCATGGTGGGTACTCCCTCTGCTTCTGCTACAGCTAACGTGTTCTTCAAGGAAATCATCAGGCTTCATGGTGTACCTGTGAGCATCACCTCAGATAGAGGTGTCCAATTCACTTCTAAGTTTTGGAAAGAGCTATGTAAGTCCCTGGAAATAAAGATCTGTCTCTCCTCTGCTTACCATCCCCAGAACAACGGCCAGACGGAGAGAACGAACCAAACCTTGGAACAATATCTCCGCTGTTTCTGTTCTGATTCACAAGATGATTGGTCCCCTCTCCTTCTGTACGCTGAGTTTGCGTATAATAACTCCATCCATACCGCCACCAACCAAACACCTTTTTGGTCCAACGTTTCCATTCCGGAGTTGTCTGTCCCTGCTGTACACGACCGGGTAGCTTCCATCCAGCTGAATTTTCGGAAGATTCAGGAAGCTATGCAAAGAGCCCAGGAGGATTACCAAAAGCACTATAATAAGGGAAGGAAGGAGAATCCAGCCTTTAAGGTAGGCAAAGAAGTATGGTTATCAGCCATCAATCTCAGATTGCCAATTCCCTCACGGAAATTAGGGCCAAAGTTCATAGGTCCTTTCAAAATCAAGAGGGTAATCAATCCTGTGGCCTTTGAACTAGCCCTACCTAACTCTTTCAAAGTGCATCCAGTTTTTCATGCATCTCTCTTGAAACCTGTTGTTCCCAGCCCTTTTCCTGACAGGGAAGAACCTCCTCCTCCACCAGTCATGATAGACGGAGAAAGTGAATTTTTGAGGTGGAGAAAATACTAAGTTGCAGGAAAAAGGGTAGACAACTCCAGTACCTAATAAAATGGAAGGGGTACTCCCCTGAAGATAATTCCTGGGAACCATCCGGAAATCTACATGCCCCACGTTTGATCCAGGCCTTTCACCAGGAACACCCAGAATTGATGTCTACTTTGGGTGTCCTGAGGCCACCCCTCGGGGGGGGGGGCACTGTCACAGGAATACTCCTTCCTATCATTCTGGCCGCGTCCTTGCGCGCATGCGCGGCGGAACAGCATTCTGGCGCACGCACATTCGCGGTTTGGCGCTACGGCGCACGCACATGCGCACTAGCGCACACCCAGCGTGACCCTTTGTGCAGCCTATAAAAGGTGCTCAGATGATCAAACAAATTGCTGGTTCGTCTCAGCTTCCTGTGTAAAAACTTGATCCTGTCTTTGTACCTGTGCCTGATTACCCATTGTGACCCAGATTGCTACCCGATTCCTCTGCTCTTCTCCTGGACCCGACCTTGGCTTGTTTAAACTGATTCCCTCCTATATCCTGTGTTTGACCCTCTGCCTGTTACTCGGATTGTCTCCTGTCTCCTTGCCTGACCGCCTGCCTGTACCTGGACTTGTCCGTGTCTTCCAGACACCATCCTACAGCCTGCAGCTTAATTATTGATCCTGGTGTTTGACCCTCAGCCTGGTTCTGGACTCCCTGTTACTTGTTCCAGTCTCTGCACAGTGGCTCTTCTCTACTAGGACCTACGGTCCATTGGGGTAGCCTGTGCCTCTTTGTGCCATTCACTCCCTGTATCAACTCCAGGGGGCGGACTGCGCTTAGTTGCAAGGGTGAACCACTCTCGGCATCTCGGCCTCGGTAAGTACTATTCTGACAGTTGTGGCACCAGCACCAGTGCCTAAGGCCCAATTTTTCAGCCCTTGTTTAACAGGGGTGTGTAATTACAATTTTTGATGCAATATTTTACATGAGGGCTCATTCCTGCGCTCCAACTAGAGTATCTGTTAGGGGTTGCAGTGTTGTGGCACCAGTGCCTAAGGCCCAATTTTTCTGCCCCTGTTCAACAGGGACATGTAATTACAATTCTTGATCTAATATCTCACAGCAGGGCCCGTTTCTGAGCCCACCAAGCGTAACTGTGAGGTCTTACAGTGTTGTGGCACTAGCACCACCACCACCAAAGGCCCAATTTTTCTGCCCCTGTTCAACAGGTGCATGTAATTACAATTCTTGATCTAATATTTCACAGCGGGGCCCTGTGAGGGCTTACAGTGTTGTGGCAACACCAACACCTAAGGCCACAATTTCTGCAAAGTATATAGGGCAGGCTCCTAATTTAAAACATCCAACTTACAAACGACTCTTACTTGCAAATGGAAGGAGACAACAGGAAGTGAGATGAAATCTACCCCTTGGAAGGGAAATTCTCTCCTGTAAGAGTTAATATGGGAAAAATGTGTCTCCTTTCCACTGATGCTTTATCACCAATGCTTGTTTCACTAAAAAAGTGAGGTAAAATCTTCTGAAGAGGTGCACAGACAGCAAAACAAATGTCAGAGAGGAAAATATACCAAATAATTCTGCGCTGCCCTAAGGAAAAAAGAATAAGCAGCTAACACGGCCAGTAGGATATGTGCATATAGGAAAGAAAACAATCAGTGTAGCGCTAAAACAATCTTAAATGTCCAACATAGAGACAATATAGTCCAAGAGCTGGTAAACCTCTAGGTACGAATTAGAAGAAAGTCCTCCATATTTGTATGACTCCTAATAAATGATGGTCCATAGAAGTTACGTGACTTCATGTGAGGAACAAATCAATGAGTGCGTGACATCTGAAGTGAAGACAAAAAAACACACCACCACCGACAATAAGGAGGCTTACCGGATCTATTGGACCCAAAGAGACATACGCCTATTTGGGTCAAAACAGGCTTAGGTGGTGAACGGCTGTAGGGGATCCAGAGGGGTTGTAAGGATGGAGGTCCTGGGATGAACCGTGGACTGGTATGTTCCTCAGGATGATGTTAGAAGACAGATGGCAGTAGCAATAGGTAGAGAGGAAAAAGGAAAGGACACATAGTGTAAATCCATAAAACAGGTACCAAATTTATTAAAAAATGAGAGATACACTCACATGTAAATCTTTAAAATCAGTGCTGTGAACATATGGCGGCAGTGGGACCCCACTGTTGTATTCTTTCAATAGAGGCCATTTGTAGTGTGATATCTGCGTGGAGAGAGATAGAACAGGGCTCTGTTCAGTGCTACTAGAGAGTTAGTGTGCTATTGTGATTCTATTCTCAGTGTAGAATATCATTTTAATGTGAATCTAGTGATAGTTCAGTCAATGTGAGTGTAGTGACCATTCATTTTTACTTTAGTGTGAATCTAGCGATAGTTCAGTGACAGTTAGTGTGAGTGTAGTGACCATTCATTCATTTCATTCATAGTTCAGTGCACTGGTGCACGTTTAACACAGTATATTTCACTGCGTTAGTGCACGTTTAACGCAGTATATTTCTGTGCGTTAGTGCACATTAAACGCTGTATATTTCAGTGCCTTACTGCACGTTTAACACAGTATATTTCTGTGTGCTACATGCCATTTAACGCCATATATTTCAGTGCATTACTACGCATTTAACGCAGTATATTTCTGTACGTTACTGTACGTATAACGCAGTAAATGTCTGTTTGTTAGTGCACGTTTTAACGCAGTAAATGTCTGTGCATTACTGCACATTTAATACTGTATATTTCAGTGTGTTAAGTCCCATTTAATGCAGTGTATTTCTGGAGTGTGTGGAGTGTGTCTGTGTATTTGAGGCTAAAGCGCACCAAACACCAATTTCTATCGATCAAAATGCATTCATGTACACGTTTCCACATCTTTATTACATTTTGTTAATAAGCACCCCCTATCATGTCTGGGAGGCCAACAAAGAGGCAGACATTTCCATGGCACTGTTAGGGGGCCAGCAGCGTGTGTCCACAGACAAAGGTGGACGTGGTCAGTCCTCAGGCAGGGCATAATTTCCTCTGTTTAGTGATGTTGCCTGTGCAATCCAGCCACAGCACACAGAGGAGGTAGTGGACTGGCTTACTAAACCATCCTCCTCCGTCACCCAAGCAGAGACTAGTGCGCAGTACACTGCAGCTGCCAAAGTGGCTAATTCTGCCTCCTTATCTACAGCTATTCGTGACATAGCCCCAGCATCAGGTATAAAGGAGTAAGCTAAGTTATTTGAACACAGCATCAGCCACTTGCTCCTTGACAATGCCACAGCCATTACTTGATTCAGATGTTGGTTCTGAAGTTGAGGAAGGTAGGAACATGAGCCTACAGAGAGGGGAGAACACTGGTACACAAACTGGCAGTCATGTTCCCACAGCTGCAGCATATTGCCAAGTTGTCTCCAGTGATAATGAGGATGAAGGATGAGGGTGTGGCACAACCCCAATGAGGCAGGCATCTTGGAAGAGTAGAGAGCAGCCACCCTATTCCATCACATTGTGGAGCTGTTATCTCCCGGCCCACTTCCCACAGCTCAGCACATCAAGCATGGCAAAAACACCAGCCATTTGGGTACCGCATGCTTGACAAGGCATTTAACCTCCCACCGCTCAGCATGTTGGCAAGACCACCTGAAAGCCACACAAAACACCAGCTGGAGCTAGGCATGGTGGTGTGTGATAATGGCACAAACCTCTTGACCACCTTTAGACAGGTAAGTTGACACATGTGCCATGCCCACCAGGTGGACTTTGGCAATGCTGCAGCAGCTGCACATATAGCAGAGGGCTGTCAACGAGTACCTGTGTGAGCAGTGGCAGCCCGTCCATTAAGGGCGCCCATCTATCCCTGGCCACCACCCGCCCCCTCTATCCATGACCACCACCCCCATTCATGCATCCAGCCCCTTTTTGCCAGGTGCATGAATTACAGCAACATTTTTTTTTACCATTAGAGCCAAAGGCTCTAATAAGCTTCAAAACAAGGTGGGCTCCGGACCCGTTTTCTGATTGGCCGAAAAGAGAAGACTCCTGATTGGCAGCCGAGAAGAATGGAGGAAATAAAAGCCGTGCCGCCGCGATGACCCATGGAGAGCAAGGGAAGGGGAGGCCGCCGAGCAGGGGAAGCCATTGGTGAAGCGTTGGGGTGAGTGCTACCGAACGGGGGGGGTACTGTCAGTGCTGGGCTCAGCCCTTCCTTCTCAGAGCAGTCCACTCAGCTGTCAGTTAATTACCAGCTCTAATCTTTCCACAGTGACTCACCTGGTGATGATATCCTGCTATCTGTCTTCGCCTGGTCAACACATCCAGAGACTCTCTCCTGAGTACCTGTTGAAGACTCACTTGGCTGACGTTCCTTCTGGTTCCTGATCCTGCTTGCTGTTCCACTATGCTGATCTCTGGCTCCCTGATGTCCTGGCTTGTCTGACTATCCGTTTCGGTTACCGAACTCTGGCTATGATTTGACTACGTTGCTCTGTTTACCTTTTACTATTATTATTATTAAACAAGAGTGATTTTAACTGCACTTCTGTCTCGGTCTGATTCATGGTTTCTGACAGTAGGTGAAGGCCATGAATTCAGAAGATGCAGTTAATCCACTTGTTGGTAATATTTTTTCCAGATTGGATGAGCAGGATCACCGCATGGATCAGTTTGCCATAGCGTTACAGATGCTCCTGAGTCACACAGCTCACCTGGAATCTCCCACTGTGGCTGCTCCGGTACAACCTATGTTGCAGGCCATCCCTGCTGCTGCTCCAGTCTCTGTGCAGGCACCCGCCTCGAGTATTACCTCTATAAGAGGTATGTCTGGTTCTGCTCCACTTCCCTATCGATTTGGGGGCGATCCAGTTCAATGCAGAGGGTTTCTCAACCAGGTTCACATATACTTTTTAGATGCTGTCCCAGGCATTTCCCATGGACAGAAGCAAAGTAGGTTTTGTGATATCTTTGCTTTCTGAGAGAGCCTTGGCCTGGGCAAACCCCTCTATGGGAGATGCAAAAACCCGTTGTCCTGAGTTACCCAGAATTTGTGATTTCCTTCAAAAGGGTATTTGATGTTCCCGCATGCTCCGCTTCTGCTGCCAAGAGCCTCATGTCCATCAAACAGAGTATTAGAACTGTTGCCAATTACACCACTGAATTACGTACTCTGGCAGCTGAGGTTGCTTGGAACAATGAGGCCCTCGTGGCTGCCTTTTCTCATGGTCTCTTGGATACCATCAAAGATGAGATCAGGTTTGCCATCCTCATTGACTCCAGACTCAGAGAAAGACTCTCTTTTAAGGAGCGCTTGCGGAAGCCTCCTGTACATTTGTCTCTGAGCTTTGCAGTCCCACTCTTGCCTCCCTCACCTCCCATGACTCCTGGTACCGAGTCGGTCAGTAAAGTGGAACCCATGCAGTTGGGCTCCATATGTCTCTCTGCGGATGAGAGAACCCTTAGGAGGATACTATGCATAAGCAACAATGATTTTGTGAAATGCGTGAGCTGTTTATCCTGCTTCTGTTGTCACATGAACATTGACTATTCATTACAATAAAGGCTTTTATTGGAGTACGGCTGTCCAGGACCCATTTCCTCAATATAACCCTTAGGAGGAGGGAGAGATTGTGCCTTTAATGTGACCAGGCAGGTTGTTTCGTCCTCAGCTATCCAGAAGGATAAGCCCCTGGTTCCGGTTACCCTTTCTTGGTCTGAGTCTGTCGAGATACAGGCTCTAATCGACTCTGGGGCTGCAGGCCTGTGATGCTGCCTTTGTATCTAAGCACTCGATTCCTTCGTGCCACTCCACTTGCCATTGAGGTTCTTGATGGGAGACCTCTACAGCCTACCCATGTGACTCATGAGACTGCTCTGTTGTCCATGGCCATAGGGCTCTTTACCATGAGATAATCCAATTCCAAGTAATTTCCTCACCTAAGTTTCCGGTGGTTATTGGTTATCCTTGGTTACAGAGGCACAACCCCTCTTTTGATTGGCTTTGTGCTGAGGTTCTCTCCTGGTCGCCACAATGCAGCAAGACATGTTTCCAGAATGTGGATAAGGTCCTATGCACCTCTTCACTTTCCTCCCTGCAGGAGGAGTACCGCGAATTTAGCGATGTCTTTGACAAAGGTCAAACTGGTAATTTGCCTCCACACCGGTCGTATGATTGTGCAATTGACCTTCAACCTGGTGCCATACCCCCTCGTGCCCGGGTTTACCCTTTGTCAGTCTCGGAGGACAAGGCCATGGAGAAGTATGTTGCAGACGCACTTTCTCAAGGATTCATGTGCAAATCCTCGTCTCCTGCTGGTGCTGGTTTCTTCTTTGTGAAGAGTGGTGAACTGAGGCCTTGTATTGATTATAGGGGTCTCAATCGTTTCACAAATAAAAATGCTTATTCAATTCCATAGATTACGGAGTTATTTGACCGCCTCAAGGGAGCAACAGTTTTCACAAAGCTTGATTTGAGAGGGGCATACAATCTCGTGAGGATCAAGGAGGGTGATGAATGGGAAAACTGTGTTTATTACCAGAACAGGCCATTATGAGTACCTCGTACTGCCATTTGGCCTTTACAAGACTCCGCCAGTTTTCCAGGAATTTATCAACAATGTCCTCCGAGATTTGTTGCAGCTATGTGTGGTGGATTATCTCGACGATAACCTCATTTTTTCCAAGTCCCTAGAGAGCCACCACACAGATGTCTGTCGTGTGCTTCAGAAGCTGAGAAAGAACAATATCTCTTGTAAATTGGAGAAGTGCGAGTTCCATCGTGAACAGGTTAAATTCCTGGGCTATGTCATTTCCACTGCCGGTTTTTCGATGGACCCAGAGAAACTTTCAGCAGTCCTACAGTGGCCCCGACCCGTGGGTATACGTCCTCTGCAACATTTTCGTGGCTTTGACAATTATTATCGAAAGTTTATTTGTAACTTCTCGTCTCTGGTCAAGCCGCTGACTGATATGACCAGAAAGGAAGGTAACCCACAGAATTGGTCTCCGGAGTCCATTAAGGCCTTTGAGAGTCTCAAGGCTGCCTTTGTTTCTGCTCCTGTGTTGGCATATCCTGATCCTACCTAACCCTTTATCCTTGAGGTTGATGCTTCTGAGACTGGAGTTGGTGCCCTTCTGTCTCTCAACGTCCTACCTCTGAAAGCGCTATGCATCCTTGTGGCTACTTTTCCAAGAAATTGTCACCTGCGGAATGTAATTACGAGATTGGGGACAGAGAGTTGTTAGTCATCATTTTAGCTCTTATAGAATGGAGACATCTCCTCAAAGGTACCACTGTGCCAGTTCTCATTCTTACTGACCATAAGAATCTCACATTCTTGTCTGAGGCTAAAGGGTGCGATGGGCTCTTTTCTTGTCAAGTTTCAATTACATTGTCTCATTCTTTTTTTTTTTTATCAGAAAATTTTTTTTTTATTTTAATTTAATACATACACTTCTCAAAACAGTTATACATAATATATAATACAATTTCTATAAGATTATACAAAATCTCTATTGTATTCTCACTATCATATCTTATCCCTTACCCACCCCAATCTTCCCCCCCTCCTTCCCTCACCTCTATCTGTCAATCTTCGCTTTAGGGTTGCTTTATTTTATTTTAATTGCCACTCCCTCATTTGCCGCTAGCTTCCCCCACAACCTATTCTTTGTTGTACAGTCATCACCCCTTGGGTCCACTTGCTATCTTGCTCCTTCTTCTCCCCTTTCCTTTCCCCTCCTCTCTCTTCCTCCCTTTCCATCTATTTTTTAGGCTGTTCTTTCCTCTCTCCACAGCTCCCTCTACTCTACATCCGGAGCTTTTCCACTACCAGTTGATGGGGGGCCACATCCGCCTCCCTCAACCAGGGTTGCCATATTTTATCAAATTTCCCCTTGTCGCTTCTACGGTTGTAGGCCAGTCGTTCTCTTGGGAGAAGGGAGTTTACATATGAGATCCATTGCTTCCCAGTAGGCACCGTGGGAGCCATCCAGTATTTTGCGATAAATTTTCTAGCTAAATACATCAATCTAGTTATCATAAGATACTTTCCTTCAGGAAACATTTCTGCATCGATGGCGCCAAGCAAATAAACTGTCGGATTCAGGGGAATATGGGCTTGCGCCAGCCCAGAAATACGTTGGGATACCTCTTCCCAGTACCTATGCAACTTTGGGCACCTCCACATTAGGTGAATAAAGTCCCCCCCATGCACTCCACACTTGGGGCACATCAAAGAATCCCTACCTCCCCACTTGTGGAGTTGCACTGGTGTCCTGTAGGCCCTGTGCAAAATAAATAATTGTGATAACCTTTGTGATGCAGATAACGAGACCACTGGGATAGCTTTGAGTGCCATTTCCCACTGATTGTCGTCTATCTCGCCTACATCCTCTACCCATTTTTTCCGACCCTTTAATGATGTATGATCTTGGGTCTTAGTCAATAATTCCCTGTATATTTTTGTTATTAATCCTTTCCTTGTGTCTGCTTTCAAAACTTCATTCAATATTGGGACTGTTGTTACTCCTAAAGAGTGAGTTGTTTGTTGTGCCTGTAGCGCATGACGAATTTGGAGATATTGGTAGAAGCCCCTAGGGTGCAAATGGAATTCCCTACATAGTTGTTCATATGACTTTAATACGTCCCCCTCATAGATTTGTGAGAAGAACCAAATCCCCCTTTCCTTCCAGTGTGAGAAACCTCGCAGCTCCTGGACCTCAGTGTATCTTTTATTGTGCCATATTGGTGTGAATGGGAGCACGCCTGTTATTTTCAATATTTTCCGAGTTTCCCCCCAAACCCTTTTAAAAAGAGAACTCATAGGTTCTAATCCCTTCATACTTGGTAAATCCATTTCAAGATGGGAGGCCGCCGCTAATGTGGGTTCCGAAATGGTCACTAATTTACATATAGGGTCCTCATTACCCACTCTACCCCATCCTGCCATTTGTTGCAACTGTGATGCCAAGAAATACAACCTGGGGTGAGGTATTGACAACCCTCCTTTATCTTTTTCATGTTGCAGTGTTTCCAAGCTAATTCTAGGCACCTTTTTTCCATATCAGTTCTCTCATTAATGTATCTATTAGCCTGAACCACTTCTTTGAGATCCATATTGGTGAATTGTGAAGAATGTACAGTTGCTGTAGGGCCCAGACCATCTTTACTAGGTTTGCCCATCCTACGACTGACAATGGGAGCCTACACCAACTGTTACACTTTTCTTTCTGTCTGGTAAGCAATGGCCCCAAATTCAGTCGAAGATACTCGGCTGGCTCTGGGGACACCATCACTCCCAAATATTTAAAGCGATTAACAATAGCTATTTGTTCAGCCCCCTCTGGGAGTCCATCCCTCGGCTGATCTAGTGGCATTATAGTTGATTTCGACCAATTAATTGCAAAGCCCGAAAAGCTGCCAAAGTTTCCCACTATCTCCATCACTGCCCGCAAAGAAGAGGCCATGTCCCCTAGATATATAAGTGCATCATCTGCGTATAGAGATTTTTTCCTTTTTCTGGTATCTGCGGAACCCCACTACCTCAGGTGAATTCCGGATCAGCATAGCCAGGGGTTCAATCGCCAAGGCGAACAGTAATGGAGACAGCGGGCAACCCTGTCTTGTCCCCCTATGTAATCCGAATGGAGAGGAGAGGACCCCATTGATGCGCAACCTGGCTCTAGGTTTAAAATACAGTACTCTTACCCAAGATATGAATTTACCTCCCACTCCAAATCTTTCCAATATTTCCATGAGGTAGGGCCACTCCACACTATCAAACGCCTTAGTCGCGTCAAGTGACAGAATGGCCCTACCCCCGGGATTATCCTCTGGCATCTGCAAATTCATATATAACCTCCTTATATTATCAGACGTAGAGCGCGTTGGTATAAAGCCAGATTGGTCACAATGAACCAGCTTGCCAATTACCTGAAAAAGCCTCTTAGCCAAAACACTGGCCAGCAACTTAACGTCCGCATTCAATAACGAGATTGGACGATATGAATCCATTTGAAGTCTATCCTTTCCTGGCTTCAAAAGAACTGTAATTATTGCTTCTTGCATACTATCTGGTAACCTTCCCACTTCCCCAGCCTCCTCTATTGTCTGCAACAATGACGGTAAGAGGACCTCCCTATAATGGGAGTATACCTCTACCGGTAATCCATCTGGACCTGGGGATTTATGGCGCGTTGCCCCCTCTAATGCTTCCGTTAGTTCAGGCAGTGAAATTGGGGAGTTCAGAGTTTCCCTCTCCTCCTCCGTTAACCGCGGAAAAGGACAGGTTTGTAGGAACTGTTCCAGGTCCGATGATTTATACCTAGTTTTACTAGAGTACAAATCCCTGTAAAACTGCTGAAAACTATTTACTATATCTGAGCTGAGAGTTAACTTCTCTCCAGTTTCAGTCCCTATAGCTAGGATATTTGTAGATTCCCGTTGCTCTCTAGCTATTAGAGCTAGAAGGCGACCGGTATTTTCCCCCTCTTCAAAATAACTCTGTTGCTGAAAATATCTTCTCTTCTCTGCTGCAGATAGCCACACCGCATTGTGTACTGCCTGCGCCTCTCTCCATAGATCTTGATTGGATTGTGATGGGTCAATTATTAAAGCCTGCTCCCTTTCTTTCAGTACTTCCCGTACCCTGGTTTCAGTGCCCCCATTTAATTGTAGAAATTCCGTAAGACCTCTCCCGTTCTATCTGCCTGTGGAAACAGGGTTAACCAATATGGATTCATTTTCCATAGTGGTTGTCTCGAAGTGCCAATAGTGCCTAGCTGTACCCAAAATGGGGAGTGGTCAGACAGAAGGCGCGGTTCATATGCTGAGTCCTCTACCCACTGCAAAAGTGACTCATTCCCCAGGCCCAAATCAATACGTGAGAGGCCATCATGTGTTGCAGAGTAACAAGAGTAACATCTATCCTTATCATGTCTCTCCCTCCATACATCCCTAAGTCCCAGTTCCTCAAGCAGAGCGGCAAAAGCCGTCCTTCCAGAGGTATGTCTCATATTTTTGGATGTCAAAGACATTCTATCCAGGGAATTATCCAAGATATTATTGTAGTCTCCTAATGCTAGCACCGGGACCCCCGGATGTAAAGCCATGAATTGCGAGAGGCACCCAAGGGGAACTGCTGAAAAAGGTGGGGGGATATATATAGAGGCTATTATACACGTTAGTCCATTAAGCTTACATAATAAGAAAACAAATTTTCCCTCCTTATCCACTCTGTTGCAAGCACTCAAAGGAGATATCCGAGGAGATCACAATACTAACCCCCCTTGAGTATGATGTATGCATAGAATGAAACTGTATCGGGTATCTCCTTGAGCGCACTAAATGCACAGAATCGGGCCGCATATGTGTTTCTTGCAGACAAATTATCTGGGGTTTCATTTTATCAAAATATTTAAACATTGCACTTCTCTTATCCCTATCCCCCAGCCCCCTTACATTCCATGTCATTAATAATATACCCTTTTTTTCCCCCCTTGCTCATACATGGGAGCACTCTATTTTCTGCACTCATAGAATCGAAAGCAGCGATATAAATAATAAATCATATTACCGTTGTCCTTCTGGATTTTAACCATTCCAAGGACCCTGCCAGCATACAATACATTTCTACATAGCATTACTCTTTCCCCCATTTATCAGTTGTGTGATACAAAGAATATTCGTGGCAAAACTTATTCTTGTGATAGCTTCCCTTTCTCATTTGCATAAATCCACCCCTTCTCGTGCCTACCCTTCCCCCCCCTCCCCTCCCTCCACTCCACCCCACGCCCTCCCAAACCCTCCCACCCTTCTTCTCACCCCCTCCCCTCCCCACCCGCCCAGCTGGGCCTACCCTAGGGGCTTTTATCTTGACCTCCCACCTATATTCACTCCCCAACATACTCCCTCCCACCTTATCCATACCATACATCTCTGTATCCCCCTGCTCATCGGGGTCTTGCCTCCTCCCTCCCCCCCTCTCCAACCTTTTTTAGTGCCATTCCTGTGCAATAACTTTTGTGTTTATGGGGATAAATACTCATATCAACCTCATTTTAATCTAATTAATATAACAATATTTTACCATTTTATTATATTCTAATCCCCCTCCACCTCCTAATCTGTGTTTTACTTGCCAACACTAAACATTTATTTTATT
The DNA here is from genome assembly GCF_042186555.1 of Aquarana catesbeiana. Lineage (NCBI taxonomy): Eukaryota > Metazoa > Chordata > Amphibia > Anura > Ranidae > Aquarana > Aquarana catesbeiana. The sequence goes on along the minus strand of NC_133326.1, from coordinate 436,937,423 downwards.
TTTTAATTAATTATTAGCAATGATCCCTTTCTTCCCCTTTCCTTCCCACTACCCCTATATTTTCAAAAAAAAAAAAAAAAAAAAAAAACCCTATTATTTTCATGCAAAAAGTATTCAAATCTTGTGACGTGACAATGGTGCATTCCACCCCACGTGAAGAATTTAAAACGTGGCGCTATCTCCAAAACAAAATATTTGTATGCCCACTATTTCACAGTGGAATTCCTAATCTAGTGAACACACTTTTTTATGGGTGTATATTAAATAACATAATAATGAACCAAATGAAATAAAAAACACCAAATAAAATACAATAAAGTGACTCAGTGTTAGCACTACTTCAAATCATATATGTCAATCCTTATACAGTTATTGGATATATAACATTAAACCCGTAGCACAATGTACATATCCCACATTGACTATGTGGCTAAAATTCAATAAATAAAATCTGTGAAGAATGCACGCATGTGTATAAAAAAGTCCGTGATCGTGATCAACAGAAACATCAACTGTGCCACAGCAAGTCCTTTATATTCCTGAAGTGTAATTAATCCTTCCACCACACCTATGTGTTCAGTGCTCCCTCTCCCAATAGACAGTCTCTCACCAGCTCCTTATGCCTCCACTTTCGTATGAGGCTATAAAGCATAGGAGTTTCCAGGCTACCGGTAGGGGTTAAGTGTATTCCATCCAGAGATTCGTTCCATATGCAAATGAAAAAGAACTCCCAATAGTGTGATAACGTAAAACTTTTAATATCGCACACTTCAAATTACACTCCAAAAGAGCTTGCTTCCTCCTGTCACTTAGTACGTGGTGTTTATCCTGGGATCCCATGATTAAGCTACAGGTGTAGCGAAACATGTCGGGGGCGTGGCCGAGCGAAGGATAAACACCACGTACTAAGTGACAGGAGGAAGCAAGCTCTGAGGTTCGCCTATCGGGGGAGACGGTGGGTCCATTGGACAGGCAGGCGAGGAGAGGGTGAGAGAGGCTTCTTACACGCCAGCTGTGGCAGGGTCCGCCGTGACCGCATACCCCCTAGGAAGGCTTATCCAGGTTGCTGTGTTGATATTGCTGTATACAGATTGCCGTGGATTTTTGTTGTGCTGTTATATTGTTTGCACAATGTGAGTGGATCTTTTGGAGTGTAATTTGAAGTGTGCGATATTAAAAGTTTTACGTTATTACACTATTGGGAGTTCTTTTTCATTTGCATATGGAACGAATCTCTGGATGGAATACACTTAACCCCTACCGGTAGCCTGGAAACTCCTATGCTTTATAGCCTCATACGAAAGTGGAGGCATAAGGAGCTGGTGAGAGACTGTCTATTGGGAGAGGGAGCACTGAACACATAGGTGTGGTGGAAGGATTAATTACACTTCAGGAATATAAAGGACTTGCTGTGGCACAGTTGATGTTTCTGTTGATCACGATCACGGACTTTTTTATACACATGCGTGCATTCTTCACAGATTTTATTTATTGAATTTTAGCCACATAGTCAATGTGGGATATGTACATTGTGCTACGGGTTTAATGTTATATATCCAATAATTGTATAAGGATTGACATATATGATTTGAAGTAGTGCTAACACTGAGTCACTTTATTGTATTTTATTTGGTGTTTTTTATTTCATTTGGTTCATTATTATGTTATTTAATATTCACCCGTAAAAGTGTGTTCACTAGATTAGGAATTCCACTGTGAAATAGTGGGCATACAAACAGTTTGTTTTGGAGATAGCGCCACGTTTTAAATTCTTCACGTGGGGTGGAATGCACCATTGTCACGTCACAAGATTTGAATACTTTTTGCACAGTTGTTATTCACCAAGTGGCAGCTATAGTTAGGCTATACCAACCGATGATAATTATCATCTAGGTTGATTCTCCGAGGCGCAGTGGTGGTCAACTAAGTATAGGGTGGATATTATACCTAGAAGTACCGCTTATTATTTATTTTCATGTTATACCCGCTGCAGAGTCCCTAGGGATAGAGAAAAAGAAAAAGAAAAAAAAAAAAAAAAAAAGAAGGGGGAAGAAAAAAAAGGTCTAAATAGTCTCTGGTCTCTCATCTTCTGTATTCCGTGCTGTTTTCCCGTTGTCCTTCAACCACTCCTCAACACTCCGTGGGGAATCGAAAAAGTGTATACCATTTATATTAGTTACTGTCAATCGGGCTGGGTATAGCAGTGCATAGTCCATCCTGGTTTGCTGTAGCGCACGTTTGATTGGTATGTATGCCGCTCGGCGCATCTGCAGCTCTGGAGAAAAGTCCTGAAATAATAAAATTTTTGCCCCCTTGTATAGAATCTCTCTCATTTCTCTTGCCTTCCGGAGCAAAGATATTTTATCTCTAAAGTTGAACAATTTTATGATTATGGGCCTTGGATATTCTTTTCCCTGACGAGGTCTAGAGGGGATTCGATGTGCACGCTCAATGCCAAAAAAAAGGAGAAAAAGTTGCAGCCCCGAATACTTCTTTGGCCCATTCCTCCAAGAATTCTATGGGGTTAGACCCCTCACTCCGCTCAGGCATGCCAATTATTCTTATTGTTTCTTCGATTTCTATTTTCTAATTCGTCATTTTGGCTGCTTGATCTTTTATGCATTTCTTCATCTCAATGACTTCCTGTTTGAGTGGAAATAGCGTGTCTTCTACTGCACTTAATCTTTCTTCTAAAACCGTTGTTCTTTCCTCCGTCTCTTTCAGCTTGTCGCCTATCACTGCAATTTCCTCCTTTATGCCTTTCAATTGGACATCCAACCCTGCAATTGATTCCTTGCATGCGATTATCGCATGTAGGAGGTCCCTCATTGTGGGTTCTTCTGCTCTTCCCCTTTGTTCTCCCTCCATCTCTACCTCTGTTATGTTAGAGAGCTTTCTAATTGCTCTGTCACCGCTTGAAATATCCACTTTCCCTGCTTCTTGTTCCCTTATAGGTGGAGCAGTCGTCGGGCTTGACACCACCGGCATTGGTCCACTGTTTAAACTTTTCCTAGTCTCTGATGGTCCTGTATGAGTTAATTGAGAAGATTTAGCTGGTGAGAGAGATGTCCTAGCAAATCGCTCTAACTTAGTTGCTGCTGCAACTGCAGTTGCTGCTGCAGCTTTTGCTTGATTTGTCTGATTTTTTGCAGAGCGTGTGACTTGGGATCCTTCTTGTTGTGACTGATGTTGTGGCTGGTTTGCTTTCTCCTCAGCAGCTCGCTTCCCAACCATGTTGTTTTCCTCTTTTCTCCTTCTCTTTTAAGGATTAACCAGTTTTCACATTGTTTCATAGCATTACACAGTGTTACAGCATCACTTGTTATTTTACCCTATTGATTCCTGTTGGACTCAAAAAAAAAAAAAGAAAAAAAAAAGAAACACTGTCCCTTTGCACACGTCCAGCATTACAATATCATCCCGCTCAGCTGAGCCTAAAATTGAGTAGTAGGCGGTGAAATACAGCACTTCAAATTGCCACTTTAGTCATAGTAGCCAGCTTTTAAACACCGTTCCTCTATTTATATTGATTTATGCTAATGCTGTTTGGTTTAGTTGGCCTCCCCAGCCTGCTCCCCTTCTGTCTCTCACCTCAGACTAGGATTGCATTTTTCTATATCGCAGGTATAAAGTCTTTAACGGCAGGGGGTAGTAAAGAAAGACGACAATGGATTCAGCTCGGCCCAAGTTTCAACTAAAAGTTCAATTAATTTATGTTCCTTCAGCTATCAATTCAAGATAAGCGAACATATATGGCAGATATGTAGGTTGAGAACAGTAGGAAAAGCTTTCACCTGCATCAGACGTCTTCACACACGACAGTTAATCTCCAGCGTTACCTTATGAATTTTATAGGTATAGAGTCTTTAATAACAACCGCTAAGCAGTAAATTCAGCTCAGTAAAAGTTTCAAATAGGAATTCAATTAATTTATATTTCTTCTGCTATGGGCTAAGAATAAACGAGCATATGTGACAGATATATGATTTGAGAACAATAGGAAAAGCTTTCACCTGCATCAGATGTCTTCACACATGTCTGTTAGTTTTCAGCGTTACCTTGTATTCTTAACAGCCGCTCACCGCTTCACTCCCCACAGCCCCTGTTACTGAGGCCGGTTCGTTACTCAGCTGCTGGTGTCTCAGATGGGAGCCTTTCACGCTACCCCTCTGGTTCCTCTCACCGAGCACTCACTCCGTCCCTCACGCCGGCGCTGTTGTTGCTTTTAAAGCCGGTTTTCTCGCCGAGCGCCGGCAAGCCAGGGAGACCTCTCACGCCTCCCCCCCGCCATGCTCTCCGCTGTCCTCTGTCCTCCGGAACCCCGCTCTCACCGGGACTAGGTATGGACACGTGTTGGTGGGGATGTATGTCTCTAGGGCTGAAGTCAGCTGCCTTCTCCCGCTGCCGGGTCAGCTTGCATTTCCTGGGCTGTGTGCTTGCTGGTTAGAGCAGGGGGAGAGGAGATCACACGCACACCCTCTCACTCCCACATCCGGTCACGCCCCCACAAAAACACATTGTCTCATTCTTACCCGGTACTAAGTATGTAAGGGCTGATGCTTTGTCGTGACAATTTTCCTCCACTTCCAAGATGGAACCGGTTCTGGTTCCTGTGATTCCTTCTGATCGTATTCTGGCTACGGTTTGCACCAGTCTCACTTCTCCTTTGGGTGACAAAATTTTTGCTGCTCAGATACATGCTCCCCCTGAGAAACCCTGTGACCGCTGATTTGTTCCTGACAGTCTCCATACTGCCGTGCTCCAGACTTACCATTCTCCCAAGGCTGCTGGCCACCCAGGGAAGAATCAACTCTTTTGGGCCATTTCCCAACAATTCTGGTGGCCTAACCTACGTGCTGATGTAGCCGCCTTTGTAGCTGCTTGTTCCATGTGTGCTCAGAGTAAGACACCACGACACCTTCCAGTGGGCTTGCTACAACCCATACACAATGGAGAGAGGCGTTGGACCCACCGGTCTATGGATTTAATTGTGGAGTTACCCAACTCCCAGGGCAACACAGTATTCCTTATGGTGGTTGAACGGTGTCTCATTGTATGCCACTTAATAAGTTGCCCACGTCTAAGGAACTGGCTTCCATTTTTGCATGGGAGATCTTGCGCTGACATGGGCTACCCAAGGTGATCATCTTGGACAGGGGTAGTCAGTTTGTGTCACGGTTCTGGCGAGCCTTTTTTGCACAGTTGGAAATTCAGCTTTATTTCTCCTCTGCATATCACCTGCAGACTAATGGGGCCGCAGAACGAGCCAATCTGTCCTTGGAGCAGTTTCTACTAGGGATGAGCTCGATGTTCGTTCACGGAAAATTTGAGTGCCGCGGAACATCCCAAAATGCACTGCAAGATCGCAGTGCATTGCTATATGATGATTGGCCAGAGCATGCAACTGACCTATATACTTTGGCCAATCACAGCGCACTCTGCTAAGTGAGCCATAATTGGCCAAAGGCAGGGTGCTATGAGCATACACCTGCAGATAATCTCTCATCAGCAGGAATTGTAATCATTGTTTCATTGGTTGTTGTATTAATTCATTTTTCCTGTGCTGACATTCACATCCTGTGTTACATCCTGTATTGTCATATCCTTATTTGGTCATATCCTGTGAGGTCACATCCTGTGTAGGAGGCGATTGGCTTTTGGAGCCAGGACATCCTGTTTGTGATTTCTTTTGTTGTCTTTGAATAAAAGAACCAGTGAACTGCTCGGCAAGGCAGTTGTGCTGAGAGGATGTAAGTATGGTCATGTCTGTTTACTGGGGAAAGCGGGAGATATGGGTTAAGTAACACGGGTTATTTAAAGAAGTATTATACCAAAAGGCTGAATGGGCGCTTAATAGCGCAAGAGTACAGTGGAATATCCACGACAGTTAAGATGGCAGGCCATGGTAAGAGTGAACAAAACCTCCTTTACAATCAGATCATTAGGCTGTGTGATGTGTTAGGAAGGTTCTGCTTTGCAAAAGAACAAATTTTTTGTCTATTGGTATAATGCCTGAATTTTTAGTGTATGTTTGTTATGTGTAAGTAACTGTATGTTGTTTAATAAGTATTGTGATAATTACCTATTGTATGGGACAAGTAGATCATATAACTGACTCAAGACACAGATGGTTTGTATTGAAGTAGTTTTGAAAGCTTTGATCTGAGAAAATGGCTGCTGCATATTCAAGTGGCCATGCGGCTGAACGGGGGAGGGGCAACCAGTATTGTTGATGGTCCTGGGTATCTGTTGACTTTCCAACTTTCAGAACAAAGTTATGTGTAATATATTTGTGATGTATATGAGAAATAGAAATGGATACATTTTGATTTTTACCTTTTGTATGGGACCAAGACACATGTGCCCATAAGTGTAAAAATATTTTTAAGTAAAGAGTTTGGTTTTAAGTTGAAAATGCCTGCCGCATATTCAAGTGGCCATGCATTGCTATAAGCTAGACAATAGCATGAGGGGAGCACTTTTTGTTTTGAGATGAAAAGATCATGCAAGCATCACTGTAGGTTGGATGGTCTCAGGTTTCTAGGATTGCCGTTTGCCGTTTGTGTTCTCAATGTCGTCTCGTGCAAGCTGATGCCAGAGTAAGTATATGAACTTTTTTGGGAACAAGATTGTAAGTTTGAAGCCGTGTTATTGAGTGTTTCATGTAACGTTGTTGTGTGCCAAAGTCCCTTTTCTGTTTTTGTACTTTTTATATACTTTGTACTAAAGTTACTTGCTTTAGCTGAGTTTTTGTACTTTTAGCGGTGTGTGTTATTTTTATTTTTAAATGTTTGGGTTTCTCAGAGGGTAATTCATTGTTTTGGGTTTTATTGTTTTAGAAGTTCAGGGAAGATTAATCTAGGCTTCCCCTCCCCCTCCCTCTCCCTGTTCATTGATATTTAAATGGACCAGTTAGTTGGGTTTTTAGAGCTGAGGTTTTGTACTGTATAGCCTGCAGTAGAAACTAGGCTTCCCCTCCCCCTTCCCTCTTCCTGTCCATTGATACAGGAAGTTCCTTTCAGATATGCAACAGGAAGTTGGTGGAAGGAGCTTGGAGTCTTTTGACTTGTGTTTGGAAGGACAAAATCATTTTGATTTTTAAATTTAAGTAAGGTTTATACTATCATACAGTTTTGGGTAGAGAGCTAACAGGAGGCATCCACTATATTGTTGTAATATCTAGGTACAGAGAGAAGCCACACTGTTCTGTAGAGAAAGCAGACGTAAGTGTTCTGTGCGGTTTAGTCTGGCGACACAGTGTACGGTCGTACAGCGCAATGCGCTTGTGTTTGCATACACTGTGAGGGGTAGAGACATAATTTGGGGGTTGATCTGTGGTTGTTGACGAATCATTTGGCATAGTTAATAGTTGGTTGTTAAAAGAGTGGTACCCTGTAGTTCTGTGCCAAAAGTGTTGGGACAACAAGCCATAGAGTTGACGCCTTGGTTAGGGTTTCTAGTTGGGGGACTGGACCAGATATAGTGGTTGTAGTCTGTCGATCCACTGTAGAAGAAGGCACTGGGTGGTGCTCTCCTAAAGGGGTGCAATGGTTTCCCTGGACGCAGGGGTAAGACGATAAGCCGATTCGAATCACCATGGGCAATGGCAGTTCGTGCAAGGGAAGGAATGCGAGGCTTCCCACAGTCAGACAGTTGCACAGTACATGAAGTCTAGTTTTGGGGAAAAGGCCATTAAACCCCTTTAAAGATTGGCAGATATGGTCAGAGGGTACAGTAAGGTGTATTCCTTTGGAAGGTACTTTTGATGTCTGGAAGTACAAGACCCCAGAATAAAAATACCTTGGAAGTAGTTCAGCTGTGGCTTCAGAAATCTGTAATGATGAATGAGTTGATAAATGTGTAGTACACGTTTGTGTGATTAAAAATTCTCAGGCCTGTTTTTGAACTTTGTGTGGCTGGTCCATACAAGATTCCAAGATGCTCTCATGTTTCTCCCATTGTATTTTTTTCTATCACTAAAAGAGTGAAGGTAGCATTCCATCTGGTCATTTTGTTTTTTCATTTTTGTTTTGGGAACTATGAAATATCTCCCCCACACTTGTATCTAAATGTTTGTCTCATGTTTGTATGTGGTAACAAGAACATGTTTGAACCTACCGCGACAGCCCTCTTACGTGTCGTGGGTGTTGTATTTTAGTAAGAACGTGAAAGTAAGGGTTACAAAGGGTTTAGTTATTGTGGGTTTTGGGGAATGTCGGTGACAATTTACCAATGTACATGAATGTTGTATTGTTTACCATTCTTTGCAGGTTAAATATGAAGGATAGAGTAATAACGTTTGTTTATAAGTATCTTTTCAGGTCCAAGGAGTTTCTGAAAGTGTATGTACATAGAAAGCAGGTGTATAAGAAGTTAAAAGAATCATAGGCTATTTCACTGTTTCATTGTTTTTTTTCTGCACCATTCTAAACCCTGCGTGTCTTCCTCCAGTTTGTAATGAGGAGGAAAACTGGGTGATGATAGTGGTGAGAATGACAAATTTTCAAACCAATAATACTAACTGCTCTAATTCTTCTTTCTTCCTTTGATGGAATTTGAATCAGCAGTCTGGTGAAGGACGCTCCCATAGGAACCTTTTTGTCAATGGTTCCAGGTATTACACCCCAGATAGTAAGATGCAGTGACCACAGTCAATAAGTTCCCACATGTCTGAGTTATTGCCATATGAGGTTTTTTTTGAGGTCAACCAAAACCAGAGTTGTACTTCTCTCAGCAGCTGTCACCTACATTCTCAGCTGATGGGGTTGGTGCAATCACTGTAACACGAACTTCAAAAGGTCCACCACAGGGTTCATGAGTCCCTCCTGGATCCTGACACAATAACCAGTTTATATTCTTTCTAAAAAGGTGACTGGGTCATTGTAAAGAAGCTTGAGAGACGAGACCAGGCCAGCCACTGCAAGAAGCTGCTCAACCACACCAAAGGTTGAGGAGTATCTTTGTTTGTTACTTCAAAAGGTCCACCACAGGGTTCATGAGTCCCTCCTGGACCCTGACACAATCACCAGTTTACATTCTTTCTAACCAGGTGACTGGGTCATTGTAAAGAAGCTTGAGGGACGAGAGCAGGCCAGCCACTGCAAGAAGCTGCAATACTACACCAAAGGATGAGGAGTATCTTTGTTTATTTATATTTTTAAAGTGTATTTTCCAACTATCTAAGAGAGCGAACAGACACATGGTTGGGTCTACTCTGAGTCTCCACCAAGCTCTAGTGCCCCAGCGATGACAGCGATAAATGATATATAGGATGTTCATATTGGTATGAGAAGTTTTGACAAACTAGTAAAATCCAAACAGACACTTGTCAATAGAATTTAACAATACATTTCTAGAGGGTAAAATTAACAATAGCTTTGGTTCTTGCCAGCTTTGGTATTGGGATAACTAGATAGCCCACAAGTGTGTTTAAACTTTAGTTTGGTATTAATGTGGATCTACAGCTTATACGGTAGTTCCACCTAATGCAAGAGGTTCATGTGTGCTGGTGAAACTCGTCCCAGCATCTTATGTCGTGGCTGATCGTGAGGATCTGATGGCGTGAGAGAAGGTAAGAATGGCAGGGACAGCTGGAGGGGAATTGCTCAACATTCCCGACCAGGTCTGGGCATGGTTTCCTGCTTGTACATGGTGGGGGCTTGAGCTTATGAAACGATTGAACAATTTCTCATCCATTGAGGATGGGATGTTTCATGTAACTGTTGAAGCTACAAGCAAGTTCCCTCTTTTATATCTCTATAGGTACTTTTTTCCTTTATTCGTAATTCTATGTTTACCTTTATTTTCATTTATCCTTAACCCTACACTGTGTCATTTTTTACACCTTACGGGCCAAAGGGTGAAATCAGTAATGGTTGATGGGTATTTAGACAGTTTTACTGGGTAATATCTGGCTTTTTAGATTTTATCCTTAGCCACTAGGGGGATTCTGGAGCAATTAGATTATAACTAATGGTACAAATTTATCTTATAGTGCTATATTTACCCCGATCTCTGTATTAACTGATTGTGTTTATGAAGGTTATGGTGTTTTCAAGGGAGAGTGGGTGTATTATTATCTACCTTCACCTGAAACCATATTTGGTCCGCCCCGGGATGGGGACCTATTTAACATCATTATGCGATGCATGGGTTTCCTGGTTCCCAGTATTAGCTGGGCAGGTCGGTGTTAAGTGGGCGTCCCTTATAAAATACGTGACGTGCAGTGGTAAGACATCGCCGCTGAAGACGTGTATGACGTAACGCGTACGGCATCACTACGCACATCACGTGACTTCCAAGAAGCTGAGCGAGTGGGTGGAACGCAACCAGAGTGCATGCTGTCCACCTACAGCTTGTTTGCCTATGCTTTATACCGGCTAGTGCAGCCCCTATGGGACTAGGCATTACACTGTATTTACTGCATTTTTTGTCTGTTTGCTTTTATAAATTTTTTTGAAATAATCTTTTAATAAACGGAAGTTTTGGTTATACTGCACTATGAGAGCCAGTTTCTCTTTTTTATGAGGATTATGAAAATGACATCTTTCACAACCCGGATATCCCAAGGCTGCTCGAGGAACTGCAAAGGCTGACACCAGTGGTTACCTGCCAACCTAAGGAGCTACATACGCATTACCCCTGTAGGGGTAGTAGGATCTGGTGAGTGGGGACCTTGAGGAGGAGCACGCAAGTCACCTGTCAAGAGTCTGTGATCACTAAAGTCACCTGCTACAATTCCTCTAAACACGAACAGTCACCTTCATTGGGATGAATGCACCTATATGTTCTTTGTACACAGTGTAATAAACTGCATCTTGGTGTAATTTTTAATTTTGGATTTTTGCATTTTTTTCTGTTTTATGGTGCGATTTTTTTTTTTTTTTTGCATTTTTTGGGGGCTTTTTTTGCATCTTGGGTTTATATACACCTTGATTTTATGATTGGGACACTATATATATACACTTATATGTTTTTGTATATGGTGCAATAATTACATGTTGGTGCGATTTTTTTTTTTTTTTTTTTTTTTTTTTTTTTTTATAACTTTTTAGTTTTTCTGGGTTTGGACACTATACGCACTATTACAAGCAGAGGATCACTATACTATCGTGATATTCATGCCTGGATGTTTTATACACTAATTTGTAAGCCATTATATTTTTGGTGACAACCTCTCCTGTGTAGGATTGGTGTCCACACCTAGAGGGTTTTAGTACTCACCTGGGGTAGGTGAGGTGTGATAACTATTACACTATCACCTTTATGATAACTGTTTTGTTATAATTTAGTCCACAATAACACTGTCTTTTAATACTTAGACACTATAGAGTGATTTGGTAGAGCACTATTTGACATATAGGTAGCACCCCTCGCCCCTTCACATCTTCTATATATATATATATATATATATATATATATATATATATATATATATATATAAAATCTATATTCTATATATTCTAGAGCCCTCTTACGGGGGTTTTTTTGGGGGAGGCTGCAACCTTCACACGCGTCCTAAGCGCAGACCTACCTAATTAATTTGTTTACACTTCTGGTGGTGTACAGAGTATACAATACAGTGCAGCTGCTGTACAGTTGCTAATACAGTACTGGAGGTGTACATAGTATCTAATACAGTGTGTACAGATTCTAATACACTTTAGGCGGTGTACAAAGTATACAATACAGTGCAGCCACTGTAGGAGTTGCTATACAGTTGCTAATACATTGCAGGCGGTGTACACAGTATCTAATACAGTGTATACAGTTTCAAATACACTTCTGGTGGTGTACACAGTACACAATACAGTACAGCCGTAGTACAGTTTCTAATAAATTGCAGGCGGTGTACACAGTATCTAATACAGTGTGTACAGTTTCTACTACACTTCTGGTGATGCACACAGTATACAATACAGTGCAGTCGTTGTACAGTTGCTAATACAGTGCAGGTGGTGTACACAGTATCTAATGCAGTGTGTACCGTTTCTAATACACTTTGGTTGGTGTACACAGTATCTAAAACAGTGTAGTGTGGTGTTGCAAAACAAAAAATACATAATGTCCAGAAGGCCACCAAGGAGAGGCAGACACTCACAGGCCACTAAAAGAGGGCAAGCAGCCTCTGTGTCTACAGTCAACAGTGGTGGTCGAGGACATGATGAATCCTCTACAGGTGGCCGTATGGCACGCTTGTCCTTATTTTCTGCTGCTGGCCATGTTATTAAGCCAGAACATGCAGAAGACTTGGTGGAGTGGAAAAAAAAGCCATCCTCACCCTCTGTCACACAGGCTCAGAATAGTTTGATTTCCAATGCAGCTGCCAAAGCAGCCTATTCCACAGTAACTCCTTCCGTAGCCCCACCATCATGCACGGAGGAGTCCCCAGAATTATTCGACCACAGTGTCGGGTACATGCTGCTGGAGGATGCGCAGCGATTTGAAGGCTCCGATGTTGGTTCCCAGGTTGAGGAAGGGAGTAACGTGAGCCTAAAGAGAGGGGGTGCCCAAGAATGACAATAAACTGGCAGTCATGTTCCCCCAGCTGCAGCATACTACCAAGTTTGCTACAGTGACGAGGAGGGTGGGGATGACGAGGTCACTGACTGTACTTGGGTGCCTGAGAGGAGGAGGAGGAGGCACAACTCCAACGAGGCAGGATATCCTCTAGGGGGCAGCTTAAGGGCAGCCACCCTATTGCATCACACCGCAGAGCTCCACAGGTTCAGGGCGCTGCTGACTTCCCGCTGACTTTTAAAAGTTCCTTGGTGTGGGCCTTTTTAGTCACGTGTGCAGCAGATCGCACCATTGCTGTTTGCAACCAATGTCTGAAGTGGATCAACCATAGCCAGAACAGCAGCCACTTGGGCACCACATGCTTGCCCAGACATATGACGACCTGCCATGCAGTCTGTTGGCAACAGCACTTGAAAGACCCACATCAAAGAAAAAGGCGGACTTCTCCTTGCTCCTCATCTGGGATCTCCAACCCTACTATACCTCTAGTCCTCTCAAAAACCTGCACTGAGAGGAATGAAGGTATAGCAATAGGTGTCCCAAATACTTGTAGTCAATCTGCTGGCGGTACACCACCATCTGATTTTAGCAGGCAAATTTCCCTACCCCAGTTGCTGAACCATAAAAAGAAATTCGGTCCCAGCCATCCACATGCTCAGCGTCTAAATGCTAGGTTGGCCAAATTGCTAACACTGCAACAGCTGCCTTTTCAGCTGGTAGACGCTGCCCCCTTTTGTGAATTTGTGGAATGTGCTGTACCTCAGTGGCAGGTTCCAAAATGCCATTTCTTTTCACTGAAGGCTCTCTACCGGCATGTGGAAGGCAATGTTTTAGCCTCGTTGGACAAGGCGGTGAGCAGTAAGGTTCATATTACTGCTGACTCATGGTCCAGCAGGCATGGGCAGGGACATTACTTTTCCTTCACGGCGCACTGGGTAACTCTGCTGGCAGCTGGGAAGGATGCAGAACAGGGTTCAGTGTTGTTGGAGCTTGTTCTGCCACCATGCCTCCAAAATGCTAGTGGTGATTCTGCCACAGCTCTCTCATCCACCCCCTCCTCTTCTTCTTCCTCTATGACCTCTTCTGCAGATTTGTCCTCTGAACCAGCGGTGCTCCGTAAGCGTTCAAGGGGCTATGCAAGCAGTCAGGGTAAAAGATGCCATGCGGTGCTTGAGTTGGTCTGCCTAGGAGACAGGAGCCACACTAGGGCAGAGATTCTGTCAGCTCTGCAAGGCCATCTCAGAGGTGGTTGACGCCATGCATGCTTCAGCCAGGAATGGTTATATGCGACAATGGTACCAACCTTCTCTCCGACACTTGACCCATGTTCCATTTTTGGCACACGTCCTGAATTTGGTGGTGCAGCGGTTCTTGAGCAGGTAACCAGGCTTACAGGATCTCCTGAGGCAGGCCAGAAAAGTCTGTGGTCATTTCGGCCGGTCATACAATGCCAGTGCTCAGCTGGCTGACATTCAAAGGGAATGCAACCTGCCCACCAACCGCCTCATTTGTGACATACCCACCAGGTGGAACATCACTGACAATGCTGCAGCAGCTGCACACACAGCAGAGGGCCATTAATGAGTACCTGTGCAAGTATGGCACCTGGAGGGTCAGGGGAGCTTGGTTTCACGACAGTGGCTACTGATCAAGGATGCGTGCTGTAACGAAATGTCCCACACTCCTCTTGAGTGCTTTCATCATATACCACTTCCTCCCAGTTTGAATATAGATATCAGATATTCCAACCGCTCACAAGCACAAAACAAGATGATACTTGTTTAGTTGCTTTACATGGACTGTTTATTAGAACCAAAATACAAGTCTTATATACAGTAGAAAAGGAGGTCCCCCCTCCTGCTCATATTACTCTAACAGTACACCTGTAACCAGAAACCTAATTAACACAAGCTAATTAACTAATCCCTTAAAGCAGCAGATGTGACTTCGTGCCTTCCTGGGCATTGTTATGATTAATCAGGATTTCACTACAGGTCAGACTTGTTGTCACCGAGCTTCACACAGTAGATTATACATTATCATAAGTATAAACACAGGCCACCTTCACACAATAGCAGGAGCTAGTTGGCCTGTCTCCTACATTGTACAGAGGCCAATGTGATCAGCTCTCTCAACTAACATGTTGAGTTCAGAATCCAACAAACCAAGAATAGTCTTTACATATATCCTGGGAGATGTTGTGAATAAATATTTCTGTCCCATTTTAAGTAGTCCAAGATACATTTTCTCAGTCACCCTGTGCCAGGATGGCACAGGGTGACTTAGACATAAGAGGTGCATGGGGAGCTGAAACATGGGTTTCCCAACCTTTCCAAGGGATTCTTGGTTCCACGGGCCCTCCCGTCACACATGCACTGTCCTGTCACCATTTGAGGAGGCCACAAGGATGGTGAGCAGCGAGAATGCATGCATCAGTGACACTGTCCCTCTAGTCTTCCTGTTGGAGCACACGCTTCGTGGAATCATGGACAGGGCACTTGAGGCAGAACAGCGGGAGGAATAGGAGGACTTCCTTACCTCTTAAGGCCCCCTTTATCCAGATAGCATTTCCTGCGGACCCACCAAACACACAGGAAGAAGAGGAGGAGGTGGAGGATTGTGTCAGCATGGATGTAGAGAATAACACTCAGCAGCAGTCTTCAAGGGATGGTTTTCAGTCCCCAGAAACCCAAGGAGTTGTACGTGGCTGGGAGGAGGTAGTTCCTGACAATGTCATCCTTAATGACCCAGAGGTCTCAGAACTGAATGCCTCTGCAAACTTACGCTGCATGGCCTCCCTGATTCTGCAAAGCCTGAGAAAGGACCCTAGCATTTGTGGTATCAAGAGGAGGGGTCATTACTGGCTGGCAACCCTTATTGATCCACGTTACAAGGGTAAGGTTGCAGAACTCATCTTGCCTTTGCAGAGGGAGCAGAGGATGAAACATCTTCAGGAGGCCTTGAAGAAAGGTTTGTGCAATGCATTTGCAGACCCTGGGAGGTTACAATTTCCTGGTGCTGGACAACGTGTTGCTGAGGCTTCGTTCCGTCAAAGGAAGAGCAGTGGAGAAGGTGGGCGGCTGATTGATGCCTTTAAACAATTTTTCAGTCCTCAGTGCCAAGGTCTGATTGGTTCAAGCAACCATCGCCATATCTAGGGGCAAGAGCAGACTTGAAGACTTTTCCAACAGAGCATCCACTGGGTTACTGGGTCTTGAGGATGGACTACTGGCCAGAACTTGCTCAATTTGCAATTGAGCTACTGGCCTGTCCTGCATCCAGCATGCTTTCTGAATGCACATTCAGTGCTGCTGGAGGGTTTGTAACGGATCAAGGAGTGTGACTGTCCACAGACTCCATTGGTAGGCTCACATTCATAAAAATGAATCAGTCTTGGATCAGCAGCTATTAAGCACCTGATGCTGATGTAACTGATTGAATTTGCTATGGATGTGGGATCCCTTGAAGACTGCCTATGCTGACTATTCTATTCCTCCTCAATCTTGATGATGCTAGCTTCCAACAATATTTTTGGTTTAGGACACCACCACCTTCACCCAAGGCCCAAATTTTCTGCCCCTGTTTAACAGGGGCATGTAATTACAATTTTGATAGAATATTTCACAGCAGGGACCTGAAGGGCCTGGTATGGATTTTGGGGGTAATATCCACGCCATTTTTTGGGGGGTATTTTTATCTATATTGCCGGGATCCAACAATACATTACAGCCTTGAAGCAGTATTAAATGACATTTTTTCCTTTAGAAATGTAATTTTGCTGTGGCACTGTGATAAACATGGGAAAGATGCGCTACTTTACAGGCATACTAAGGATACCCCCAGGCACGATATTTAAAGGAATATTTCATTTTATTGTTTCACTTTAAGCATTATTAAAATCACTGCTCCCGAAAAAAACGTCTGTTTTAAAAACTTTTTTTTGCATTGATACATGTCCCCTAGGCCAGGACCTGGGTCCCCAAACACTTTTTATGGCAATAACTCGCATAAAAGCCTTTAAAGTTAGCACTTTTGATTTTTCACATTTGTGTCCCATGAAATTTAACAGTGTACAGCGTCTGCTGCTCAGGAGGCCCTTTTTGGGAACCTGGGAGAGGGCTGGCCACACACAACTGATCTGCATTAGGTAGATATCGTGGCCATCTGTGCTGGGCTATTTAAACGCTCATTTCACAGACAGACAGGGCCATGGACGGGATGCTCTTGGAGAGGCTGACGTTGGACTACATTCATTGAGAGTGAGTAATCTGGGGAAACCTTGTAATTCAATGTAGCTGGGCCTTCGACTTACAAGACATATGTACGCCTGAGCTCATATATACTCCTCTTATACATATATATTTTTTGTTCATTTCTCTTTTTTGGCGCCCCATTAACTGGCAACGTTGATTTCATCAGCCATTATCTCACCGAATTGATCCACAGCACTCTGTGCTCCCATGTCCCTACCAACTTGTCTGCCTGTAATTGATGTCACTGCTTCGCTCAGGTATGTCCATCCTACCGGGTTGCAGTTTGAATATCTTCTATACACATACATTTTATTTTATTATACATGTCCTTTCTTCCAGATTTTCCGCTTGCCGGGCCTCAGTACACATGTTGCTTTTGTTGTATCTGGTTTTCCAGACCTCAACTCTTTTTGATGTGATTGGGGATTTGATCCCCACACAACACTTGGCTATTCTATCCCATCTAAATCCATCTTGAACTGAAGTAACAACCGTGTGGACGGGATAAGCAAGGGATTCCACATGTCATTCTCTTTTTTAATTAATGTGGATACTCTTATTGTACATGCAAATGTCTATGATGTAAGCTTTCAACACCCTCAGTATTCTGTATATGATCATCCAGTATTATTTGGAAGGGTTCAATCATGGTTGATTATTTTGCATTTAAATTTTATAGATACAATATTTTCTGTGAAAACGCCTGATGAAGGAGACAGCATTAATCTCTGAAACGCGTCAGCTTCTTTCTTTGCATTTTTGTATACACTGTGACCATGGTCATGTGCATTATTTTATATATGTTTTCTAATAAATGTTCACTATTTTTCTACTACTTCTTATCATCCATGTGGTAGTGCCTTTAAAGCCCCACCCTAGGAGGTATTTTCCTCTTTCTTGGTACATTGGGGATGTGGCACACCCTCTACAGTTTTCTTTATCAGAAACCCTTTTCACCTTTGCATATAGTACATGGTTCATTGGAAAGGTACGGTCTGGAGGAATGCTCTTGGGTCTCATTCTCAGACGTACATGCCCCCTCCATGCTTTCCATAGACATTTTCTCCTCAAAGCTGGTGGTCCTCCGAGAGGGAGGGGTCGTTGAGGAGGGGGTACTGTCAGGGCTGGGCTCAGCCCTTCCTTCTCAGAGCAGTCCACTCAGCTGTCAGTTAATTGCCAGCTCTAATCTTTCCACAGTGACTCACCTGGTGATGATATCCTGCTTGTCAGTCCTGCTGGCTACTTAAGCTGCTCAGATCCAATCCTCTCTGCTTTCCCCTGGTCAACACACCCAGAGACTCTCTCCTGTGTACATATTAAAGACGCGCTTGGCTGACGTCCCTTCTGGTTCCTGATCCTGCTTGCTGTTCCACCACGCTGATAGTCCGGTTTCCTGATTTCCTGGCCTGTCCTGTACTGTCACTATTTGAGGAGGCCACAAGGATGGTGAGCAGTGACAATGCATGCATCAGTGACATCCCTGTTGTGTTCCTGCTGAAGAAGACTCTGCATGGCATTATGGACAGGGCACTGGAGGCAGAGCAGCGGGAGGAAGAGGAGGACTTCCTTTCCTCTCAAGGCCCACTTTATGCAGACACCATTCTTCCTATGCCACAGAACACACAAGAGGAGAGGGAGGAGGAGGATTCTGGCAGTTTTGGAGGCATTGAAGCAGAGGAAGACATACGTCAAACCTTAAGAGTTGGTTTTTTATCCCCAGAACCCTTGTGTCAGGTCACCTTGAGGCTAGGTGACAGATGCACTCTGTAGGAGTCAGAAGTACACCGCTAAGGTAGTGGACCCTAGGACTGACTGCTGCGGATTGAACCCTGTGAGGTTCAGGAAGCAGGTCTACTGGATCACTGACACAGATGCCACTGGGAGCTAGAGCATAGATTCCCCAGGGCGTGGAGTCTAAGAGCCAGCAGATGTTCACCAGAGCCTCTAGCGGTGAGGATGGACTGCGCTGCAGTCTGGCTCCAGGTCGCGGCCCCCAGGGTCTCACAGCTCACGCTCACGGTAGACTACAGGAGAAGAGGAAGGAGGCAGCAGGCTGGAACAACAAGGAAAGTAAGTGACAAGCCAAGGTCGGGGCCACAAGCAGAAAAGGACAACAGAGTTCACGCCAAGGTTCAGGGTCACAGGCAAACAGGGATGGTCAGGGACACGCCAAAGATCAGGGTCACGAGCAGACAGGAATAGTTAAGAACAGGCCAAAGTCGGTAAATGGAATCAGACATAGGAAACACAGCAAGTACACATGGAGGCTAACACACAATGGTTGATCAGCACTGCTGGCTTGCAGTGCACAGGTTAATATAGGGTTCCCTGATAGGGCCTGGGGTGGGGCCATGCTTAGAGGAGAGGTTATAAAACCAGTCAGGTGAGTGGCAGCTGGTCTTTAGAGATGAACACATTGGGACAGGTAAGCTGACAGAGAAACTATTGCATAACCATGACGCCATGGCTGGGAGGAGACAGTTCCAGATACTGTAATCCTCAGTAACCTCAAGGAGTCTGCTTCATATGCCTCCGCAAACTTGCGGTGCATGGGCTCCCTCCTGCTTTAAAGCCTGCAAAAGGACCCAAGAATACGTGGCAACAAGGAGAAGGATTACTATTAGTTGGCAACCCTCCTTGACCACCATTACACTGTGAAAATCTCAGAACTCATCCCGTCCCCACAGAGGGTTCAGAAGATGAAATCTCTTGAAGACACCTTAAAGAGGAGTTTATCTAACACTTTTACTGTCTATGGTAGGTTACAGTGTTGTGGAAAACTTAATTTTGAGGCTTCTGTTGGTCAAGAGAGGAGCGGTGGAGAAGGGGGCCGCCTAAGTGATTGATTCCACAATTTTTTTTAGTCTTTACCACCCAGGGCTGTCAGCTTCCACATCCCATTGGGAGTGTCTGCATCAGATGGTGGACAATTATCTAGTGGAAAAAATAGAGATGGAGAGCTTTCCAATGGACGATCCACTGGGTTACTGGGTCAAGAGAATAGACAACTGGTCAGAACTTACCCAGTATGAAATTGAGCTGCTGGGCTGCCCTGCATCCAGCGTGCTTTGCAAATGGGCATTCTGTGCTGCTGGAGGTTTTGTTACCGATGATAGAGCGTGTCTGTCCACAGACTCCGTGGATCATCTGACATTTGTCAAAATGAATCAGTCCTGGATTACCAGCGGTTATGAATCCCCTGATGCCAATGTTGCTGATTAAGTGTTTTTGGGATGTGGAATCTCTGCAAGACGTCTAGGCTGCCTAGCGTTGTGGGTTTAGGTTTCAAGGTCATAATTAACACCCAAAGACCAATTTTTCCGCACCTGTTTGACAAGTGCATATCATTTCCATTTTTCACAGCAAGGCCAATTCTTGCTTTCATCAAGATTACCTCTATAGGGTTACAGTGTGAAGGCACGACTGACACCCAAAGACCAATTTTTCCACACCTGTTTGACAGGTGCATATCATTTAAATTTTTGACAGCAAGGCCAATTCTTGCTTTCATCAAGATTACCTCTACAGTCTTATTGTGTGAAGGCACCTCTGATACCCAATTGGTCAGGAAATGCACTGACACCTTTACTGCCATAGTGCAATGTGCTGGGTGTTCAGTGTGTTCCTGCATCTTTAAATCCAGTCACCTGCCTGTCATCTATCCATCAGAATACATGTGCTCCCACTGTAGAGACTCCTAAAAGTTAGAGGTAGGGTCTACATGATACATTGTGCCTTGTCGGGGCCTGCAGCTTACGCATGTATTTGCAAATGTGTGCAACTAAACCCCTGTTTTTAACGCATACTGTTCAGGTCAACTGGCTGACAGGTCAATTCGGTTGATCGCAGGCTAATTGGTAAGTTGAGTTTGGAAATTCCTTTGGTTTTATTTGACCTCCAACACCCAAACACCAATTTTTCCGCACCTGTTTGACGGTGCATATCATTTAATTTTTTGACAGCAAGGCAATTCTTGCTTTCATCAAGAGTACCTCTATAGGGTTTACGGTGTGAGGTTACCTTTGACACCCAAATATCAGTTTTTCTGCACCTGTTACTTCTATCCAAAGTCTGCGGAAGAGACACCAGAATTTATCCAAAAAATCTCTAATCTTGTTCTCAGTGCACTACATTGCGGGCTCATCATACAGACTGGCTCCCCAAGCCGTTGTTTACAATATAAATAAAGCTTGCAAGTAAAATTTCATTTTTTGGCTTTATAAATGCAATTCTTGCTGCAGCAGCTTCTATACACAGTACAGATGTGCCACTTTACAGGTTGACTAAGGGGACCCCCCAGGCACAATATTGAAAGGAATTTTTCATTTTTATTGTTATTTCTCATTTTTATGCTTTCACTTTAAGCATCAGTAAATCATTGCTCATTTAAAAATTACTTTTTCACAAACTTTTTTTTCATTAATACGTGTCCCCCAGGGCAGTACCTGAACCCCCATAACCATTGTATGCCCAATTAACTGCATATAAGCCTTTAAAGTGGGCACTTTTGATTTTTACAGTTCATGTCCCATAGACTTCGACCTATCCCTATTAATTATTTAATGAGCCATTCAAAGAAAGCACATGGAAATTTTGTATGTTTATATAATGACAATAAAGTTATTATTTCTTCACTGAGTTCAACATTAGCAAAACCAGATGAGATTATAAATATTGTAGTTTGCAAACACATCCAGTACACTCCTCAACCCAACTTTGATATACCCCAAACAGATTGATTACTTTACCATCATAAATGACTAATCGAAAAGCATCTCGGCATTGCAGTGAATTTTCAAGGATGTTCTCCAGAGTGCGACAAAAGAGTTTGGCCTGTTCAATGCGATCTTCTTTACTGAAGGCAGCACTCGTTACATCTGACATTTCATACAGGGATGCTAAAGGTGTAGCATATTCCACAATACAGTAGTATGGCTGGAAAAAAAATTGGAGGCAATCAACAGAGCAGCCCATCTTATACACTGCCACCACCACAAAACACCACAACATTTCCAACAATTTGAAAATGTGTTTTTCATAAGTCTGATGATAAATGGATAGAGGATGGTATTCTTACTGAAAATGCATTAATAAATGTACATCTTCTCTACAATTAAACTGTATTTTCATTTGATTTCATGTAATTACATTATGTACTACTATTCTATATTTTATGTTGAATATCTATTATGCATAAATTGACAAGTGGACTGAAGACATCCTTCTTCCACTCTTCCTGTAGTGTATACCACACTGTTCAGCTCTGTAACTGTTGAACTTATGTTTGTATATTGAATGAAACACAGAAAACTTGAAGAACTCTTTAATAAAGAATGATTTTTGGAAGAAGACTGCTCTGCAGAAGCATTCTAATAATGCCTACAGAAGTCAAGTAGGTATACATGTGGGTGAGGCAACCTGCCCTGCACATGGGGGTACCTTTTACTGTGTGTGCGCTCATCAATGCCCAGGACCAGGCAAGGACCTCATTCATGTGGTACCCCAGCTTAGAGATGAGCCATACACTGTGTGCAGCAGTTATTTACCCAGAGCCCTTCTGTAAAAGTGCTGTCCCATGTTACTACACACCTTGCTTGATTGCAATTAAGAGGGACACTGCTAAGCCCATGCTCTCTCCTGCAGTCCAGTGTACTTCTGCCACCTCACTCCCAGTGACAAAATGGGGTCCCGCCGTGCACCTCGTGCGAACCTCATGAGTGCACTTACTTTACTCTTTTACTCTCCCGTACCATGCAGACAAGCTATGGGTCTCTGTAACGCAAGTTTGTCCCAATACCTCCAGGGAACTGACTGCTGGGAGGAAGCCAGATCACCGACTCCCTTTGTAGCAATTTGAAGACCATACGCCATGCCATGTACCATGCTTTATGACCGGCTGCTTTGCACCTTACACTAGTTCTTGGTTACCCATAGCGATTACATTTCTCCTCCACTTGTGTTGCCAAGTTATCCCTTTTGTAGCGACCTTGCTTCATACCCCACATGTGCTTTACTGACCCTGTTCTTTTATACGCCAGAGACCATCAGGCACCCCTTTGAATTACTTCAGATCTGGCTTAGAACAGTTTGGCAACTTTTACTGTAACTTCTAATGGCAGAACAGACAACGAGCATAGCAAAGTCCAGACCCTAGACTGACTAACGGAGGTGGCTGCCCAGGCATACCTTTACAGGTGGGAGTCTATAGCTGGCGATCTCCAATGACTGGTAGTGTCCATTAAAACACCGGCATCTTGCGCTGATTACATACTGATTCTTGTGCTCCCGGGTTCCATGTGCTGGTGTGTTTTCTTATTCTCAGGCTCCTGCCAGACTCTGAAGGCCCCCTGAACCAGACCATCTCCCTATTTATGTATCACACAGAGTGGAGGGCTGGCCCAAGACCAAAAGCCCAGGAACTGAAGTACAGAAATGTAACTTTTCCTCAGCCTGGGCAAGTCGACTACCTTGCTAGTGCAGTACACTTGCCACGGTCCCTACTGTGCCATGCAGACGGCCAGGCGTGGTCACGCCCCAAGTGGCTCTAAGAGGTATTGAACCTATGACTGCCTGTTTAGTGCTTCTGTTACTTTGCCTCTGAGCCATACTTCAGTTCCTTTCAGCCTGCTTTCCAGCTTTGCACAGTTCTGCTAGGGCCATACTCTGGATCTTGTTGCAATTAGTACCTGTCACTCCTAGTTCAGCTGAGGCAGTTTATCCAATCAGCTGGGTATAAAACACTGCCTCACTCTGAGGGCTTTGTCAGTTTATTGTCTCTTGTCTCTATCATTGCCAAAGGTTCCTGTGTTTCTGTGTCTCTAGTTTTGCCTAAGTATTCCTATGTTCAAGTTACAGTGTTCCAAGACTGACCCCGGCTTCTGACCTTGGCTTGTTTATTGTTTATTCTGATTTCTGGAATCCCTGACTACGGCTTTACCTGGACAATCCTTTGGCAAATTCCTGTCAAGCCCCCTTGCACAGATTCACAGCCCAGGTAGCTTCTTACCTTGGTACCGTGGGGTGTGTGTATTTGCAAGGGTGAGCATACATCTCTGCACTATGGACTCCAACCTAGGTAAGCCCTTACAACCCTGTAGGCAACCTGCCTACATACACATACTTTAATAGGAGCTGGAATAAAATGGCATATATTTATCAATTTATTCAGCAGGGCTTCATTGATGGTATATCATTCCATAAAGGTACTTGTTCCATGGAATTTATATATTTTTACAAACAAAAAAATGCAGAGTTGCAATAGTATCCAAATGTTGTTAGTGAAAGATTGTAAAATGTGAAGAAAGTGCAATTTTTTTTCTATCCATTCATAAACAACTATAAAAAGTAAAAGGAAATACTCTTCAGAAACTGAATATGGAGGATGACAAAGAATTGATGAGTAAAACATGTTGCATTCTCTGCCACAGATTAGAGGTAAAAATAGCCTATTACCAGCACCTTATGACCTGTAATGTGCAATTTTAGAATTCACAAAATACTGTGTGTGTGGTGTGTGTGTGTGTGTGTGTGTGTGTGTGTGTGTGTGTGTGTGTGTGTGTGTTGAGCACACAGTTGTGCTCAAGTTTGCATACCCTGGCAGAAATTGTGACATTTTGGCATTGATATTGAAAATATAACTGATCATGCCAAAAAACTGTCTTTTATTTAAGGATAGCAATGACATGAAGCCATTTATAATCACATAGTTTTTTGATCCTCTTTTAATCATAATGATAACAGAAATCACCCGAATGGCCCTAATCAAAAGTTTACATACCCTGGAATGTTTGGCCTTGGTACAGACACAGAAGGTGGCACACACAGGTTAAAATGGCAATTGAAGGTTAATTTCCCACATTTGTGGCTTTTTAAATCACAATTAGTGTCTGTGTATAAATAGTCAATGATTTTGTTAGCTTTCACATGGATGCACTAAGCAGGCTAGACACAGAGCCATGAGGAGGTAGAAAAGAACAGTCAAAAGAGCTGCGTAACAAGGTAATGAAACTTTACAAAGATGGAAAAGGACACAAAAAGATATCAAAAGCCTTGATTATCCCAGTCAATACTGTTTAATAACTTACGAAGTGGAAGATTTGGGGATCTCGTGATACCAAGTCATGGTAAAGTAGATCAAGAAAGACCTCGAAGGCTCTCACTAAGCCGTTTCACAGCCTCTGGAACACTCCACTCCTCCATGGCCTGCAGGGCCTGACTCATCCACGTTTCAAACTCATCTTCCCCCACAGGAGTTGGCATTTGTCCTGAGAAAAACCTAAGTCTTCAATAGCTCTGGTTGGTGTAACGAGTTCCTGCTTGCTCTATTCCACTCTCCCAGCACTCCTCTGCTGCTATTGGATCAGAATTTAGATCGCAACATCTGATATTTCGGTCGTCCGATGCTCCGGGATTCAAACTACAGCTATGTGCCGTTCAAATACAGTTGTAATAGCTCAGAACAAACACCAGGCAGGCTGTATGTAAGTTCAAACAGGAATCTCGCCTTTATTGAATGCACACAACACACTTTTATACACAGCAGTTTGAACACCCCATCAAACAACCACTTTCCTATTGGCCAATTGTAAAGTACACTCTAGTCCTCACTTAGGTCCTCTTGGCCATGCAAATGAGGACTTGAAACAGGGTCAGCAGGGATTGGTCCGATAGCTTGCATGGGAGGACCGATATGTGTAATGACACAGAGAAGTCCCAGGAGATCATTAAAATACATAAACAAACAGTCAAACAGAGAACAATGCCTTCCATTCAGACCATGGAGCTGTCTGGAGGGGGTTAGCCTTAAGACAAATGCTGAACAATGAAACAATCAAAGGGTGAGCCAAACATAAGACAGGGCGGAGGACCCACCACTGTGTAATAGAATCAAGGAAAATACTTCTGTATTCCAAGGACCATGACAATACTTCCCCCTGGAAAACAGTCCAACAGCCACAGTGGGACCCCGAATGGGTCAACTCGAGGATGTTGAAAAGTAGTCTTATGGTTCCATGTCCGTCTGCCGGGATAACCCATCTGCATTCCCGTTTTGAGGCCCTGGCCGATATTGTATGGTGAAATTGTACAGCTGCAAAGCCAAGCTCCACATTAGTAATCAGCCGTTCCCTCCCGCCACCCGGTTTAGCCATATCAAGGGATTGTGGTCCATCATGATGGTAAAAGAGCCTCCATACACGTAGGGCTGCAATTTCTTTAAAGCCCAGACTAAGGCCAAACACTCTGTTTTCATGGCAGCATATCCAACTTCACAGGGTAACAACTTGCGGCTGAGAAACGCCACCGGGTGCTCTTTCCCGTCGTTGCCAACTTGACTTACGGCTCCCTGTCCAAACATGGAGATGTCTATATGGACGACAAAGTGTTTGTTAGGATCGGGTGCCGCCAGTATGGGAGCTTGTGTTAGGGTGGTTTTTAACTGATGAAACGCTGTCTCACACTCCGGGGACCACAGGACCTGTCTAGGGAGAGTCTTTTTGGTCAGGTCCATCAAACTTCCTGTAGTACCCCACTGTCCCTAAAAATGCAAGTATCTGGGTCTTGGTTCTGGGAACGGACAGTTTAGGACGGCCTTGATTTTTGCAGGTTCCGGCCTCTGCTTCCCACATCCCACTCTGTCCCAGATATTGTACCTCAGACATCCCGATATTACATTTGTCTGGCTTTAGGGTCAGGTCTGAGGCTCAGGTCTTATCTAACACTATTCCTAGGTGTCTAAGCCAATCTATAGCCATGTCTGGCTATAGATTGCGATGTCGTCAAGATATGCGCATGCAAAATCTTGCAGACCATCGAGGAGTTGATCTATCATCTGCTGGAAGGTAGCCGAAGCATTCTTCATCCTGAATGGCATTACCCGAAACTGGTAAATGCCGAACGGGGTGATTAAGGCCAACTTTGGAATTGCTTCCGCTTTCAAGGGAATTTGCCAGTAGCCTTTACACAAGTCAATAGTCGTAAGATAATGTCCCTGAGCTATTTTGTCCAGCAATTCGTCCACTTGGGGCATAGGGTAGGCGTCTGTCACAGTACAGTCATTCAGTCGCCTATAGTCCACACAAAATCGGATCGTGCCATCCTGTTTTGGGACTAATACTACAGGGGAAGCCCAGGGCTTGCTGATGGTTCGATCACCCCTAACTCAAGCATCTCCCTAATATCCGCTCTCATCCCTTCTTGCATGGCTCCGGGAATCCTTTCTGTCCAATACAAAAGGTGCGATTCCGCGCAGACCAATCATACCAAACCTTCTGCTGACTCTGGGCTGATTGCATATTCTCATGGACTAGATCGGTAAGTTCCCGCAGTCGCTCCCTGAGTTCCAAGACATAACTAAGGATGGGGAGGCCTTCCAGATCCTCTACCCTCTCCCACTGGGCCCTCACTAAGTCTAAGGGTCCCCTAACCCTTTGCCCATATAACCGCTCAAATGGGGAAAACCCAGTGGACCCTTGGGGTACCTCTCTATAGGCAAACAATAGATGGGAAAGATATTTCTCCCAATCGTTCTTACTCTCCACAAAGGCCAGAAGCAGGTGCTTCAGGGTCCCATTAAATCTCTCACACAGCCCATTAGTCCTGAGGGTGGTAGGGGGCGCTCTGAAGGTGGTTTAATCCCACAGAGACGCCAGAGCTGCTGCGTCAGCTCGGCTGTGAACTGGGTACCCTGATTGGACAATATCTCCTGGGGAAACCCTACCCTAGTGAATACCCGCAGTAAGGCATCGGCTACCGTATCAGCCTGGATATTGGATAAGGGAATGGCCTCTGGGTAGCGGGTGGCATAATCCACCACCATAAGAATATACTTCTTCCCAGTGGCACTGGGGCAGGCCAGTGGGCCTATAATATCTACCGCTATCCGGCTAAAGGGTTCTCTAATGATTGGCAGGGGTTGCAGAGAGGCTATTGGGTGATCCCCTGTCTTCCCTACTTTCTGACAAGTCTCACAGGTCCAGCAGTATTCTCACACCTCAGCTTGTAACCTGGGCCAGAACAAAGCACGAGACAACCAACTCCGCGTCTTAGCTGAAGTGGAACGGTATTTCCGTATACCCGACAAGACCAGCTAGGTATAATCACAGCAATTACCACACTCACAAGAACCTCTCAGTACTGAGGAGATAGCTTCTTTGTGAACACAAGAAGAGATGATGCAGAGTCTATGTTCAAAGCTATCTGATTTAATTCTGGGCGGGTATACAATTTATATACGTTATCATTAACCAATCATTGCATGGAACATGGGAGTGATTTAATACAGGGGTGTACATTTCATATCATTACATATCATTCCATATCATTAATACTCAAATGCCCAACCCCTTAAACATGGCTGACATAGCAACTATAGTAACCATGCCATCTGCTTCCATGACTCATAGTCATGCCTTTGGTGTTCCCCTTTACACAGGAAAATGTTCCAGACATCTCTTCACCACAAAAGCTTTATATAGAAAGGTACAGAGCAAAGATGCTGCTGTAAGCTATATTTCCCTATATGTGTGCTTTGCAAAAACTGCTACAGTCTGTCACAGTCTGAGAATACAGAACTTAAACTAACTAGCAGATTAACCCAAGTTAATCTTATATGAACTTATATAAAGATGGAGTCACTTCTGTTCAGTCATATTACTACAATCCCCTCTTTCAGACACAAAGGTCACGAAGGTGACTGACTTATCTGCATTGTGACACACACATAACAAACTCAAAGCAGGCACACAGAAATAATGCCAGGAGCAAAGTCACTACAATACACACAGCAATATCCCTGATCCAGGAAAATACTCCATTGAAACCAAAACCATCCCATGTTACCCAGGGGGTTCCCAAGTAATTATTTAGCCTTTTCATCATGTCAATACCCCCTTAGGCTCCCGAGGGGAACCATGCCCAGGTCATGTCCTTTTCCAAAAACAATGACCTGGCATAACAGTGTTTGAGGGGGCATTTAGGATGAACACTATTCTTGAGCAAGTGACATTCCTCACTGTCCCCGAGAATTCCCATTATCGGAACCAATGAGGCCAAGTAACACCATCCCTTGGGATCACTCGGAATCCATGTATGGCATTCTCTTCCATAACAAATGTACGTGCTGTTGCCCAAGGCTAGTGGCTGTCTGCTAAGGACCCGTTGGGCACCTTCAGAGAATCCTGCAAGGGCAAGCTGTGAGAGTAGCCTAGCCATCTCAGTATGGGGGTCAGAGGTATGCGTGAAGGCATATATAGTGTGATGTAGGGCATGATCTAAGGTGTCAAACACTGTGGAGTCCCCTCAGACTTTGAATACACATTCCCTCTATGTCTAATGAGTGCGTTATTAAGGGCCCCCCCTTAGAACACAGAGGCTGGCGGATGACATGTGAACCAATACATATATAGTACAGTGCTCATGCCAGCATCCCTCGAAACATTATCCAACAGCTGCAGATCCAAGCCTTTCTACACACTGAAGTGGTCAAGCACGTCCTGGGCATACTACAACAACAATCCCAATATGCCTCCGACCCTCACCCGGACCACCTTCTAAACATGCAAAAATAGCAAACAATAAACAGGTAATCTCAGCTGCATAGCAATTGTCCATGGGATGCAAAGGGAGGAAGGGGCGTGACAGTCCATAAAAACAAGTGGGAGGGGCATGACAGCCTTTAGGCCAAATAAAAAATAGTCCCAAAGAAATACACAAAAAGAAAAGTCTCTTGGATAGCCTCTGAATGGCCATTAA
This sequence comes from Aquarana catesbeiana, assembly GCF_042186555.1. Taxonomy (NCBI): domain Eukaryota; kingdom Metazoa; phylum Chordata; class Amphibia; order Anura; family Ranidae; genus Aquarana; species Aquarana catesbeiana. The sequence goes on along the minus strand of NC_133326.1, from coordinate 436,907,901 downwards.
ATTTGCAGAACAGGAAGGAAAAGGAAATGTCCACATTATAACTCTCATTCTCCTCAACTTTTCCCAAAACTTTTGGTTCAATTCTGTGATCATTCATATGTACAGACATGAATTCTCTACCCCAAAACACTGCCTCTTTGTAAGGACAGAACTTGATATCCACAGACAAACTGGAACTAGACTTGGGTCCTCGGGCTGGCATCTGGATCTCTCTCATGTGGTGCTCACTAGAATTTCGTACCTCGGGTTTGCGTCATTTGGCTCCCCCTCAAGGTGTTATTCCCAGGAACACTTTCCAGCAGGAGTCTGCCTTTAGTCATTTAAGCACCTCCTATGGTATTTGAGCAACAAAGATGAACAACAAAGATTTCCATGTAAAAACTGTAGTCATCTCTTCATCTGGATAGGGTATAGGGCAGGGTATGAATGGGGTGTAGGGTATGACTGGGGTGGGCATTAACCATTGGGGGTATTAAAAATAATATTCTTCATTCACTCAAACATAAGTAAAGCATGCAGGAATGAAAATGTTTCTCAGCAAGGGTTTTCATTATATAGATTCAATATATTTAACTAAACATTTTTCCAAATTCAGTATTACAGCAGAACTTCAACAAAACTTAAACCCCTTTAGTTTCTTCTATTCCCGGTACCCAAGTGGACCCGAGGGACATTTTAGAACATATTTCCTGTGACAGACCTAGCCAGGAGAGAGATTTTTGGAGGGGACTGAATGCTAGCCTCTTGCCGATCGATCGTGGGCCCTGGCATTTGGGGGAACGGTGCTCTTTGTGAGCTGTATGCCTGGGGACCCTTGAGGTGGTATTACTGTGGATTCGGGTCCTGGTCCCCCAGGACACACAGACTCTGGGGACCCTGGATTTGCCTTATTAGAATAGTGACTGATTCATACCATTGGGACTCCTACTGTTAAATGCTAATGTCATCAATTCCAGCTATCTGTCTGTTGTCTGCTAAAATGTGTATTGTAAATAAGTCTCTAGTATGGGATCTAAGAGTCATTAGATCCCCATTGTTGGTTGTGTTTAATTAACTCTGCTATTGTGATAATGTTGATTGGATTTTCTGAACTACAAGATGGCCAGTCTGGCCTAAAGGTCATTGCTGAGTCATCTATGCTGTCTAAAGGGATTAGTTAATTAGCTCATGTTAATTAGGTTACAGCTGTATTGTTAGAGTAATAGGAGCAGGTCTGCACCTCCTCTTTTAGTGTATAAAAGAGCCTGTATATTGCAATGAAAGAGATTCCTGTTTGAACTTACATACAGCCTGCCTGGTGTTTGTTCTGAGCTATCACAACTGGGTTAGAACGGCACATAGCTGTAGTTCTAATCCCAGAGCATTGGATGACCGAACCATCAGACGTTGCAATCTGATTCTATAGCAGCAGAGGAGTGTCGGGAGAGTGGAACCGAGCGAGCAAGGGGCTTGTTACATTACCCAAACACATATTCTGACCTAGAAGTCTCCCAGCTTTGCAAATATGTCTGACCATCAGTAACAAACCAAACACTGATGGATAAACAACATTACATCATCAACACTTCATGACTGACACTCTGGGAATTCAAAAGGTAAATATCCAGAATAGTCATTCTGATTGTTTATTTAATACTAATCAAAATGATACCCTATGCCTTCATTAAACACAATACAACCACTCAAAGGCGGATCCAGAGTCTAGTCTTGGGAGGGGCACTGCCAGAAAATAAGGTGTTGCTTACAGAACTCTATTTAACGTATCATACAGTCCTAACCTTATTTAAAACAGTGACACTTTTATCATTCCAGATTAAATTATTACATTACAAACAGACAGGATAGGTTTAACCACAACTTTATTATTACAAACCTCATAAGCAGTTTGTATACTTATAACAGAATATTCCCAGACAAAATATTCACAAACAATATAAAATTATGTGTAAAAAAACAAATAGCAGAACCCAAACATTATCACTGTCCACAACACAGAAACATTTTATTTGTAAGTTACATAACATGAAAAATTCAGAGAATTAGCTTAAGTCTTCGTTTTCCTTGTTTGGCAAACAGCTCGATAACTCGGTCAGTATTTACAGGAATATCTCTATGAATGTAAAGTAAACACAAGCCATTTAACCGATCCTCCACCATTCGTGACCGAAGCCATGTTTTAACACGACGGAGGGTTGAGAAAGATCTCTCTGCTGTGGCCACACTTACAGGGAGAGTTGCTAAGATCAGAAGTAAACTTCTGATGGTTGGGAAGAGGCCCTGGTCACACAAGTCCAACACTTCAAGAACTGTTTTTGGAAGTTCCTTATGTTGTGATAACTCTCGTTTCCACTTTGTAAGCCATAGACTTAGTTCTCCCTGCAGCAATGTCTCCATTATCTTCTGCTTACCATCAGCTAGAAGAGGGTGGAAACGCTTTGATAATGATTGCACAGCCACAGGAATCATGGTTTCCATTTTTTTTTTCCAAAAAGTACTGCTGGCATCAAGATTTGAATCTGGAAACACTGCATCAAATTCTCTGGAAAACGAGTTTTTAAATCATTAATAATGTTGTCCAGCAAGGGAATATACAACGATTTCCTGTAGTATTCTTCAGTTGATTCTACATTGTAATTGAATCTGTGCACTTGCCTGCCTACAAGATGTGGCAATTTTAGTTCCACTCCAAGTTCTGAAGCCAATTCTGTAGCCTCCATATGCAAAGTGGAAAAAGTGCTATCAGCGTTACATCGCATATTCTCTATGGTTGCCATGGTGTCAGTCAAACAGTCAGATGCACTTGTTAAATCAATTGTTGGGGATTGAAGGAAGGGACTCAGAAGAAGGGTTACTTTCAGAACACTGATGACTGAAACCAAGGAAAATATGAATTCTGCACTGCACAGAGAATGGATGAGAGTAGATGCTGTTGAGCTAGTGCTTGAGCATTTCCATTGAGATATTGCATATAGTGCACTCACCACTTTTACAAGTCCATCTCGAAATCTTATGAGAGAATCATGGCGCTCTACCCATCTAGTTTCACAAAGACTGGTAAGCTGAGAGCCTAACTCCTGCTTTAAAATAAAATGACGCTTTGCTGATTGGTTAAAGAATGAAATGGTTGATTTGACCACTGCTACTGCATTGCAAACTGCTGACACTTGTGAGGACTTTGAAATTGAATTGTTCAGACAATGATTATAGCAAGGACATCTGCAACTGTTTGGTGCTACACAGAGAATCTCTGACACAGCACCAGCCACCTCTGAAGACACAACACTGCAACTGTCTGTTCCAATGCCAACACAATTAGTGATGTCCAGGGAGAGGTCTTTAATTAGTTGGATAACCATCTGGCCTAAAACTTTTCCTGTAAGCCTTGGTTCTGAACCTGAACTATCAATTCCCGACTCCTTCTGGGTTGCAAATTCATAGGCATCTACAAATTTTATAAAATCCTCACAAATCGATCCATTGTAGACATATCTAAAGTTGAGTGTAAGTTGTTCGGTATGGGAAATGTCTGTAGTTTCATCAAATATTATACTAAAATAGCAAGCCTCTTTAATTCTAGCTACAATGACATTGCTGATTTCATCACCACAACACCCGATTGAATCATTTTGTGTGGATTTTGATATGTGTGTAGTGCGAGAAGATGCATTAAGGAGGTGCTTCTCTAATATTTTGTCTCCAGATGCAACACGGTACCTCAGCAATTCCCGAAAGTTGCCTTCATTCACCTCCAGGGTGGAGTCATCCATTAACCACTTGACGACCGCCTCACGCCGATGTACGTCGGCAAGGCGGCACGGACAGGCAAAATCACGTACAGGGTACGTGATTTGCCTTCCGCGGGTGGGGGGTCCGATCGGACCCCCCCCGCCGCCCGAGGCGGTCCCGTTCTGTCCCCCGGCGATCAGAGACGAGGGGGAGGCCATCCGTTCGTGGCCCCCCCCTCGCGATCGCCGCCGGCCAATGGGAACACTCCTTTGCTGCTGTATGCTAAACAGCAGCAAAGGAAGTGATGTCATCTCCCCTCGGGTCGGTAGTTTCCATTCCGGCCCGAGGAGAGACGACATGTGAGTGAGTGCACCAACACACACACACACAGTAGAACATGCCAGGCACACATTACACCCCGATCCCCCCCCCGATCGCCCCCCGATCCCCCCCCAATCACCCCCCCCTGTCACAAACTGACACCAGCAGTTTTTTTTTTTTTTTCTGATTACTGCTGTGTCAGTTTGTGACAGTTACTGTGTTAGCACAGTTACTGTTACCCCCCTGTAGGTCTAGGGTACCCCCCTAATAAAGTTTTAACCCCTTGATCACCCCCTGTCACCAGTGTCGCTAAGCTATCATTTTTCTGATCGCTGTATTAGTGTCGCTGGTGACGCTAGTTAGTGAGGTAAATATTTAGGTTTGCTGTCAGCGTTTTATAGCGTCAGGGACCCCCATATACTACCTAATAAATGTTTTAACCCCTTGATTGCCCCCTAGTTAACCCTTTCAGCACTGATCACCGTATAACCGTTACGGTTGACGCTGGTTAGTTTTTTTTTTTTTTATAGTGTCAGGGCACCCGCCGTTTATTACCGAATAAAGGTTTAGCCCCCCGATCGCCCGGCGGTGATATGCGTCGCCCCAGGCAGCGTCAGATTAGCGCCAGTACCGCTAACACCCACGCACACAGCATGCGCCTCCCTTAGTGGTAAAGTATCTGATCGGATCAATATCTGATCCGATCAGATCTATACTAGCGTCCCTAGCAGTTTAGGGTTCCCAAAAACGCAGTGTTAGCGGGATCAGCCCAGATACCTGCTAGCACCTGCGTTTTGCCCCTCCGCCCAGCCCACCCAAGTGCAGTATCGATCGATCACTGTCACTTACAAAACACTAAACGCATAACTGCAGCGTTCGCAGAGTCAGGCCTGAGCCCTGCGATTGCTAACAGTTTTTTTGGTAGCATTTTGGTGAACTGGCAAGCACCAGCCCCAGGCAGCGTCAGGTTAGCGCCAGTACCGCTAACACCCACGCACGCACCGTACACCTCCCTTAGTGGTATAGTATCTGAACGGATCAATATCTGATCCGATCAGATCTATACTAGCGTCACCAGCAGTTTAGGGTTCCCAAAAACGCAGTGTTAGCGGGATCAGCCCAGATACCTGCTAGCACCTGCGTTTTGCCCCTCCGCCCGGCCCAGCCCACCCAAGTGCAGTATCGATTGATCACTGTCACTTACAAAACACTAAACGCATAACTGCAGCGTTCGCAGAGTCAGGCCTGATCCCTGCGATCGCTAACAGTTTTTTGGTAGCGTTTTGGGGAACTGGCAAGCGCCAGCGGCCTAGTACACCCCGGTCGTAGTCAAACCAGCACTGCAGTAACACGTGGTGACGTGGCGAGTCCCATAAGTGAAGTTCAAGCTGGTGAGGTGGCAAGCACAAGTAGTGTCCCGCTGCCACCAAAAAGACAAACACAGGCCCGTCGTGCCCATAATGCCCTTCCTGCTGCATTCGCCAATCCTAATTGGGAACCCACCGCTTCTGCAGCGCCCATACTTCCCCCATTCACATCCCCAACCAAATGCAGTCGGCTGCATGAGAGGCATTTTCTTTATGTCCTCCCGAGTACCCCTACCCAGCGAACCCCCCAAAAAAGATGTTGTGTCTGCAGCAAGCGCGGATATAGGCGTGACACCCGCTATTATTATCCCTCCTGTCCTGACAATCCTGGTCTTTGCATTGGTGAATGTTTTGAACGCTACCATTCACTAGTTGAGTATTAGCGTAGAGTACAGCATTGCACAGACTAGGCACACTTTCACAGGGTCTCCCAAGATGCCATCGCATTTTGAGAGACCCGAACCTGGAACCGGTTACCGTTATAAAAGTTAGTTACAAAAAAAGTGTAAAAAAAAAAAAAAATATGAAATAAAAAAAAAATAGTTGTCGTTTTATTGTTCTCTCTCTCTCTATTCTCTCTCTCTATTGTTCTGCTCTTTTTTACTGTATTCTATTCTGCAATGTTTTATTGTTATTGTTATTGTTATTATGTTTTATCATGTTTGTTTTTCAGGTGTGTAATTATTTATACTTTACTGTTTACTGTGCTTTATTGTTAACCATTGTTAACCATTTTTTTGTCTTCAGGTACGCCATTCACGACTTTGAGTGGTTATACCAGAATGATGCCTGCAGATTTAGGTATCATCTTGGTATCATTCTTTTCAGCCAGCGGTCGGCTTTCATGTAAAAGCAATCCTAGCGGCTAATTAGCCTCTAGACTGCTTTTACAAGCCATGGGAGGGAATGCCCCCCCCCCCACCGTCTTCCGTGTTTTTCTCTGGCTCTCCTGTCTCAACAGGGAACCTGAGAATGCAGCCGGTGATTCAGCCAGCTGACCATAGAGCTGATCAGAGACCAGAGTGGCTCCAAACATCTCTATGGCCTAAGAAACCGGAAGCTACGAGTATTTCATGACTTAGATTTCGCCGGATGTAAATAGCGCCATTGGGAAATTGGGGAAGCATTTTATCACACCGATCTTGGTGTGGTCAGATGCTTTGAGGGCAGAGGAGAGATCTAGGGTCTAATAGACCACAATTTTTTCAAAAAAGAGTACCTGTCACTACCTATTGCTATCATAGGGGATATTTACATTCCCCGAGATAACAATAAAAATGATTAAAAAAAAAAATATGAAAGGAACAGTTTAAAAGTAAGATTAAAAAAGCAAAAAAATAATAAAGGAAAAAAAAAAGCACCCCTGTCGCCCCCTGCTCTCGCGCTAAGGCGAACGCAAGCGGCGGTCTGGCGTCATATGTAAACAGCAATTGCACCATGCATGTGAGGTATCACCGCGAAGGCCAGATCGAGTGCAGTAATTTTTCCAGTAGACCTCCTCTGTAAATCTAAAGTGGTAACCTGTAAAGGCTTTTGAAGGCTTTTAAACATGTATTTATTTTGTTGCCACTGCACGTTTGTGCGCAATTTTAAAGCATGTCATGTTTGGTATCCATGTACTCGGCCTAAGATCATCTTTTTTATTTCATCAAACATTTGGGCAATATAGTGTGTTTTAGTGCATTAAAATTTAAAAAAGTGTGTTTTTTCCCCAAAAAATGCGTTTGAAAAATCGCTGCGCAATTACTGTGTGAAAAAAAAAAATGAAACACCCACCATTTTAATCTGTAGGGCATTTGCTTTAAAAAAATATATAATGTTTGGGGGTTCAAAGTAATTTTTTTGCAAAAAAAAAAAACTTTTTCATGTAAACAATAAGTGTCAGAAAGGGCTTTGTCTTCAAGTGGTTAGAAGAGTGGGTGATGTGTGACATAAGCTTCTAAATGTTGTGCATAAAATGCCAGGACAGTTCAAAACCCCCCCAAATGACCCCATTTTGGAAAGTAGACACCCCAAGCTATTTGCTGAGAGGCATGTCGAGTCCATGGAATATTTTATATTGCGACACAAGTTGCGGGAAAGAGACAAATTTTTTTTTTTTTTTTTTTTTTTTACACAAAGTTGTCACTAAATGATATATTGCTCAAACATGCCATGGGAATATGTGAAATTACACCCCAAAATACATTCTTCTGCTTCTCCTGAGTACGGGGATACCACATGTGTGAGACTTTTTGGGAGCCTAGCCGCGTACGGGACCCCGAAAACCAAGCACCGCCTTCAGGCTTTCTAAGGGCGTGAATTTTTGATTTCACTCTTCACTGCCTATCACAGTTTCGGAGGCCATGGAATGCCCAGGTGGCACAAAACCCCCCCAAATGACCCCATTTTGGAAAGTAGACACCCCAAGCTATTTGCTGAGAGGTATAGTGAGTATTTTGCAGACCTCACTTTTTGTCACAAAGTTTTGAAAATTGAAAAAAGAAAAAAAAAAATGTTTTTTCTTGTCTTTCTTCATTTTCAAAAACAAATGAGAGCTGCAAAATACTCACCATGCCTCTCAGCAAATAGCTTGGGGTGTCTACTTTCCAAAATGGGGTCATTTGGGGGGGTTTTATGCCACCTGGGCATTCCATGGCCTCCGAAACTGTGATAGGCAGTAAAGAGTGAAATCAAAAATTTTCACCCTTAGAAATCCTGAAGGCAGTGATTGGTTTTCGGGGTCCCGTACGCGGCTAGGCTCCCAAAAAGTCCCACACATGTGGTATCCCCATACTCAGGAGAAGCAGCTAAATGTATTTTGGGGTGCAATTCCACATATGCCCATGGCCTGTGTGAGCAATATATCATTTAGTGACAACTTTTTGTAAATATTTTTTTTTTTTTTGTCATTTTTCAATCACTTGGGACAAAAAAAATAAATATTCAATGGGTTCAACATGCCTCTCAGAAATTTCCTTGGGGTGTCTACTTTCCAAAATGGGGTCATTTGTGGGGGTTTTGTACTGCCCTGCCATTTTAGCACCTCAAGAAATGACATAGGCAGTCATAAACTAAAAGCTGTGTAAATTCCAGAAAATGTACCCTACTTTGTAGACGCTATAACTTTTGCGCAAACCAATAAATATACGCTTATTGACATTTTTTTTACCAAAGACATGTGGCCGAATACATTTTGGCCTAAATGTATGACTAAAATTTAGTTTATTGGATTTTTTTTATAACAAAAAGTAGAAAATATCATTTTTTTTCAAAATTTTCGGTCTTTTTCCGTTTATAGCGCAAAAAATAAAAACCGCAGAGGTGATCAAATGCCATCAAAAGAAAGCTCTATTTGTGGGAAGAAAAGGACGCAAATTTCGTTTGGGTACAGCATTGCATGACCGCGCAATTAGCAGTTAAAGCGACGCAGTGCCAAATTGGAAAAAGACCTCTGGTCCTTAGGCAGCATAATGGTCCGGGGCTCAAGTGGTTAAAGCACCATCATCTCGGTGGCCACGCAGAGGTATATTTTGTCTACCCAAAAATATAATTGACTCAACGATAGGACGAATTCACTCTCCGTTCTCTTTCACTTTCTGAAGACGATGCAAGTTTATTTGATTAACAATTTCATTTTCCGGTGCATGGTAGGTTTTTTAAAATGCATTTCCTTCAAATACACTCTCCTGATGATAAACAAGCCTTGCATGGACTTCCAAATCTCCATCCTTGCCCTTAAGCTTTTTAAAATTAGTAAAGGGCTCCATTACCAATTTTCCAAGGGCCATGCCTTTGTTATGACCACCTTTCCGATGTTGCGCAAACAATGCACAGTACTTGCAAAACAATCCCTTTTTGGCAGGTGAATACACGAGCCAAGGAAAACTGTCAATATGTTGTTTTGACAAGTATCTCTTTATTTCCCGAGTTTCTCCATTCTTGGAAGTCATGTTCTGAACAGAGAAAGGTAATTCATATCCAGGAGGAGGTTGCCATGGATTTTCCAATAGCAAGCATTTGGTGTAATCATCTATTTTCTTTCCAAGATGTGTGCCAATGTCATTAATTAGGATACTGCTGGTTTGAGGTGGGGTATCAACAGACAGTGGTGACACAATCTGTTTCACCAGATATTGGCTCTACAAATGTACCAGAACAGGATGGGAGGGTAGTGTCAACTTCCATACTTGAAGTGCTTTCTACTATTTCTCCTGATGACTTGTTTGCACTGGTACTGAAGAAAGAATCGATAGTCCTGCAGTTCACTCTTTTCTGACTCATTTTGCTGTTTCTATAATTAAAGTACAAAAGTGCACACTAAATAAAGTAATTGGCTTTATAGAACAGCACTGCACACACATTGTTGACATGTACATGTACCATAACTGAACCGACCCCCTGTTTAAATATTGCAAGAATACATTGCAGACATGATACAGGAGATGGTCAGAGACTGCAGACATGATATAAGAGATGACCATAGACTGCAGACATGATACAAGAGATGATCAGAGACTGCAGACGTGATACATGAGCTGATCAGAGACTGCAGACGTGATACAGGAGATGATCAGAGACTGCAGACATGAATAAAGAGATGATCAGAGACTGCAGACATGATACAGGAGTTGATCAGAGACAGCAGAAATGATACAAGAGATGATCAGAGACTGCAGACATGACACAGGAGTTGATCAGAGACTGCAGACACGATACAAGAGATGACCAGAGACTGCAGACATGATACATGAGCTGATCAGAGACTGCAGACATGATACAGGAGATGACCAGAGACTGCAGACATGATACAAGAGATGACCAGAGACTGCAGACATGATACAAGAGATGATCAGAGACTGCAGAGATGATACAAGAGATGATCAGAGACTGCAGACATGATACAAGAGATGACCATAGACTGCAGACATGATACAAGAGAGGATCAGAGACTGCAGACATGATACAGGAGTTGATCAGAGACTGCAGACATGATACAAGAGATGGCCATAGACTGCAGACATGATACAAGAGCTGATCAGAGACTGCAGACGTGATACAGGAGATGATCAGAGACTACAGACATGAATAAAGAGATGATCAGAGACTGCAGACATGATACATGAGCTGATCACAGACTGCAGACATGATACAAGAGATGACCATAGACTGCAGGCATGATACAAGAGATGATCAGAGACTGCAGACATGATACAAGAGATGATAAGAGACTGCAGACATGATACAAGAGATGACCATAGACTGCAGACATGATACAAGAGATGATCAGAGACTGCAGACATGATAAAGGAGTTGATCAGAGACTGCAGACATGATACAAGAGATGGCCATAGACTGCAGACATGATACAAGAGATAGTCAGACACTGCAGACATGATACAAGAAGTCAATGCATCAATGCAGCCTCACCAGTGCCCATTAAATGCAGCCTTGTCAGTGCCCAACAGCAATAAAAAAAATTGTCAGGATGAATGATCAAGTCTGCCGGTCAGTTTTTCAGGAGGACCTGACTGGAAAGGTCAATGCATTTCTATAGACAGGCAGGTGTAAATGGTCCATTTATACCTGCCTACCTCCTCTCCAATTTACTCTAAAAAAATGGAAGGGGATCTGTCCTCTTCTGTGTAGGCAAATCGGATCAGAAGTAGTTGGGTGTAAACAGACAGTGGAGTCCGTTTACACCCAGTCGCTCATAGAGTAGAGCAGGCTTAGTCTGTGTTTGCTCTTCAGAAACTTGGCGGATACAGATGTGTCATCTGCCCGCTCTGGCCCAATCAACAGGGGATCTGTCAGCCAATCCCCTGCTGAATGAAACAGAATCTGCGCTGTGTGAAAGGGGCCTAAGGTTCTTCCTAAAATAACAGCAACATTGGTTACATTGTTTTCCTTATAAACTCAACCTGTTCTGTTTCCTTTAAACTTTTGTACCATGAAATACCACAAAAGTTTTGTTAAATTGCCATGTCAATGTTTAAAATTCAGTGTTAGATTTATTGATGTAGCCTCCTTGACGGTATTCCCGAGTGTGGCTCGGGGTTAAATTTCAGCACCATTAGCGGTAACCCCGAGCCCCACTCCGGATTACATCTCAGGATCCTGGTGCAGGTTACTTACCTTGTCCCCAGGATCCTGCGATGTCCCCCCGCGCTGTCTGCGGGCTCTGTCCTCTGCCCGAACCCTCTCTGTGCCAGGCTCCGTTCCCTGCGAGCGTCGCAACGCACGGGGCAGAGCCTAGCGGCAAATTAAAAAAGAAAGGAAAAATCATAACACATACAGTACTGTAATCTTACAGATTACAGTAATATATGAAATTATTTCACTTCCCTTTTGTCCCCAGTGCTTTGGCCCATGCCCTGCATGCAGTTTTATATTATATATACTGTTCTTTCTGCCTGGAAACTTGAGCTTGTCCATAGCAGCCAAAAAGTGTCCCTTTACGTTAAAAGTGGCTTTAGACCATCTAGAAAATAGAAAACAGCGATAGTAAATTAGAACACTTGCAGAATTGAGCGATAGTGAATCGTGGGTAAATTTATTTTATTATAATTATATTATTATTTTTTTTAATTATTTATATTTATTTATTATATTATAATTTATGATTTTGTGTTTCAAACTTCATCATACCCAGGATGTCTACTAGACTCTTGGTGGACAGATATAAGTGAGTTATTGCTAAGAATTACAGACCTACAATATAAAACGCCAAATTTCTATGCAAAATAATTGTACCGCTTTGAGACGCAAAAATCTGAAATAATCATACCACCAGGGAGGTTAACAAATGTTTCAAAAATGTAAATATAAAAATAAATTCAGGTGGCCAGATTAAAGCACTGTTTGCTCTTCTGCAGCTCCGCATTTAAATCAATATCCTGCATTATAATTTGATTAACCACTTGCTGACCAGCTGCAGTACATATACTGCAGAAGGTCGGCTCTATTGCACGCAACTACATACCTGTAGGCCATTTCGTGCAATAGCCAGCAAAGGCGCGCACGCTGATTGGCTAGAGGGGGAGCCAATCAGCGGGTCTGGCGGAAGCGATGTCCGCCAGCCACCCATGATTGCTCCCCACAGAGATAGAACAGCGTTCAGCAGATGTAAACAAGGCAGACCGCCGTTCTGTCAGAGATGAACAGAGTGATCTTGTGTTCCTGCTAACCAGGAACACGGATCACTCTGTTCATCTAGTGAGTCCATCGCCCCCACACAGTTAGCAAGCACCCCCTAGGGACACAGTTAACCCTTTGATCAACCCCCGATGTTAACCTCTTCCTAGCCAGTGTCATTAGTACAGTGACAGTACATATTTTTAGCACTGATCACTTTATTAGTGTCACTGGTCCCCAAAAAGTGTCAAAAGTGTCAGTTAGGTGTCCGATCTGTCTGCTGCAATGTTGCAGTACCGCTAAAAATCACTGATCGCCGCCATTATTAGTAAAAAATAATTAAATATAAATGCCATAATTCTATCCCATAGTTTGTAGACGCTATAAATTTTGTGCAAACCAATCAATATACGCTTATTGTGATTTTTTTTTTTTACCAAAAATATGTAGAAGAATACGTATCGGCTTAAACTATGGAAGAAATTTTTTTATAGCAAAAAGCAAAAACTATTGTTTTTTTTTTTCAAAATTGTTGCTCTTTTTCGGTTTATATCGCAAAAACCGTAGAGGTGATCAAATACCACCAAAAGAAAGCTCTATTTGTGGGAAAAAAGGACATCAATTTTATTTGGGTACAAAGTCGCACGACCGCGCAATTGTCAGCCAGTCAAAGTAACGCAGCGCAGTATCACAAAAAATGGCCTGGTCATAAGGAGGGGTAAAACTTTTCGGAGCTGAAGGGGTGAAGATCAAGACTAAAAGGGCATTTTTTGTTTCATACATAATGCATGGCACAGTGGCACACATGTATTTTGCGATTTGAAACATGACATTCATACATTCTTTTACTCACGTTTAGTCAATTGGTGCTCTGGTGAGGGTAGGGGTTCCCATGCAGGATTTAGGAGCAATGGAGTGGAGAATCAATGGAGATGGATCGGATGGATCCAGTAATCTTCTTAATAAGTCGTCTTTGTGTATTTCACTGCGCTCTGCACTGCAGACTGCCCAAGGTGAAGAAGATGGAGGAGGTGGGTGGAGCCAACAATAACTCACGGGCGGTGGTGGCCTGTACTTTAGTGTGGACAACATGGAGGGAGGAGGGTGCCAGTGGCCTGGCTGGACAAGTGGACATGTTAGTGCACTCAGTTAGTTACTGTACGTAACAGGGGCGGAAGAACGGAAGTGGACGTTAACACAGTGAGTCTCAACTGCAACTGCCCTATTTTTTTTATATCGAAAAGCCAGTGGCGTGCAAAACACACCCAAAAACTTACACCCGATGCCAAAAAAAGTGCCCACACATAAAGAGTGAAACACAAAAACGTGCAACGGGTGTACAGAGTCCTCCACTAGGGAAGGACCTTACCCTGATCCCCCGGGGCGTTAGGCTCCAGACAGGGACTGAGGTACTCAGTCAAAGGGTCCATCTGGCCGAAACCAGGCGGACCCCCACAACTGGAAGGACTGCCGAAGCAGACCAACCCAAGTACAGTGGGGCTCTCCCGAAGAGAGACCCCTCCAAGGAGAGGGCGAACCAAGCCAAAAGGCCTATGTCCACCCCCTCCCAAGACTTTCAGAGTAGGCCCGAGGACCCACACCCTACTCGCCACACAGTGACAAAATGTGTATACAAAGACAACCAAAAAAAGACAAAAAAGTGGCAAACAGGGGTAAAAGAAAGAGTGGGGAAGATAGTGAGAGGGGAGAGTGAAAGTGGCCATTGTACTATACAATGGCCGGCCCTCCGGCCAGGCATAAAAATTTCCCCTGGTCCTGGCCAAAAGGCCCGGCCCAAGAGGCAGGTGCGAAAAACGTGTGTTGTGGTGAAGTGACCATGGTGCCATAAAATCAAGTGCTTTCCCACCGTGACTATACGGCACCCCTGAACTGCCACTTCAGGGACACATTCACCACTGGCTTTTCGAAGCAGCCCTGACCCCCCAGCCCAGACCACAGCAGACCCCACCACCAGCAGGAAGGATTATGGAGATCAGGAAGCCGGAAAGAGCCCTTTTCCATCAGGCTCTGCCGTCGCTCCCATCACTCCCTCCTAATTACATTCGGGAAGTACTAACCACTCCCCCCCCCACACTACAAGAGGGGAATAAGCTTTCTCTCCCAAATAACTGTCTGGAGCTAGATCCGCCCCAATCCAGGCCAGAAGGCCAGGGTCCTGACCCTCTGGTTCTCCCGTGGTTCTCCATCCCCATCAGAAGGCTTCCCTTTCGGCTACAAACCGCTCCAGGTCACCTTTACTCCAGCAGGCTTTGCATAGCCACCGCAATCCCGTCTCTATTTCGCCATAGATCAGGGACGGAAGCAAGCGCCACCTGCTGGAAACTGATAAGAACAGATTTTTTTTTTTCCTTCCCTTCAGAATGAATCGCATACTCAGGACTCCTTCAAGCAACTCTCCAGAGATCAAGCAGCGTTCCTTTCATCATTCAGGTAAGTATTTTCCATAAAACACAGTAAAAAAACATCATCATTAAAACACAGAAAACATATTCCCTCCACCACCCACCACCTTATCTTAACCTCCACCTCCCAAAATTCCAAAAACAATCTGCCTCCTCCACCCCCAACACTTTCCTATCATAAAGCAACACACAGTACAATTTGCTCATCACCCAATCTTGACACTCATCTTCGGATACACGAAAACTTCCTTTTTTATATCCACATCTTGCTTCCCACAACACTTCTTTCATGATTGCAGACAGGATCCACCCCCTCCTCTTCACCTCCAATTCACCACTGACCAAACCATACATGCATAATTCTGCTGTAACACCTTTTATTTCCAACACATTTCTTAAAAAACCCACCAACCTGCCCCATACATTTTTCGCAAAATCACATTCAAAAAACACATGTCTAACAATCTCCATGCCGCCACATCCTTCCCTTACGCATCTCTCACTTCTTGCCAAATCTCTTGCTTTCAAAAACACCATCGTTAACAAACACTCATGAAAAGACATCCACACTATTTCTTTTTGTCTATTGGTCACCCCTTCTGTCTTAAGATTCTTCCAGCAAACTTCAGTTTGTTTTGACCTAAGGTCAGCAATATTCGTAACCACCTCCTCCTTTTTTAACCACTTAATCAAAATGGCTTTATTTGTTGTACCCTCTCCCAAATTCCTCAAACCACACTCATCATACCACCGTTTGAGCTTCACATAATAAGGTGGGGGAACTAAAGCCACAGGCTTTGTCAGGTCACGAACCCCCCACCCCCATCCCACCACAAACCATCCCATCAAATAGCGCATGAAACACATTGTCCTTCCTCCACCCGTAAACACCTTATAATGAAGTAGCCAAGTGTGCATCCCTAGAAAACTCTCTATATTTGGAAAATTCAGCCCCCCAAGCCTCTCCTCCTTCATCACTGTAGCTCTCGCTACCCTCTCCATTTTGGATCCCCAAAAGAAAAGAAATAAAAGTCTGGAAAATTTCTGCATCCACCTTTTGTTGAAAGGAAATATCACCCCGAAATATAACAGCAAAGGAAGACAAACAGCCTTCACAATTAGGGTTTTCCCAGTCAAAGTCAACCTCCGTAGTTTCCATAAATCTAGTTTTTTGGATATTTTCCCAAAGCATTTTTCAGCATTTGACTGGTTTTGCAAATTTCTTTCAAAATGAATTCCCAAAACCTCAATAGCGTCTACTCTCTTGATCTTGGCAGCTGAAAAAACATGTAGTCCACTAAGCATACAAAAGGCACTCTTGTCCCAGTTAACCCTCATCCCGGCCATACCTCCGAACAACTGTAATTGAAGTTCCACTCTTGCAATATCTCTCTGGGTCCTGCACAAAAAAACTGCGTCATCCATATAACATAATGACTTTAATTTTTCCCCCCCTCCACCTGGAACAAAAAAAACTTCAAACGCTTTATCCTGCTGTACATGCCTCAATAACGGTTCCATAATGCAAATAAACAATAATGGGGACAGCGGGCAACCCTGTCTTACCCCCGCTCTTACTCCAAAAGATTCCCCTAGGAACCCATTAACCAAAACCTTACTATTTACACCATGATATAAGCACCTCACCATATCTACAAAATTCTTTGGAAACCCCAACTTCTTTAAAACACAAAACATAAATTGATGTGATACTCTATCATACGCTTTTTCAAGGTCAATCCCTGCCACCGCCAATGATAAATTGTTATTTTGGGCATAGAAGGCCAAATCTCTGAGAAGCATTAAGTTCCCTGCAATCCTTCTCCCTGGTATAGCGCACACCTGCCAACTTCCAATCACCCCTCCAACCACCTCCTTCATCCTGTCTGCCAAAATCTTCGCAAAAACCTTGTAGTCTACGTTTAAAAGTGTGATTGGGCGCCAGTTCTTGAAATCCTTCTCATTCCCCTTTTTATAGAGTAGCGTAATAACCCCCTCTTTCATTGAGGCAGCCAATCTCTTCTTGACCATGCAATACCTTATCACCTCTCAGAAATAAGCCTTTAGGACAGACCAAAACTTTAAATAAAATTCTACTGGAATTCCGTCTCCTCCCGGCGTCTTGTTTTTGGCCATGCTCTTCAGAGTCTTCTCTATCTCCACCTTTCCACTTCTTCCGCCAGCCAAGCACCCTCTTCCTTCTTAAAACCTCCTGGTAAAACTTCACAATAGTCTTCCATCTCCTGAATTGTGGCATCATCTTCACACTTGTACAATTCCTCATAGAAATTTTTAACAACCTCTCTCATCTTTTGCCCTCTCACTTCTTCTGATCCATCCAACATCACTTTCATGATCTTTTTGGGACTGAACGCCTTTTTAAAAAAGAAACGCGAACACTTCTCGTCTTCTTCCATCACCTGGACTTTTGCGCTGAAGACAATCCCTTTCCCTTTTTCTTTAATCATCTTTCTTCTCTCCTCCTGCACTTCCTTTAGTTCTTCCTCCACCTCCATCCCAAATCTCTTACACTGACATAGGAAGTGTAGCCTCCCCAACAACCTCCTTCCTGCCTCTCTTCTTTCTCTCGCTTTCTCCACACCCATCTTTTTATAGAAAGATGCTACTTGATTTTTACACCAATCCCACCATACCAACACGTTTTTAAACTCATTTTTTCTCTCTTCCAGAGACAGGAAAAAGAGAAGAAAACGCCTGGAAATCCCTTCATCCTCCAACAACAACACGTTCATTTTCCATGTGCCTCTTCCCACCTCCATTCCCACCTCCAACTTAAAAGAACAAAAAATTAAAGAATGATCTGAAAAAAGTACCGGTAGTACCTTATAAGACTCCCCCTTCAAAAATTGTGACAAAAAAATAAAATCAATACGTGACCTCACTGTCCCCCTATCAGACAGGTAAGTAAATGTCGTGTTCCCCCCCTCCAATTCCATGGCTATATCATGCATGTTAAAGTCTCCTATCATGTCATTCAGGAGTCTGGATGTAATGTCCATCCCACCGTCACCACTAGTTCCCTGACGATCTTCATTTCTCCTGATACAGTTTAAGTCACCTGCCAAGACAGTCGGAACCCTCCCAGGTAAGTGGACCTTCAAAATTTAAAAAAAACATATTCTTTCTTTTTTTTCAGCTGGAGCGTAGCAATTGATTACCCTCACTTGCTGACCCAAAAACTCCAGAGTCACAATTTGCAATCTCCCAGGAACAATCACCTCATGCATTACAATATTAACATTTGAGTTCCTCACCACCACACCTACCCCCTCACTCCTAGACTCACATGCATATGCCCACACTGAAGGGCCCCATTTCCAATCAGCAGATGGATTATTCATCATCCCACACTCCTGTAAACAAAAAACATCCACATCATTCCTACCAATTTCTTCAAAGACCGCCACCCTCCTCACTTTTGTAGCAATATTTCTAACATTCACTGACCCTATTGACAGAGCCATGAGAAGAAAAACAAAAACAGCCATAATGAAACCTTAAAAGTCCATCCTATTTTCTCCTTCACTCATCTTAAGCCTTCTCTGGGGAACCGGAGAACTGGCGGGCTCCTCTTCAGAACCCCCATTATCAGATAGGACACCTCCAACCCCCTCCACCCCTCCAGGACTGGGTGCGTCCAACCTAGATCTCTTGTTAACAGCAGTGTCAGGCAGATCCGGTGTATCAGGAAAATCATCCTCCATCCTCTGGCCACACTCTACACTGCTGACATTCTCCATTTCACTCTCCTCTGAATCACTATCGGACAAAAAACCCAGGAGTGGTGACGGGACTGTCAATCCCGTAGATGGTACAGTCACGTCCTGGTTAACCCCTGGAGTGGCACCTTCCTCCTGTCTTCCATCTTCCATTTCCTCAGAAGGACCTGGAACCTCCTTGGTATCCACTTGTATGCCGTCTTCACCCGGCGAAGCATCAGCAGCCTCAGAGCAGGCTCCGCCCCCCGCTACTTTACCAGCAGCTGAGGTAGCTTTACCCGCTCCGGCCGCATCACCTGCCTGCCCATCGGGTGCAACATCACCGGCCGGGTGCTCGGGTGGAACACCTGGAGGGCCCGCATCAGCAGTACCCCCCTTAGCATTCTCACCTGCACCGTCTTGTGGCCTCCGCTGCCTAGCTTCTCTCTTCTCTTTCCCTGGAGTTAACACACTAGACAGCCACTCCCTTCTTGCCGCCCGATACTGTTCACAATCTTTCGCCATATGTCCCGCTTTTTTGCATATGTCACAAACCCTACTTTCTTTACAGTCACGTGCAACATGGCCTCCTTTCCCGCAAAACCGGCATTTGAGTTCTTGGTCACAGTCACTGCTAACATGCCCATACCTCATGCACTTTCTGCAGTATCTTGGCTGTCCTGGATAGAATAGAAATCCCCTTTCCCCTCCAATTGTAAATACTGCAGGAGGCCTTTTAACTCCCCCCACACAACTAGAGTCCGACTTGAAGGTCCCAAAAAAGCGATATTTCCCGGACCAAATCTGAAAGTTATTGAAGACCTTCTCTCCACCTCTTAGCTTATCGCAGTAATTACTCAGAAAGGCCTTAACTAGATTTATATCCGCAAAAGGATTATAAAGGTGTACGGTAATTACCTTCTCCTCTTGCATAAACAGCGGCTGCACTCCAAACTTCCTCCCGACTTCAGAATCCTCCACCAGCTTGAACTTCTCATAGACATCCCAGCAGACCTCCGAGGAATAAAAAGTGACATCATATAGTCTCTGATTTGGAAAATCCTGCAAGCACAAGATATCTCTTACCCCGAGGCCTAGGATGCCCGTCAGAAGATCCACCACCACGGTCCTCAGAGTCACATCAGAAAAACCTGGCTTAACCAGAAAACGTAGCGAATCGCGGATTCCACGAGCCGCCATTGTAGAATCGCCTACCGAACTGATCGCTTTCCTGTGGGGGTCCCCACAAAGGGAAACCCCCACAGTTCCGCCAACCGCCCTAGGATAAGGTCGCCTTCAAGAGGGCGATCGCTTCCCGTTGCCCGGGGACTAAGCCTTCAGCCAATAGCAGCAAGGGGGGACCCTTCCGAAAAAGGGACGCTCCCCCCAAGGCCGACTGTCGGGTACCCCGGGCACCTTTCAACGTCGATACAAATGAGCCGAAACTACACTTGATCTTAGCCAAAAGGCCGAGAAGCGACTGCAACTGCCCTATTGCTCCAGCCTCCAGCATGAGCATCTCCTGTCACACTGTCACGTCGGTTGGCTCTGAGAGACTCGAGTCCGACCTCCGACGTGACTCACTCACTGTGACTGACGTCCCTCGTTGCTAATGCCTGGGCCGCCTGGCGTCTAGCAATGAGTGCAGAGAAGAGGCTCCACCCACCTCCTCCTGGTATCCTTCCTTGTCAGAGTGAGTGACTGCCGCCGCCCATAACCACATAGACGCGAGTCTTTCTCTCGGCGCCGCTGATCGGCTCATGTAAGAGAGAGACTCGGGCCGGCAGGAGACAATGACATATCAGTGCTATTATTTCGGGGGGGGGGGGCAATTGCCCTGTTGCCCCCCCCCCTGGATCCGCCCCTGCAACCACTTTCCCATTCCACATTCATTTGGCAAATCCATTCACTCTCCATTTTATCATATTTTCCCTTTGAACACCTTTAAACACCTTTTAAATCCTTAATATTTTTCTCTAGTGCATAGAATTACACAACCTTAAAGTCACTTCCCTTTTTTACCAACCACAATTCATCTGGCATAGTGCCTAGAATGTATAACTTCCTTATTCTTAGCATAGATATACTTCCCAATTATAATATTATTAAACTTGTATTTGGTTAAAATCAACATTTTAAAATCCCCAATCATTGTTAATACAGCTTAAACACAATTCAAACCATTTGCACAAATATAGCACATTTGCTGTTATTAGAAAAAAAAAACACCTTTTAACTTTAATAATGTAAGGATAGGCAACTACAACTAAAACAGTCCTTAAAATCAAACTCTAACCCGAAATAATCAAAATAACCTATACATAAATTGAAATGTTACTTTTGAAAATTTGTATCTGATCACATTCCCCTTTTAATGTTCCCAATCTACTATGCAGTTGGCATGGGCTTAATATGTGCCCAACACATTTCATGAATAGACTGACAAGAGTTGCAACATTTTAACAATAAACATGTATAACATTTTAAATCTATATAGATAACTCTTCGCAATTAAATCCTTCTTTGACATTAATTCTCCAGTCCAGCAAGTCTCTGTCTCTCTGACTTGCTGAATATGGATTGCAAATATAGCAGTATGCTCTCCATAAAAGCGGTGGTGAATTCCTGGTCGGTGGTTTGATCCCCTCTTCCATCTGAAGCAAAATAGCAGATCTCTACGAGCGGATATGTACCTCCGTGCATTGTGCTAAACAATACTTTGGACAGGAGGAATCACTCAAATAGTTACTTGTCCATGTCCAAATCCGCAATTCAATCCTCTTAAAGCACCCCACACACGCTCTCTGTCTTGGCAGGATCATAGTACATATATCAACTACCCAACAATCCATCTGCATTCAGAAGAAAAAGCAACTTATACTCTAAATTGGAATTCCAAAATGAGACAAAAATTCACATACACATAAAATTAAGCATTTCTCTCTATTAACAACAACTTTCCTCTACCTAGGTGTCCGTTTTATGAAACTGCGAACAATAGCGACCCCAAGGATTGCCACCGATCACAGTCCACAAACAGTCCATGAAACAGAGACGATCACGGAAGAAGTGTTTAAGCATGTTCTCCCGCCGATGATCTCTGTTCACTGAAAATCCTCATTGATCGACACAGAAACGGTCACTGCGATCTCAGCGCTTCACTGGCGATCCGTGTCAGAATTCACACCCCAAGACTCACCAACTCAGAGGTGGAGAATCGGGGAGTGAAGAGGGAATCTGGGGGATCTGAGGGGAAAGGAGGAAGATTTTTAACTTTCCCTCTACCTCATTCAGACCCCCCCAAAACAGTAACCATGTCCCCCTGTCAGTGTACCCAGCAGTGACAATTTTATCACTGCCCAATAAACCGACATCTCTGTGTTTCTGTGAGTCTCTGGTACCGAAAAATCTCGCGAGACCCCAGCACCAGGGGCCGCTCTCTGCATGAGGTGGGGTGCTTTCAACAAGGGTTCTAGCCTCCCCACCAGCTCTCTCTCTTTTTACCCTTGGTTGAAACTTTTCCTGTACAAGCAGGTGTGGGTGCCTTCCCTGAAGCCTCGGTCCCACAGTCCTCTTCAGATATGTCTGGTGCAGGAGAGGCACCATATCCTGATGCCACCTGGGAATCAACCCCCACCACCTTCTGTAGCTATGCCTGTTGCTGAACAGTGATCTGCACTGATCTGCACATTTTACCGACCCACCTGTACCGACTCATTATAACATCAACAAACAAACGGGGTACGTTTACACAAAAATCCTTATTTTAACAACATACTGATAATCCAAATTTTAAACCTGGCCCGTGACACTTTAACTTCCTTATTTTAAACAAAACTCCTTCTGTGTTAATTAACTGCTCAAAACCTCCTGTCTCGGCTATTTCTCTAAGGTCGTTTCCTCAAATATACTTCATGATCAATAAATACATGACTATAGGATTCGTCAACTGCGGTCTTACACTTATCTTACATCTATAATAACCACACAACGCTGCATGACATGGGTTTTAATGGCCACAACAGCCTTTTATTAACCAAAATAAATATAACCATAAACATAACAATTCTTAACACCAGGAGGGGGTCTTTGGGGTCCCATTTTGCTCAATAACCATTGTGACCTCAGCTGTGCCCCAGCCGGCTCGAGGACATTGCGACTTTCCAAATTTTTCTTTCCCTTGGGACCTAAGTCCTGGGAGAACCACCAACAACAAACCAAGGTGGGATCCCATACCCTGTATGGGTCGCCCAAAATTTAATAAACTGTTTCAATTCTTGACCCCCCAAAGACCCCCTGACCCGCCAGCTGCTGTGACAAATTTTTGCAAGAAAACTATAAATATATATTTATTCATTTTTTTTTTTTTTATTTTCCCTTTTCTCTCTCTTTGTTTATTTATTTATTTAATTTTTTTTTTTTTTTTTTAAAGAAAAAACCCATAACCAAATGTAGGGCGGAAGGGAGGGAACTTCTACCAACAGGGAATATTCTGGAATGATTTCCCAACAGCCTGTGCAAAATCCCAACCCTTTTCCTGCTCCACCCAAACACCTGACCTGCTCCTCCAATAAGGTAAGCTACCCTTTTTCCCCAACTAACTCAGTAAAAAACTTAACCCTTGCCGACCTGTTCCTCCCATAGTCATGCCGACCCTCCGTCTAGATTTTCCTCCGGGTCACACTTGACTATAGGATTCGTCAACTGCGGTCTTACACTTATCTTACATCTATAATAACCACACAACGCTGCGTGACATGGGTTTTAATGGCCACAACAGCCTTTTATTAACCAAAATAAATATAACCATAAACATAACAATTCTTAACACCAGGAGGGGGTCTTTGGGGTCCCATTTTGCTCAATAACCATTGTGACCTCAGCTGTGCCCCAGCCGGCTCGAGGACATTGCGACTTTCCAAATTTTTCTTTCCCTTGGGACCTAAGTCCTGGGAGAACCACCAACAACAAACCAAGGTGGGATCCCATACCCTGTATGGGTCCCCCAAAATTTAATAAACTGTTTCAATTCTTGACCCCCCAAAGACCCCCTGACCCGCCATGCGAGCTTGAGTGACACCTCACTAAAGCGAGTCCCTCCACACCTGCAGAGCCCTCTGCACCCCTTCCTGCAATCCTAAAAACCAAAAATCGGTTCCAACCGCATTCAGATGTACACCGTCATCCCTCCAATACCTAATAGATAGGTCTTCCAGATCCCGATGGCGAACCACCACACCCCCAAGGCGAGACACAAAACGCCCAATCTCCCTGTTGGCCTTTATCCGTGCTTTATTCAAGCGTTCAACGGAACGCGCATGTCGCCAAGTGTGTCGTGCCACTATGTCTGACCACACTATGATGACCCCAGGGAAGTCCCGCATCAGTCGCAGAATGTCAAACTTTTACATCCCGAACAATGTCCCTAGCTGCCCGGACCCCCATATCATTCCCTCCCACGGAGAGCACCAATACATCAGGGGGCCTGTCCACCCTAGAATAATAGTGGAATTCCGGAAGAACCCGTCCCCACATCATGCCTCTAACCCCCAACCATTTGCATACTGCTTCACTCTGGGAAACTCCAAGCTGTCTCCCTTCGGGCCGCGCATCTGCTCTGATCGCCCCCCAGAAGACATAAGAGTCGCCCAGAATCCACACCAGGCCTTGAGGAAAACCTGTAACAGACAACCAAAGAAAACATATAGCCCCAAAACATAACTCCAACAGATCAATAACATCATGAAAAAACATTATAGCATGTGCGGACGTACATAAATTTTAAAACGATCGGATTCCCACCTCCCTATGCGCATAACCATCTGTGGACTCAAACCCCAACGAGCTGCCTCCGTAGCTGCCCCTACCCTAAAAGAATGAGTATTAAATTGAGCGGCTGGCATTCCAACCGTCAACAAGCAGCGCTTAAAAATTGCCACGAACTGGAAACGCGACAAGGATGAACCATCCTCGTGCTGTAAAAAAGGCCCTTGCACGCCCTTCCGAACCTGAGCGAAGCGCTGAACAGAACGTACCGGACACACTGCCTCCGGAAGCACCTTAAATAACGTCACATAAACCCCTTTGCCCAATTAATCAGTTTTAGATCTACTGATAAGGAGCTGAACGCTATCCGTATTGATCTGTACCTCCGAAAACAACAAACCCCCCACACCGCGTTTATTTTTGCTCACCAGCTCCCCAATCCTCTAGGCTCCAAAGAAAGCCAAAGAAAAAGCTGCCGTAAACAGTTGAACCTCATAAGGCGAGGAACAAACCCTGGGCAAGATTCCCACCATATCCTGTAGCAGCCCAAAGGACACTGGGCGCCTGGTATCTCTTACCACGCGTCCGCGCCGGAAACCCTTCATGGCCTGACGCACCATAAACTCCTTGGTAATATCCCGCAGGCCTTGTAGCTTATAAAGAAAAGCCAACGCAGCCAATCTCCGGTTCATTTTCGACACCGACTCTCCCTTGGAAAACTGCATCCCAATCACGTACAATAACAGTGAGAGCCTGTCCTGATCCGAAACACAACCCCCTACAGAACTTACCAGTTCATCCCATTCCCGCCAAACCGAAGAGTAAGCCGCCCATGTTCCCGCACTCACCGAACGCTGTACCAAGCCACCAGCTATTCCAATGCCAGTCTCCACAGATGCCTGGGACAAGGAACCGACCTCTGCTCCGCCGCCGGCGCCAGCTTCCGGAACCTGTCCCACTGAAAACGAGACAAGGCATCAGCAATAGAATTCTCCACACCCAGTACATGCACAGCTTTTACAAAACAATTCAAACTCAAACAACGAAGGACCAAAAAACGTAATAAACGCACTACGGGCGGAGACGAAGCAGACAGACTAGACACAACTGCCACCACCCCCATGTTATCACAGTGAAAACAAACTCGCCGATTTTGAAAGTGAGACCCCCAGATGTCCAATGCCACCACAATCGGGAAAAGCTCCAATAGCACCAGATTACTCAAGAAGCCCGCGACACGCCATTCCTCCGGCCACGCCTCCGCACACCATCCCCCTTGACAGTACGCCCCAAAACCCAAACTGCCCGCTGCATCCGTGTATAAATCGAAATCAAAGGCCGACACCACCGGGGCCATCCACAAGGACCTCCCATTATAGGTGGCCAGAAACTCCTCCCATACCCGCAGATCTGCCTTGTGTTCGGCCGAAAGTCGAATAAAATGATGTGGCATTCGTACCCCAGAAGTAGCGGCACTCAGGCGACGGCAAAAAATGCGCCCCATCGGCATGATGCGGCAGGCGAAATTAAGCTTCCCCAGCAAAGACTGTAATTGTTTCAGCCTAACTTTCTTCGCCTGTAGGGCCGCCCTCACCAACAATCGCAAGTCCTCCAATTTAGCCGTCGGCAAGCGACACTCCATTGCCTGTGTATCAATAATGATACCCAAGAATTGCATCTCTGTCGACGGCCCTTCCGTCTTTTCCGGCGCGAGAGGAATCCCGAAACGCCGCGCCACGCTTTCCAATGTTCGTAACAAGACCGAACAAACCGTGGATTTCGGTGGGCCAATACAAAGAAAATCATCAAGGTAGTGCAGAACCGAGCGCACTTGTGACTCTTCCCGAACCACCCATTCGACAAATGTACTAAATGTCTCAAAGTAAGAACAAGAAATAGAACAACCCATGGGAAGACAGCGGTCAACGAAAAACTGTCCACCCCAAAAACAACCCAGCAATGGCTGGCTATCCGGGTGAACCGGCAATAAACGAAAAGCGGACTCAATGTCCGTCTTAGCCAATAATGCCCCCTGTCCATATCTCTGAACCCAACTAACGGCCGTATCAAACGACGTATAGGACACCGACGTCAAATCAGGCTCAATCGCATCATTTACCGAAGATCCCTTAGGATACGACAAGTGATGAATCAGCCGAAATTTATGTGGTTCCTTCTTAGGTACCACCCCCAAAGGAGACACATGCAACCCATGTATGGGTGGGCGATCGAACGGGCCAGCCATTCTACCCATCTCCACCTCCTTAGCTAACTTATCCGTCACCACCTGAGGAATCTGAGAAGTAGATTTCAGATTCCTGGGCATAGAATCCCCAGACAAGGGTAGCGAACAGGGAATGCGAAAACCATATGCAAAGCCCTCTGCAAGAAAAACCGCCGCCTCCGTTCTGGGATACCTACTTAGGTACGGCAGCATCTCGGACAGATTTACCGGCGTCCTCCCTTTTTGAAACGGACTCACTAGATTGCAGCTTCCCCTTCTTAAAGCATTTGGCAAAACCATGAGAGCCTCCGCATCCGGAGCACTCGTGACGGAACCGACAGGTCGCGCCAAAGCGGCACGCTCCCTCGTTGAACTGCCAACAGTAGTTTTTACGTTGTGAGGCCGGCTGCCCAGTGCCTGAACCGCCGGCCCCCCCTGGAAAGGGCTGGCCCGAAGCCCGAGCCTGCACCATGAGCTTCATCCAAAGCCCAATATCCTTATGGTCCCATCTTAGCTGAGGCCTGACAGCTTTCCGCTGACGAAACTGTTCGTCATAGCGAAGCCATCCCAGTCCTCCATATACCCTATAAGCCTCCCCAATAGCGTCTAAATAGCAAAAAAGCGGAGAACAATTCTCCGGCTCCTTTTCACCTATGACGCTGGCCAATATCGCAAAGGCTTGCAGCCAGTTAGAAAATGTCCTAGGGATAAGCCGCCAACGTCGCCTCTCCTCCTCCTCCTTTTTACTCTCATCTGCTTTTCCTTTATCTATGTTAAACTTCTCCAGCGGCAAAAGGGAGAATATCTCCACGTATTCCCCCCGCCACATCCTCTCCCTAACTTCGGGCTTGAGATGTACCCCTAACGGACCCTCGAAGCATACATAAACCTCACCATGTGCTCTATCACCCAAACGAACCCCATCGTCCCCCGACTCCTTAGCCTTACGCGACTCCGCGCCACTGACCCTCGCCGTCTGAGAAGCAGACTCAACTACCGCCGAGGATAATGGGATTTCCGTATCCGTTTGTCCTTCCCGCTGGGACGCCGTGCTCACCGCCGGCGGCAGCGTAGAGCTACGCGCAACAGGGGCATCACAGCCCAAACCATCCGACGTGGTCACGGCAGGGACCCACGCCCCCGTCGGCCCTGCTACTGGTCCGGAAGGCCCAGGCGGGGCGCAACGGTCCAACAATTCCCGAAAACCCGCAATAAATTCCGCCAAACCCGCCACACCAGGTTCCCTCCCCATCTGACCCGCTTGCTCCCTGCCCCGTGACCCCCCCTGTCCACCCTCTGTGAACCCAACACCTTGCCCTACAAAAGTAGCAGAAATAAAATTGGACTCACCAGGCTGCCTGCGCACCGAATCCCGAGCAGCCGCACTTCCGGATCCCAGCTGACTCTGCACGGTAGGGCGCATGGTCGGTGATCGCCCATCGCCGTCATCGCTGGACACCTCGCCGGATTCTGCTGATGACTCACGCACCGACTGTGCCGCAGGCGTCCTTCCCCTCGATTCCTCTGGCTCAGCACGCCCCGGCGTACCCTCATCTTCCTCCGCCTCCATCTGACAGCTGCGGGGTCCGCGTGCACCCCCAACCGTGGAAGGGGGTCGCCGGCCCTTTAATTGAGCTTGGCCACTCCCCCGTGCAGCTGTCACTCTATCTCTGCTTGAAGATGGCTGCAATGTCTGTGTAGAAGCAGCAGAGGGCGCCAACTGCCTTCTGCTGCCTGTTTCTCCAGTCTTCCCACGCCGAGCCGACGCTCCAGCCACAGGAGAGGGAGCTGATCCTCCAGATAACGCTGCCGACGAGCGCAGGTACCGGACCTCCTGGCTCACACGGTCCGCTCTGCCCACCGATCCAGAAGGGACAGGGCTCCCGCCCCTCCCTGCATCCGACTGTGTCCCTCGCCGAGCCGGCCTCCTGCTAGGCACATCAGCAGGAGAGCCGGCCGTATCATCCTGTGTCACTGTAGAGGGGGAGGAGGGGGGAAGAGAGCGCAGCGGCCCCCCCTCCCGCAGGTCCCGCCGATGCTGGGGATTCCTCCCAGGCCCTCCGCTGTGGCCAGAAGCTGATGGCCTAGCAGGGGACACTGAAGGGTTCCGTGTGGAGCTCCCATGCGGCCGCCGGACCCGGGGGGTATGTGAAGGGCTCAAGCGCTCAGGAGGGTGAACCCTCCTAGCGCGCTTAGATGAAGGGGGAGATCCAGGAGGAGATGGATCAACCCCCGACCCCCCTAACATGCCTAATAATTGTTGCTGGAGCCACTGAGGACCCCGTGTAGAGGCTGCAGCCCTGACCTGGTTCCACAAGGCCTCCAAATCGCTCATCCTGCCTGTATTTCTCTCCGCAGGGGCTGACAGAACTTCTACCAACAGGGAATATTCTGGAATGATTTCCCAGCAGCCTGTGCAACATCCCAACCCTTTTCCTGCTCCACCCAAACACCTGACCTGCTCCTCCAATAAGGTAAGCTACCCTTTTTCCCCAACTAACTCAGTAAAAAACTTAACCCTTGCCGACCTGTTCCTCCCATAGTCATGCCGACCCTCCGTCTAGATTTTCCTCCGGGTCACACTTGAAATGTCCCAACATTCAACATCCCCTTTAAATCTCAAATAGCTCGGACTGTCACTTCCCGTTTTTAAAAGCACTATTTTTCACTTTTTTTTCTTTCTCTGTGTCAGTTTCTCTAAAAAGAAAAATGCATTGAAAAAGCCTCATGTAATGCAAACCTTCTTTAATAAATAACTCAAATCTCTCTTTACCTTCTCAACTTAACTTGCTTTACCCTCTACAATGTAGGATGCTTTTATTAAAAAACACCTTTAAACTACTCACTTACTTATCTCATCTCACCGTAGGGTGTTCTTCGAACATTCCTTTTTTCTTATACAACAACCCCCTCCCATCTAAACACATCCCTTTTGCAAACTCCAAAACACCATTCCAAGAGTCACCAACAACATGTTATACATGAACAAGCAAATTACGTATTTTTCAAGCAGAATCAAGAGGACGAAAAGTGTCATTTTGTTACCCCAGCCACCTTTTACTGCGCTGTTTAGTTCAATTGAACCGAATTTTTATCGCCCATATTTTTACTATATGTTGGAAAAACTTTTTATACCAATAAATTTTCCATTCTTATCGGATTTACACCATGTGGAGGTTTTTCTTTTTCTCCTTGTCACATTATGGGAATTGTCACTGATTGAGTGGAGCTCGGTGGATGATTCAAGCCAGCCACTGAACAGGAAACCAAGCCAGCAAGAAGTCCGGGCTTAGTCCATCTCCTCCAGTGGCAAGTCCCCAGGCTCTCCTTCTAAGTACATCTGATCTATTGGAATTAGATCCACCTTCTCCGCTTGACGGTATAAGCTTATCTGACTCTCCACCAACCGTCTGTGAGTCCACCACTTCTGGTAAGGGCATTGCATTTTTCTTTACTTAAAGTTTGGTTTGGAGAAGATAGTGCCTCATACGTCTGCACACCTCTAACACCGTTTTGAAAAGCATTTAAGATTATAAGTATCAACAGCACCATATCTTCATCTCTATGAATCCTCACCTCGCAGATGGATATGGACTATAGATGCACAACATTATACCCACATGTCAATATTTGCTTATGTTTATGATATTTAATATTTTGGGCTGTCATATATGCGGTATAGTTAACCTTATTCATCCACTCACTTTTGCACGGTTACGTCATTGTGATTCACAGGACCATTCACTTTGGTTTGTTGATCCCAACTTTTATTCACTTTGTTGTGAATTCATGAAGAAATATATTTTATATTTACTGGCAGAAACATGAGAGATGCTTAGGCCTCACCAAGTAGATGAACTGTGATGTTAAATAGTTGAACTGTTGCCCTCTTGGGGACTTTTAGGATAAAATGGACATTCTCATGTTTGACCAAGCCTTTCTCTACTACCTCAAATATTGAAGACTTTTACAAGCATGTATTGTAAAGGAAGCTGTTGGAACAAAGACTATTCCTGTCACAAAACAAGGAGATATTTACATGGTATTGTGAATAAACACAAGCTGCCACAGGACACAAGGTGACATAGACTTTTATAGCATAGAGATAGCCTCACTCATTGTGTTTGAGTGGAGAACTGTTTAAATAGCTAACACCTTGGCTAAGAGAACCCATTGTATGAACTTTTAGGATGGTTTAGACAAACAAGTCAGTTCTAAACACCCAGTGAGAATGTTCAAGGTCCCTCTCAACACATTAGTGAAAGTTGAATATTGTGCTAGTCAAAAATAATATAAGGTATCAATAAGGTTATCAGAAGTCATTTTAAACTATCTCTGACATTGTAGGTCACAGAGACATTATAATGTTGGCGTCTGCGGACCCAACAACTTTGCTATGAAGAAAATGTATATGAAAGTGTGATTTTATAAGTAGAAGTGTTTTAAGTAATGAATTAGTATTAGGAAAAACATATAATCATGATTATAATCTTATAAGATTGTAGCCTACACTTAAGATAAACAAATGTTCAGTGGAGATACCAGAAGTTATACAGGTATCCATATAGATAGTCATTTTTATGTAGTATTGATGAAATATATAACAATGTGTGTATTTCCTAGATAGACCAGTTTTACAGATATGCATTTATAGAGATACAGTTATATAACCAAGTTATGTAATGATGATTAATCAAACTTATACTGAGTGTATTTTACATTAGACCGAGTACCAGAATATTTAAAGGTATATACTTATCCTTACCATTATACACATTATGAAAATAGAACGTATTAATTTAAAAGGATGGACTCAAAACACGTGTGAGACACCTGGTGGTTGAAGGTGGTATTATTTGAACTCACTAAATTTCCAGAGGAAGTTAATCATTACGTCTCCTAACCCAATGGGAAGTGAGCCACCTCCTTTTGGGCAGAGCCATTATCATTTTTATGGTCTTATTATCTGAAATGGTATTTAGAGGCAAGGAAGATGGGAGACAGGGACCAACGAACGGAAGGAGGAGAGAGCTCAGGGGGAGAGCTCAGGGATCCACCCTGAGGGGGGACACTGGGAGACACACACACGCCCAGACTGACACTCGTGCACCATGCATGAATACATATCTTTACATTGATGAAGATTCCTCAACACCTAATACATAGAACTCGGAGGTCACAAGAAGTAAATCCTCTTTAGGAGTATCCATTTTGAAACTACGGCAGCCATTTTAACTCTGGTAACCAGCCCATAGGAACTGCAGCCATCCTGGAATGGGTAATTATATCATGTTGATTTTATCTTGCATGTTCTCTCAAATATTGATATGTTCTCACAGATATTGATGTATTGAATATTATACAGTTGATAATCATTCTCCCGAATCAATAACCGCCTTGTAGATTTTTCTCTAAAGATTCAGATTTTTCATCATATTTTTCTTTTTGCATAGTTGCTACATTTATTGACAAAGCAAACGTCTAATTTATTTCACAATTTTAACCACTTACTTACCTGCAGCAAAGTAACGGTTGTACGTGTGAAATACAGATGTTCTGTTTAATTGTCAAGTTCACAAGGTTATTGATTCTACCGAGAAGTTATCATGGTGGTATTATGTCAAAGGGACGGTACGCCCATTTTTGCAAGTGTTTTTATTGATTTTCAAGACGTTCATGTAACGCAATTGGTATCTTAATTTCATGTGATTATTTGTGTTTGTTTACCAATAAATAACTTTTTCGTATGACCACACGTCTCCGTGAATAAGTTTCACAAGCATAGACTGTGTCATATTGATTGATTTTGTATCTTAAAAATATCTTCGTTAAAAATTACTCAAGGATAATTATTGTGCGGGAAACCTGTCCTTAAAAAGGCACAACTTATTCTGACTGAATATTCACGACAACTTTTTTTGGTTTTGTATCTTTGATGTCGCAGTCAGTGCGATTCACAGACACATCTTTGTCACCAACATAGTTTATGACCTTCAGATCTATGAGCTACAGTACCCTTGTGGCTAGTATTGCTCCCATACATTTTTTATATATGTTTGATTACATATTTTGCTTTTTCGTGTTTTGAATGTCACTATCACAATTGTGACCTTACATTCACTTACTAAGATTCCTAGTATATTCCATTAGCGCTACACATTAGTGTTTTATTTATATTTTACAATTAGTCTGATTGTGGTGTTGGCTGCTTTTCATTTAGAGTTGGCGCAGCATTTTTCCCACTTACCTGCTACTCACGTATGCGTTTGCTTCTGCGTGTGAGCTCGTCAGGACGGGGCGCTTTAAACATTTTTTTTTCTTATTTATTTAATTTATTTTTACACTGTTTTTTTCAAAAAAAGTTTGGGTCACTTTTATTCCTATTACAAGGAATGTAAACATCCCTTGTAATAGAAAAATGCATGACAGGTCTTCTTAAATATGAGATCTGGGGTCAAAAAGTTCTCAGATCTCATATTTGGACTTAAATGCAATAAAAGAAAAAAAAAATTGGTAATTTGAAAAAAATGACAACAAAAAAAATGTGCCTTTAAGACATATGGGCGGAAGTGACATTTTGACGCCGCTTCCGCCCTGCTATGGTATGGAGACGGGTGGGGGCCATCTTAGCCTCACTCGTATCCATACCCAGCCACGGATAGGACCCGATCGCCTCCGCCACTACCGACGGCTCCATTAAGCAGCGGAGGGCGCGGGAGAGCGGTGGGAGGGGGGTCCCCTCTCTCGCCGCCGATAACGGTGATCTTGCTGCTAATCCGCTGTGAATCCGCTGCAGAGACCAACATTATCGTTAACCGAACCGCCGCCTGAAGAGATTGATACCTTGGTTGTGGCAGCAGCTGCTGCCATTACCGAGATGTCCCTCTTCAAAGTCAGGACGTATATAGTCCTGCGGGGGTCGTTAAGTGGCTAGAACCAATGAGCCGCTGGTCTGGATGGATGAGCAGTCTCTTGGTACCTCGTGGATCAATATCGCTGCAGATGACCGGTTTGGTTACAGGTATAGCACTTATGTCCGGTAGGGGGGTTGAGTCGAGCTGGGGATCTAGAGGCAGACCACTGAGGTACTAGAGTTGGGTTAGAGGCTGGTAAACTGGGCCGAGATAGTGAATAGTGCCCATTTTTCGCCCGACCTCCGAGAGTCCAGATATTCATTGGTCAAAGTAGCCGCTTGCTGTACAGTCTGTGGTTGCCTATCTCACACCCAATCCCATACTACCGGAGGGGTGTGGTCAAAGAACTGTTCTAAGAGTACTAGTTGGGTGATGTCCTCTATGGTATGAGCGTGGCTTCCCTGGAACCAGCCCTTAAGGTAACGCTGCAGACAACGTGCCCATTCCACGTATGCTATGTTGGTTTGTTTCCAAGATTCTCAAAACTTAATCCAGTTGGTGTAATGGCAAATCAGGCTAGCAGAGCTTCTTTTATCGGTCATAATCCTTAGCGTCCTCATCCTCTAGGGCCCGATACGCATCCGCCGCTCTGGCAGTTACTCGCCAGTAAGGCAACCCAATCTTGGGACAGTACTTCATGTATCTTGCATAGTCTCTCAAAGTCCTGTAGGAACGCTTCAATTTCCTACTCTTCTTCCTTAAATAGTTTAAACGCCCGAAAGGGCAACTTACGAAAGGCGCTGTATCTCTAGGTATTGTCTCCGATTGCCATATTTCCGCCATTCTCCACTCGTGTTGCCGCTCTAGTTCTCTCTCTTGTCGCTCATCCTGCATCTGGATGTCTCTAATGGCATTCTGTACGGCGGTCTCTGATGGGTTGGCACCATATAATGCCAACCGCTCTTGAACTCATTGTTTAAACAATTCTTCAACCTTCTTGACCTGGGTTCAGCATCACCATCCCTCTGATCCATCTCGGCTAGCTCACTGTCATGGTTATGCAATAGAGTTTTGTCTGTCAGCTTACCTGTCTCCATGTGTTCATCTCTAAAGACCAGCTGACTCTCACCTGACTGCTTTTAGAAACTGTCCTCTAGCATGGCTCCACCCCAGCTCCTATCAGAGAACCCTATATTAACCTCTGCACTGCAGGCCAGCCCTGCTGATCAACCTTTGTGTGTTTTGGCTTCCTGTTCCTGCCTGCCGTGTGCTCTACATTTGTTTCTGTTACCGACTTTGGCGTGTTCTCAACTTTTCCTGTCTGCTCGTGACCCTGACCTTTGGCGTGTCCCCGACTATCCCTGTTTGCCTGTGACCCTGAATCTTGGCGTGAACTCTGTTGTTCTTGTCTGCTTGTGGCCCTGACCTTGGCTTATTCCCTTACTATCCCTATCCTCCTGTTGCCTACTGTGGGTGTGAGCTGGGGGACCCTGGGCGTCGCGACCTGGAGCCAGTTGCAGCCCAGTCCATCCTCACCACTAGAGGCTCTGGTGAACACCTGCTGGCTCTTAGACTCCGCGCCCTAGGGAATCTTACGCTCTAACCCTGGTGGGATCCATGTTGGTGTTCCAGCGGCCCTGCCTTTCTTACCACCCTGACTCCCATCCGCAGCAGTCAGCCGTAGGGTCCACTACCTTGCGGTGCACTCCTGATCCCAACGGTGTGCATCTGTCACCTAGCCTCAAGGTGACCTGACAGTTTGATCAGCCATGGACCCGGCTGACATGCCACTTCCTGCAGCCGATCCATTGCAGGGCATAGTTCGCAGACTCGAGACCCAGAATTCTAATCAGACTCAGGTGATGCGATTTCTTTAGGATCTGACTTCCCGCTTCAAGCAGCTCCAGGCCTCCTTGGGAAACCCGAACCTGCACCCTTAAGTACAATCAGCAGCTGCACCTATCGCACCAGTCGCAGCCACACATTCATATTTACTGCCAGCTCCGTCCCGTTTCTCTGGGGACTCCAAGGCCTGCAGGGGCTTCCTCAGACAATGCACCAATCATTTTGAGCTCCAGCCTCAAAACTTTCTGTCTGATCGGGCTAAGGTAGCCTATATCATTTCCCTACTCTCTGGTGAAGCTTTAGCTTGGGCTGCCCCCCTGTGGGAGAAGAATGACCCGGTGGTTTCCAGCCTGTCCGACTTCTTAAAGCTTTTTCGTAATATCTTCGAGGAGCCAGCTTGGGTTTCTTCAGTGGCTAGTGCCCTTTTACGCCTTCGCCAAGAATCTTGTTCAGTGGGACAATACGCGCTTCAGTTCCGTATCCTCACAGCTGAATTGAGCTGGAACAATGAGGCCCTGGTCGCAACCTTTTTACGTGGCCTCTCTGACCGAGTGAAAGACAAATTAGCAGGAAGAGCCATCCCCGCCGGTCTGGACAATGTAATTTCCTTGTGCAATCAGATTGACATTCGTTTCCAGGAGAGGTCCCTAGAAAAAAGACGCCAGCACCCCCTAGGTCCTAGTCAGCCAGAACTCTTCCCCCGTCGCCCTGTGGAGCATCCTCTGCCTGCTGAGGAACCTATGCAGCTGGGCCAGACCAGACTAACCCCCGAAGAACGTGCTAGACGCAGAACTCTGGGCTTGTGTCTTTATTGTGGGGGCAGGGGTCATTTCCGTGACTCCTGCTCACTGCGTCTGGAAAACGTTCGGGTCTAATACATTTGGAAGGTGGAGTATTGGACCCAGAAACATCACCTTCTCATCTTCTTCTTCCGGTGTTCCTCCATGTAGGCCCTTCTCCCCAATCGGTCCTAGCATATCTGGACTCCGGGGCTGCCGGCAATTTTATGGACTGGAGAACTGCTTCTTCTATGAAGCTTACCCTTTCTCCCCTCGCTACACCACTGGTAGTCTCGGCAATTGACGGCACTGTGCTCCCAGGGGGCCCTATCCATTTCCAGACGCTACCTATTAGGATGTCGGTAGGGATACTCCACCAGGAGTGGATTTCCTTCCTCATTCTACCGAAGGCCTCTACCCCCATTGTATTGGGCCTTCCTTGGCTACAGCTCCACTCTCCACATGTGGACTGGGTCTCTGGGCAGATCCTGGCTTGGGGTCCTTCGTGTTTCTCGTCCTGTCTTCTCAAGGTGGCCCCCAAGGAGAGACTTCCCATTGCTACCACATCCGTATCTTCTGATCTTCCCGTGGCATACAGCGATTACCGGGATGTGTTCTGTAAGAAGTCTGCTGAGGTCCTTCCTCCCCACAGATCTTTTGACTGTGCCATTGACCTTGTCCCTGGAGCAACTCTGCCCAGGGGTCGTACCTACCCTCTGTCTATTCCAGAGACCCAGGCCATGTCTGAGTATGTCGCTGAGAATCTGGTGAGAGGTTTCATCTGGAAATCCTCGTTCTTTTTCATTGCTAAAAAGGATGGTACCCTCAGACCCTGCATCGACTATCGAGGGTTAAACGCAGTGACTATCAAAAACTGATACCCCTTACCTCTAATATCTGAGCTCTTCGAGAGGTTGAAGGGGGCTTCCATTTTCACCAAGTTGGATCTCAGAGGTGCATACAATCTCATTAGAATACGGGAAGGTGACAAATGGAAGGCTGCGTTTAACACTAAGGACGAGTATTACGAATACCTGGTTATGCCTTTTGGTTTGTGTAATGCTCCAGCTGTGTTCCAGAACTTTGTCAATGAAATCTTCAGGGATCTACTGTACCAGTTTGTTGTCATCTATCTGGATGACATTCTCATCTTTTCCGAAAATCTGCTTGCTCACAGAAACCATGTCCGCACCGTACTTCAGCGCCTTAGAGAGAATAATCTCTATGCCAAGCTGGAGAAATGTTCCTTTGAATGTCCGGAGGTCCGGTTTCTGGGATGTTTTGTTTCTAGTTTGGGTCTTCGCATGGATTCCGGAAAGGTCTCGGACATTACCAACTGTCCCCTTCCTGCTAGCCTCAAGGCCACACAGCTCTTTCTTGGCTTCACAAATTATCATAGGCAGTTCATAAGGAATTACTCTTCTATTGCCGCGCCTATTATCGCTTTAACCAAGAAGTGTGCGAATGCCAAAGACTGGCCTCCCGAGGCTGTCTCTGCGTTTCACAATCTGAAACAGGCCTTTGTTTCTGGACCTCTTGAGGAGACCAAATCCTGGGGACCCATTTTTTATTGAAGTAGACGCTTCCACGATGGGGTGGGAGCTGTGCTTCTTCAGTTCTTTGAGAAGAGACGTCAACCATGTGCGTTCTTCTCCAAAAAAATTTCTCAGGCAAAGAGAAATTATGCCATTGGTGATTAGGAATTTCTTGCAATTAAATTGGCGTTGGAAGAGTGGCGTCATCTTTTGGAGGGTTCCCCTCACTCCATTACGATCTTTACTGATCACAAGAATCTACAATACTTACAGAATGCTAAACGTCTGAACCCCAGACAGGCCAGGTGGAGTCTCTTCTTTTCTCGTTTTAAATTCACGATTACGTCCAAACCTGGTTCCTGCAACGGTCGGGCTGACACTTTGGACAAGGAGTCCACCCCTGATCCTGAGCCGATGATTCCGACCTCATGCATTGTTGCCCATTCTACCACCCTGAAATCAAAAATTCCTCCTGGCAAGATCTTTGTTCCCACAGAGCTAAGAGCTAAGATCCTTCGTTGGGGACATCATTCCAAGGTGGCAGGTCATGCTGGGTTCCTCTGATCCTTCTTACTCATCAGTCGTCTCTACTGGTAGCCTAATCTCCGCTCGGATGTTAAAGATTATGTTAAGGCTTGTCATGTCTTTGCTCAGTCTAAATCTTCAGCACAAGCCCCTATTGGTCTTCTCATGCCCTTGACCATTCCTAAGGAGCCCTGGTCTCACATCGCCATGGATTTTATCACCGATCTTCCACTGTCGGAGAATAATATGGGTGGTAATCCATCAGTTCTCCAAGATGGCTCATTTTGTTCCTCTTCCTGGTCTCCCTTCTGCCCCTGCCTTGGTTCCCATTTTTGTACGAGAGCTTTTCTGCCTTCATGGTGTTCCTTCCCATGTCGTTTCGGACAGGGGTGTTCAGTTTACGTCCCGTTTTTGGAGAGCCTTTTGCAAATCCCTCAACATTACCTTGGATTTTACCTCTTCTTACCATCCCCAATCCAATGACCAGACTAAGAGGGTTTATATAAAAAAAAAGGACCAGAGGGTCTAGAGCAGGGGTCTCAAACTGGTGGCCCTCCAGCTGTTGCGAAACTACAAGTCCCATCATGCCTCTGCCTGTAAGAGCCATGCTTGTAACTGTCAGCCTTGCAATGCCTCATGGGACTTGTAGTTTTGCAACAGCTGGAGGGCCACCAGTTTGAGACCCCTGGTCTAGAGAAAGGATTCTTCAGAGAGGAACACACAGGCTTTAGAAGATTGCAAAAATGGAAAAATGTATTAATAAAAACATGTAAATATCCACCCACAATGGCAAATATTTATATTTTTAATAATATATTTATATTTTTTGTACTTTGTTGTTCCACCATCATTTTAACATTGCCCTAAACATTAGAATTTGCTACTGTCAGTTTGTCATTTATACTACCCATACTCTTTGTGGGTGGGTGGTAATTTGGGTGAATGAGGAGGGTTCATGTGGTGTCTGTTATTTCATCATTACTTTATCCACTGGTGGAGGTATATAGTGGTT
Organism: Aquarana catesbeiana; assembly: GCF_042186555.1. Classification (NCBI taxonomy): domain Eukaryota; kingdom Metazoa; phylum Chordata; class Amphibia; order Anura; family Ranidae; genus Aquarana; species Aquarana catesbeiana. The sequence continues at coordinate 436,868,692 of NC_133326.1, read as the reverse complement.
ATTTGCTATTGCGGGTGGATATTTACATGTTTTTATTAATACATTTTTCAATTTTTGCAATCTTCTAAAGCCTGTGTGTTCCTCTCTGAAGAATCCTTTCTCTAGACCCTCTGGTCCTTTTTTTTATATATGCTCCTTTATGATTCAGAGGAACCTACCTATCTTGCTTCAACATTATTTAGCATCCAGGTATTAGGCTTAGTGTCTGTCTATAGGCTTATAATCATTGTTCCAATTGTGTAGGTTGCACAAATATTATTAGCCTATCAGACACTTACATGCAATAGGAGGCTTTCCTTACCTTTCTTTTTTGTTTTTCTACAGACTGAGAGGGTTAATCAGGAGTTGGAGGTCTTTCTCCATACCTTGGTCTCAGCTCATCACGATGATTGGGCTTCACTACTCCCATGGGCAGAGTTCTCCCACAATAATCGTGTTAACGTCAGTTCTCAGAAAACACCCTTTGTCACTGTTTATGGAAGACATCCTCAACTCCCTCTTACTATGACCTGTTCTTCTGACATTCCAGCCTTGGCTACTGTTCAGGAATCCTTTAATTCCATGTGGGCTGACGTTCATGATTCCCTCCAGAAAGCTGCCAACAAATTCAAGAGTTTTGCTGACCGTCGTAAGCGTAAGCCGCCTTCTCTTCAGCCAGGAGACAAAGTCTGGCTCTCCACCAGGAACATCAAATTCCGGGTTCCTTCTCTCAAATTTGCCCCAAGATTCATTGGACCGTACACCATAACTTCTAAACTGAATCCGGTTTGTTTCATGCTCCAGATTCCCAAAAGCCTCAAAATCTCTAACTCCTTCCATGTTGCCCTTCTGAAGCCTTTAGTGCTCAATAAGTTCTCTCTTCCTCTCTCTACCGCAGCGCTGGTCTCTGAGGATAATCAGGATTATGAGTTTAGCCAAATTTTGGATTCCCAACTCTGTAGAGACATTCTCCAGTAGGGACGAGCTTCGAGTTCCAGTCGAACTCATGTTCGACTCGAACATTAGCTGTTCGCAAGTTCGCCGAACAGCGAACAATTTGGGGTGTTCGCGGCAAATTCGAATGCCGCAGAACACCCTTTAAAAGTCTATGGGAGAAATCAAAAGTGCTAATTTTAAAGGCTTATATGCAAGTTATTGTCATAAAAAGTGTTTGGGGACCCGGGTCCTGCCCCAGGGGACATGGATTAATGCAAAAAAAAGTTTTTAAAACGGCTGTTTTTTCAGGAGCAGTGATTTTAATAATGCTTAAAGTCAAACAATAAAAGTGTAATATCCCTTTAAATTTCGTACCTGGGGGGTGTCTATGGTATGCCTGTAAAGGGGCGCATGTTTCCCGTGTTTAGAACAGTCTGACAGCAAAATGACATTTGGAAGGAAAAAACCCATTTAAAACTACCCGCGGCTATTGCATTGCCGACAATACACATAGAAGTTCATTGATAAAAACGGCATGGGAATTCCCCACAGGGAAACCCCGAACCAAAATTAAAAAAAAAAGACGTGGGAGTCCCCCTAAATTCCATACCAGGCCCTTCAGGTCTGCTATGGATATTAACCACTTCAGCCCCGGAAGGATTTACCCCCTTCCTGACCAGAGCACTTTTTACAATTTGGCACTGCGTCGCTTTAACTGCTAATTGCGCGGTCATGCAATGCTGTACCCAAACGAAATTTGCGTCCTTTTCTTCCCACAAATAGAGCTTTCTTTTGATGGTATTTGATCACCTCTGCCATTTTTATTTTTTGCGCTATACACGGAAAAAGACCAAAAATTTTGAAAAAAATTGGTATTTTCTAATTTTTGTTCTAGAAAAAATCCAATAAACTCAATTTTAGTCATACATTTAGGCCAAAATGTATTCGGCCACATGTCTTTGGTAAAAAAAATGTCAATAAGTGTATATTTATTGGTTTGCGCAAAAGTTATAGCGCCTACAAACTAGGGTACATTTTCTGGAATTTACACAGCCTTTAATTTATGACTGCCTATGTCGTTTCTTGAGGTGCTAAAATGGCAGGGCAGTACAAAACCCCCACAAATGACCCCATTTTGGAAAGTAGACACCCCAAGGAAATTTCTGAGAGGCATGTTGAGCCCATTGAATATTAATTTTTTTTGTCCCAAGTGATTGAATAATGACAAAAAAAAAAAAAAAAAATTACAAAAAGTTGTCATTAAATGATATATTGCTCACACAGGCCATGGGCATATGTGGAATTGCACCCCAAAATACATTTAGCTGCTTCTCCTGAGTACGGGGATACCACATGTGTGGGACTTTTTGGGAGCCTAGCCGCGTACGGGGCCCCGAAAACCAATCACTGCCTTCAGGATTTCTAAGGGCGTACATTTTTTATTTTACTCCTCACTACCTATCACAGTTTTGAATGCCATAAAATGCCCAGATGGCATAAACCCCCCCCCCCAAATGACCCCATTTTGGAAAGTAGACACCCCAAGCTATTTGCTTTGAGGCATGTTGAGTCCATGGAATGTTTTATATTTTGACACAAGTTGCGGGAAAGTGACAAATTTTTTTTTTTTTTTTTGCACAAAGTTGTCACTAAATGATATATTGCTCACACAGGCCATGGGCATATGTGGAATTGCACCCCAAAATACATTTAACTTCTTCTCCTGAGTATGGGGATACCACATGTGTGGGACTTTTTAGGAGCCTAGCCGCGTACGGGGCCCCGAAAACCAATCACCGCCTTCAGGATTTCTAAGGGCGTGAATTTTTGATTTCACTCTTCACTGCCTATCACAGTTTCGGAGGCCATGGAATGCCCAGGTGGCACAACCCCCCCCCCCCCAAATGACCCCATTTTGGAAAGTAGACACCCCAAGCTATTTGCTGAGAGGCATGGTGAGTATTTTGCAGCTCTCATTTGTTTTTGAAAATAAAGAAAGACAAGAAAAAAAATGTTTTTTTTTCTTTTTTCAATTTTCAAAACTTTGTGACAAAAAGTGAGGTCTGCAAAATACTCACTATACCTCTCAGCAAATAGCTTGGGATGTCTACTTTCCAAAATGGGGTAATTTGGGGGGGGTTTGCCACCTGGGCATTCCATGGCCTCCGAAACTGTGATAGGCAGTGAAGAGTGAAATCAAAAATTTACGCCCTTAGAAAGCCTGAAGGCGGTGCTTGGTTTTCTGGGTCCCGTGCGCGGCTAGGCTCCCAAAAAGTCCCACACATATGGTATCCCCATACTCAGGAGAAGCAACAGAATGTATTTTGGGGTGTAATTTTACATATTCCCATGGCATGTTTGAGCAATATATCATTTAGTGACAACTTTGTGCAAAAAAAAAAATTGTCTCTTTCCCGCAACTTGTGTCACAATATAAAATATTCCATGGACTCGACATGCCTCTCAGCAAATAGCTTGGGGTGTCTACTTTCCAAAATGGGGTCATTTGGGGGGGTTTGAACTGTCCTGGCATTTTATGCACAACATTTAGAAGCTTATGTCACACATCACCCACTCTTCTAACCACTTGAATACAAAGCCCTTTCTGACACTTTTTGATTACATGAAAAAATTATTTTTTTTTGCAAGAAAATTACTTTGAAACCCCACATGGTGGGTGTTTCATTTTTTTTTTTCACACAGTATTTGCGCAGCGATTTTTCAAACGCATTTTTTGGGGAAAAAACACACTTTTTTAAATTTTAATGCACTAAAACACACTATATTGCCCAAATGTTTGATGAAATAAAAAAGATGATCTTAGGCCGAGTACATGGATACCAAACATGACATGCTTTAAAATTGCGCACAAACGTGCAGTGGCGACAAACTAAATACATTTTTAAAAGCCTTTAAAAGCCTTTACAGGTTACCACTTTAGATTTACAGAGGAGGTCTACTGCTAAAATTACTGCCCTCGATCTGACCTTCGCGGTGATACCTCACATGCATGGTGCAATTGCTGTTTACATTTGACGCCAGACCAACGCTTGCGTTTGCCTTAGCGCGAGAGCAGGGGGGACAGGGGTGCTTTTTTTTTTTTTTCTTTATTTTTTTGCTTTTTTATCTTATTTTTAAACTGTTCCTTTCATATTTTTTTTTTTTTAAATCATTTTTATTGTTATCTCAGGGAATGTAAATATTCCCTATCATAGCAATAGGTGGTGACAGGTACTCTTTTTTGAAAAAATTGGGGTCTATTAGACCCTAGATTTCTCCTCTGCCCTCAAAGCATCTGACCACACCAAGATCGGTGTGATAAAATGCTTTTCCAATTTCCCAATGGCGCTGTTTACATCCGGCGAAATCTAAGTCATGAAATGCTCGTAGCTTCCGGTTTCTTAGGCCATAGAGATGTTTGGAGCCACTCTGGTCTCTGATCAGCTCTATGGTCAGCTGGCTGAATCACCGGCTGCATTCTCAGGTTCCCTGTTGAGACAGGAGAGCCAGAGAAAAACACGGAAGACGGGGGGGGGGCATTCCCTCCCACTGCTTGTAAAAGCAGTCTAGAGGCTAATTAGCCGCTAGGATTGCTTTTACATGAAAGCCGACCGCTGGCTGAAAAGAATGATACCAAGATGATACCTAAACCTGCAGGCATCATGCTGGTATAACCACTCAAAGTCGTGAATGGCGTACCTGAAGACAAAAAAATGGTTAACAATAAAGCACAGTAAACGGTAAAGTATAAAAAATTGCAGACCTGAAAAACAAACATGATAAAACATAATAACAATAAAACATTGCAGAATAGAATACAGTAAAAAAGAGCAGAACAATAGAGAGAATAGAGAGAGAGAGAACAATAAAACGACAACTATTTTTTTTTTATTTTATATTTTTGTATGTGTTTTTTTGTTTGTTTTTTTTTTTTTTACACTTTTTTTTGTAACTAACTTTTATAACTGTAACCGGTTCCAGGTTTGGGTCTCTCAAAATGTGATGGCATCTTGGGAGACCCTGTGAAAGTGTGCCTAGTCTGTGCAATGCTGTACCCTACGCTAATACTCAACTAGTGAATGGTAGCGTTCAAAACATTCACCAATGCAAAGACTAGGATTGTCAGGACAGGAGAGACAATAATAGCGGGTGTCACGCCTATATCCGCGCTTGCTGCAGACACAACATCTTTTTTGGGGGGATTCGTTGGGTAGGGGTACTCGGGAGGACATAAAGAAAATGCCTCTCATGCAGCCGACTGCATTTGGTTGGGGATGTGAATGGGGGAAGTACGGGCGCTGCAGAAGTGGTCGGTTCCCAATTAGGATTGGCGGATGCAGCAGGAAGGGCATTATGGGCACGACGGGCCTGTGTTTGTCTTTTTGGTGGCAGCGGGACACTACTTGTGCTTGCCACCTCACCAGCTTGAACTGCATTTATGGGACTCGCCACGTCACCAAGTGTTACTGCAGTGCTGGTTTGACTACGACCAGGGTGTACTAGGCCGCTGGTGCTTGCCAGTTCACCAAAACGCTACCAAAAAAACTGTTAGCGATCGCAGGGATCAGGCCTGACTCTGCGAACGCTGCAGTTATGCGTTTAGTGTTTTGTAAGTGACAGTGATCGATCGATACTGCACTTGGGTGGGCTGGGCCGAGCTGGGCGGAGGGGCAAAACGCAGGTGCTAGCAGGTATCTGGGCTGATCCCACTAACACTGCGTTTTTGGGAACCCTAAACTGCTGGGGACGCTAGTATAGATCTGATCGGATCAGGTATTGATCTGATCAGATACTATACCACTAAGGGAGGTGTACGGTGCGTGCGTGGGTGTTAGCGCGACTGGCGCTAACCTGACGCTGCCTGGGGCTGGTGCTTGCCAGTTCACCAAAACGCTACCAAAAAAACTGTTAGCGATCGCAGGGATCAGGCCTGACTCTGCGAACGCTGCAGTTATGTGTTTAGTGTTTTGTAAGTGACAGTGATCGATCGATACTGCACTTGGGTGGGCTGGGCCGGGCGGAGGGGCAAAACGCAGGTGCTAGCAGGTATCTGGGCTTATCCCGCTAACACTGCGTTTTTGGGAACCCTAAACTGCTGGGGATGCTAGTATAGATCTGATCGGATCAGAAATTGTTGCGTTCAGATACTATACCACTAAGGAAGGTGTACGGTGCGTGCGTGGGTGTTAGCGCGACTGGCGCTAACCTGACGCTGCCTGGGGCTGGTGCTTGCCAGTTCACCAAAACGCTACCAAAAAAACTGTTAGCGATCGCAGGGATCAGGCCTGACTCTGCGAACGCTGCAGTTATGCGTTTAGCATTTTGTAAGTGACAGTGATCGATCGATACTGCACTTGGGTGGGCTGGGCTGGGCCGGGCGGAGGGGCAAAACGCAGGTGCTAGCGGGTATCTGGGCTGATCCCGCTAACACTGTGTTTTTGGGAACCCTAAACTGCTGGGGACGCTAGTATAGATCTGATCGGATCAGATATTGATGCGTTCAGATACTATACCACTAAGGGAGGCGTATGCTGCGTGCGTGGGTGTTAGCGGTACTGGCGCTAATCTGACGCTGCCTGGGGCGACGCATATCACCGCCGGGCGATCAGGGGGCTAAACCTTTATTCGGTAATAAACGGCGGGTTCCCTGACACTATGAAAAATAAACCAACTAACCAGCGTCACCCGTAACAGTTATACGGTGATCAGTGGTGAAAGGGTTAACTAGGGGGCGATCAAGGGGTTAAAACATTTATTAGATAGTATATGGGGGTCCCTGTCGCTATAAAATGCTGACGGCGAACCTAAATATTTACGTTCCTAACTAGCGTCACCAGCGACACTAATACAGCGATCAGAAAAATGATCGCTTAGCGACACTGGTGACAGGGGGTGATCAAGGGGTTAAAACTTTATTAGGGGGAATTAGGGGGGTACCGTAGACCTAAAGGGGGGTAACACTCACTGTCCTACCACAGTAACTGTCACTAACTGACACCATGCAGTAATCATTAAAAAAAAAAAAAAAACTGCTGGTGTCAGTTTGTGACAGGGAGGGGTGATTGGGGGGGGATCGGGGGGCGATCGGGGGGGATCGGGGGTGTTTTGTGTGCCTGGCATGTTCTACTGTGTGTGTGTGTGTTGGTGCACTTACATGTCTTCTCTCCTCGGCGCTAGAACGGAAACTGCCGAGCCGAGGAGAGATGACATCACATCCTCTGCCTGTGTGTACTATACACAGGCAGGGGATGTTCCTCATTGGCTGGGAGCGATCGCGAGGGGGGGGCCACGATCGAATGGTCTCCCCCTCGTCTCTTATCGCTCCTAGCCAAATGCCGACCGCCGCTGGCACCGGGGGGGGGTCCGATCGGACCCCCCGCCCGCGGGAAGGCAATCACATATGGGTACGTGATTTTGCCTGCCCGTGCCATTCTGCTCACGTATATATGCGTGAGGCAGTCGGCAAGTGGTTAAGGGGAACCCCGGCCAAAATTTTTTAAAAAAATGACGTGGGGTTCCCCCTAAATTCCATACCAGACCCTTCAGGTCTGGTATGGATTTTAAGGGGAACCACGCGCCAAAAAAAAAAAAAAAAAAAAACGGCGTGGGGTCCCCCCAAAAATCCATACCAGACCCTTATCCGAGCACGCAACCTGGCAGGCCGCAGGAAAAGAGGGGGGGACGAGAGTGCGGCCCCCCCCTCCTGAACCGTACCAGGCCACATGCCCTCAACATTGGGAGGGTGCTTTGGGGTAGCCCCCCAAAACACCTTGTCCCCATGTTGATGAGGACAAGGGCCTCATCCCCACAACCCTGACCGGTGGTTGTGGGGGTCTGCGGGCGGAGGGCTTATCGGAATCTGGAAGCCCCCTTTAACAAGGGGACCCCCAGATCCCGGCCCCCCCATGTGAAATGGTAAGGGGGTACAAAAGTACCCCTACCATTTCACTAAAAAACTGTCAAAAATGTTAAAAATGACAAGAGACAGTTTTTGACAATTCCTTTATTTAAATGCTTCTTCTTTCTTCTATCTTCCTTCATCTTCTTCTTCTTCTGGTTCTTCTGGCTCTTCTGGTTGTTCCTCCGGCATTCTCGTCCAGCATCTCCTCCGCGGCGTCTTCTATCTTCTTCTCCTCGGGCCGCTCCGCACCCATGGCATGGGGGGAAGCTCCCGCTCTTCTCTTCATCTTCTTCTTCATCCTCTTGTCTTCTTCCTTCTTCTCTTCTTCTCTTCTTCATTTTCTTCTCCGGGCCGCTCCGCATCCATGCTGGCATGGAGGGAGGCTCCCGCTGTGTGACGGCGTCTCCTTGTCTGACGGTCCTTAAATAACGGGGGGCGGGGCCACCCGGTGACCCCGTCCCCTTTGACGCACGGGACATGACGGGACTTCCCTGTGGCATTCCCCGTGACGTCACAGGGAAGTCCCGTCAAGTCACCGTGCGTCAGAGGGGGGCGGGGTCACCAGGTGGCCCCGCCCCCCGTTATTTAAGAACCGTCAGACGAGGAGACTCCGTCACACAGCGGGAGCCTCCCTCCATGCCAGCATGGATGCGGAGCAGCCCGGAGAAGAAAATGAAGAAGAGAAGAAGAGAAGAAGGAAGAAGAGAAGAGGATGAAGAAGAAGATGAAGAGAAGAGCGGGAGCCTCCCCCCATGCCATGGGTGCGGAGCGGCCCGAGGAGAAGCAGATAGAAGACGCCGCGGAGGAGATGCTGGACGAGAACGCCGGAGGAACAACCAGAAGAGCCAGAAGAACCAGAAGAAGAAGAAGATGAAGGAAGATAGAAGAAAGAAGAAGCATTTAAATAAAGGAATTGTCAAAAACTGTCTCTTGTCATTTTTAACATTTTTGACAGTTTTTTAGTGAAATGGTAGGGGTAAGTACCCCCTTACCATTTCACACGGGGGGGGCCGGGATCTGGGGGTCCCCTTGTTAAAGGGGGCTTCCAGATTCCGATAAGCCCCCCGCCCGCAGACCCCCACAACCGCCAGCCAGGGTTGTGGGGATGAGGCCCTTGTCCTCATCAACATGGGGACAAGGTGTTTTGGGGGACTACCCCAAAGCACCCTCCCAATGTTGAGGGCATGTGGCCTGGTACGGTTCGTCCCCCCCTCTTTTCCTGCGGCCTGCCCGGTTGCGTGCTCGGATAAGGGTCTGGTATGGATTCTTGGGGGGACCCCACGCCGTTTTTTGTTTTTTTGTTTTTTGGCGCGGGGTTCCCCTTAAAATCCATACCAGACCTGAAGGGTCTGGTATGGAATTTAGGGGGAACCCCACATCATTTTTTAAAAAAAATTTTGGCCGGGTTTCCCCTTAACCACTTGACCACTGGGCACTTAAACCCCCTTCCTAACCAGACCAATTTTCAGCTTTTGGTGCTCTCACATTTTGAATGACAATTACTCAGTCATGCAACACTGTACCCATATGAAATTTTTGTCCTTTTTTTCACACAAATAGAGCTTTATTTTGGTGGTATTTAATCACCACTGGGTTCTTTATTTTTTGCGCTATAAAAGAAAAAAGACCGAAAATTCTGTAAAAAAATAAATTTTTCTTCATTTCTGTTATAAAATTTTGCAAATTAGTAATTTTTCTTCATATATTTTGGCCAAAATTTATACCGCTACATATCTTTGGTAAAAATAACCCAAATCGGTGGATATTATTTGGTCTTTGTAAAAGTTATAGCGTCCACAAGCTATGGTGCGAATATCTGAAAATTGATCACACCTGAAGTACTGACGGCCTATCTAATTTCTTGAGACCCTAACATGCCAGAAAAGTACAAATACCCCCCAAATGACCCCTTTTTGGAAAGAAGACATTCCAAGGTATTTAGAAAGATGCATGGTGAGTTTTTTGAAGTTGTCATTTTTTCCCACAATTCTTTGCAAATCAAGTTTTTTTTTTTTTACTTTTTTTTTTTTTCACAAAATTGTCATATTAGCAGGTTATTTCTTACACTCCACATATGCATACCACAAATTACACCCCAAAACACATTCTGCTATTACTCCCGAGTACGACGATACCACATGTGTGAGACTTTTACACAGCGTGGCCACATACAGAGGCCCAACATGCAGGGGAGCACCTTCAGGCATTCTGGAGTGCCCAGGCCAATTCTGACATTTCTCTCCTACATGTAAAAATCATCATTTATTAGCTAGAAAATTACATAGAACCCCAAAACATTATATATGTTTTTTTTAGCAAAGACCCTAGAGAATACAATGGCGGTCGTTGCAACTTTTTATCTCACACGGTATTTGCGCAGCAATTTTTTTAACGCTTTTTTTTGGAAAAAAAAACTGTTTTGTGCTTTACAAAAACCAAAACAGTAAATTTAGCCCAATGTTTTTGCATAATGTGAAAGATGAAGTTACGCCGAGTAAATAGATACCCAACATGTCACCTTTCAAAATTGCACGCGCTTGTGGAATGGCGCCAAACTTTGCTACTCAAAAATCCCCATAGGCGACGCTTTAAAATTTTTTACTGGTTACATGTTTTGAGTTACAGAGGAGGTCTAGGGCCAAAATTTTTGCGCTCGCTCTACCGATCGCAGTGATACCTCACATGTGTGGTTTGAACACCGTTTTCATATGTGGGCGGGACTTATATATGCGTTCGCTTCTGCATGCAAGCACACAGGGACAGGGGTGCTTTAAAATTTTTTTTTTTTTTTTTTATTGTTCATTTTACTTTATTTATTTTTGTTTGATGCTTTTTTACACAAAAAAAAATTTTGACCACTTTTATTCCTATTACAAGGAATGTAAACATCCCTTGTAATTGGAATATGGCATGACAGGTCCTCTTTACAATGAGATATGGGGTCAATAAGACCCCACATCTCACCTCTAGGCTTGGAAGCCTGAAATAAAAAAAAAAAAAAAAAACGATCCTGGCTTCGATCGTAGCGGTGAGTCGGTAGAAGCAGCGGAGTGCGGCGGGAGGGGGGACATCCCCTCTCGCCTCCCGTAAAAACGATCAAGCAGTGGAACAGCCGCTATGATCGTTCTTATGGTGTAGGGAATCGCCGGCTGAAAAAGCTGATATCTGAATGATGCCTGTAGCTGCAGGCTTTATTCAGATATCCCCACACAAAGTCAAGGACGTTGTATGACAGTCGGCGGGCGGGAAGTGGTTAAAACGTATTTTTTTTTTTTTTTAACACAAAGTTGTCCATTTATACAATATTTCTAACACATAGCATGTACACAAAGCAAAAATGACACCCCAAAATAGATTCTCCTGCTCCTCCTGAGTACGGCGATACCACATGTGTGAGACTTCCACAGCCTGGCCACATACAGAGGCCGAGTACAGCCGAGCGTGGCTCAGCATGGCAGGGTATGGCTGGGTATGGCGGGGTATTGCAGAGTATGGCGGGGTATTGCAGAGTATGGCGGGGTATTGCAGAGTATGGGGGGTATTGCAGAGTATGGGGGGTATTGCAGAGTATGGGGGGTATTGCAGAGTATGGGGGGTATTGCAGAGTACAACGGGGTATTGCAGAGTACAACGGGGTATTGCAGAGTACTGCAGGGTATTGCAGAGTATTGCGGGGTATTGCAGAGTATTGCTGGGTATTGCGGAGTATTGCGGAGTATTGCGGGGTATTGCAGTGTACTGCGGGGTATTGCAGAGTATTGCGGGGTATTGCAGAGTATTGCAGGGTATTGCAGTGTACTGCGGGGTATTGCAGAGTACTGCGGGGTATTGCAGAGTATTGCGGGGTATTGCAGAGTATTGCGGGGTATTGCAGAGTACTGCGGGGTATTGCAGAGTATTGTGGGGTATTGCAGAGTATTGTGGGGTATTGCAGAGTATTGCAGAGTATTGCGGGGTATTGCAGAGTACTGTGGGGTATTGCAGAGTATTGTGGGGTATTGCAGAGTAATGTGGGGGTATTGCAGAGTAATGTGGGGGTATTGCAGAGCAATGTGGGGGTATTGCAGAGTAATGTGGGGGTATTGCAGAGTAATATTGGGGTATTGCAGAGTAAGGTGGGGCATAGCAGAGTATTGCAGAGTAGTGGGGATGGCTGAGCATGGATGGATGGATGGCTGGATGTCTCTGTGCAGTGCTGTGGGCACTACACAACCAGCCCACAGCGCTGCAGCCATCCATCCATCTCCCTCTCCTCCACAGTGTACCGATCGGTACACAGGAGGGGAGGAGAGGAACCGGCGTCATCAGACGCCGCCGGTCTGTTTACATGTGATCGCGCTGTCAGTTGACGGCTCGATCACATGGTAAATGGCCGCGATAAGCGGCCATTTACCGGGATCCGTGATGCGCCGGGTCCTGAGGACCCGGCGGTCACGGATGTGTTCGGGTGCGCGCCCCAGGGGGCGCGCGAGAGGGGAATTCTGAGTGGACGTCATATGACGTCCTCCCAGAGTTAAGCAACCGCCCTGCAGCCGTCATTCGGCTATGGGCCGGTTGTTAAGTGGTTAATATCCATACCAGACCTGAAGGGCCTGGTATGGAATTTAGGGGGACTCCCACGTCATTTTGGTTCGGGGTTTCCCTGTGGGGAATTCCCATGCCGTTTTTATCAATGAACTTCTATGTGTATTGTCGGCAATGCAATAGCCGCGGGTAGTTTTAAATGGGTTTTTTCCTTCCAAATGTCATTTTGCTGTCAGACTGTTCTAAACACGGGAAACATGCGCCCCTTTACAGGCATACTATAGACACCCCCCAGGTACGAAATTTAAAGGGATATTACACTTTTATTGTTTGACTTTAAGCATTATTAAAATCACTGCTCCTGAAAAAACAGCCGTTTTTAAAACTTTTTTTTGCATTGATCCATGTCCCCTGGGGCAGGACCCGGGTCCCCAAACACTTTTTATGACAATAACTTGCATATAAGCCTTTAAAATTAGCACTTTTGATTATTCATGTTCGTGTCCCATAGACTTTAACGGTGTTCGCGTGTTCGAGCGAACTTTTTTCCTGTTCGCAGGGGGGGTGTTCGGCTCATCCCTATTCTCCAGTACCTCGTGCATTGGAAGGGGTTTGGTCCTGAGGAGAAGTCGTGGATCAAGGCTTCTGAGGTCTTTGCACCTCGTCTGTTGAGGAAGTTTCATTTGAAGTTCCCCTCAAAACCTGGTCCCAGGAGGGGAAGGGGAAGGCCTTGTAAGAGGGGGGGTACTGTCATGGTTATGCAATAGAATTTTGTCTGTCAGCTTACCTGTCTCCATGTGATCATCTCTAAAGACCAGCTGACTCTCACCTGACTGCTTTTAGAAACTGTCCTCTAGCATGGCTCCACCCCAGCTCCTATCAGAGAACTCTATATTAGCCTCTGCACTGCAGGCCAGCCCTGCTGATCAACCTTTGTGTGTTTTGGCTTCCTGTTCCTGCCTGCCATGTGCTCTACATTTGTTTCTGTTACCGACCTTGGCGTGTTCTCAACTTTTCCTGTCTGCTCGTGATCCTGACCTTTGGCGTGTCCCCGACTATCCCTGTTTGCCTGTGACCCTGAACCTTGGTGTGAACTCTGTTGTCCTTGTCTGCTTGTGGCCCTGACCTTGGCTTATTCCCTTACTATCCTTATCCTCCTGTTACCTACTGTGGGTGTGAGCTGGGGGACCCTGGGCGTCGCGACCTGGAGCCAGTTGCAGCCCAGTCCATCCTCACCACTAGAGGCTCTGGTGAACACCTGCTGGCTCTTAGACTCCGCGCCCCAGGGAATCTTACGCTCTAACCCGGTGGGATCCGTGTTGGTGTTCCAGCGGCCCTGCCTTTCTTACCACTCTGACTCCCATCCGCAGCAGTCAGCCGTAGGGTCCACTACCTTGCGGTGCACTCCTGATCTCAACGGTGTGCATCTGTCACCTAGCCTCAAGGTAACCTGACACTCACTGATCAGGGTGGCCTTGTTCTTTGTTCTTTTTCCCAGCGGTCCCTCCTCGGCTCTCAAGTAGGTCTCTCAGCGTGACTCTCCTGCAGGCTGCATAGCTGGTCATTCCCTGTGGTTGTTTGGAGTGTCCTGCAGCGTACACATGACCGGACTCTCCGGCTGACTAGGTCCGCAGGTCTTCCCGACGGACTTCCGACGGAGTTACGGCGGACTTTCTGAATGAACGGACTTGTCCACACACGGACAAGTCCGTTCATTTTGAACGTGACTCGGGTACGACGGGACTAGAAAAGGAAGTCAATCTCGCCACTTTTATTGCCGAGATTGACACCTTTCGAGCCCCGTCCCGGGGCATACCAGGCCCTTAGGTCTGGGATGGATTTTAAAGGGAACCCCCTACACCGAAAAAATGGTGTGGGGTCCCCCCAAAATCCATAACAGACCCCGATCCGAGCACGCAGCCCGGCCGGTCAGGAAAGGGTGTGGGGACGAGCAAGCGCCCCCCCTGAACCGTACCAGGCCGCATGCCCTCAACATGGGGGGTGGGTGCTTTGGGGGAGGGGGGCGCCCTGCGGCCCCCCCACCCCAAAGCACCTTGTCCCCATGTTCATGAGGACAAGGGCCTCTTCCCGACAACCCTGGCCGTTGGTTGTCGGGATCTGCGGGTGGGGGGGCTTATCGGAATCCGGGAGCCCCCTTTGATAAGGGGGCCCCCAGATTACGGCCCCCCACCATATGTGAATGAGTATGGGGTACATTGTACCCCTACCCATTTAACTAGGGAAAAGTGTCAATAAAAAAAATGCACTACATAGGTTTTTAAAGTAATTTATTAGACAGCTTCCGATGTTGACGCAACGCTCTCTCCGGCTGTAATGCTGTCTGAGCGCTCCGCTATGACTTATATAGGTGGTGACCCTGCCCCCTTATGCCGTCACAGTCCCTGGGCATGCTGGGATTGTGACAGCATAAGAGGGCGGGGTCAACATCACCCGAAGAAGAGAAGAGGGAAGAAAGCGATGCAGAAGTCCGGACCACCGCTAGCAAAAGAGCGGCAGAAGATAGTGGAGGAGCCAGCAGAAGAACCGGATACCGGGAGAAGAGGTCGAACGACCTGATAACAGATGTGGAAATACAGGGCAATTTAGGTAACAGCGATCACAGGTCAATTCGTTTCAGTATAAATCACACAAATAGGAGACATGAAGGGAACACAAAGACACTGAATTTCAAAAGAGCCAACTTCCCTAAACTACAAACCTTGCTAAAAGGCATAAATTGGGATAAAATATTAGGAACAAAGAATACGGAGGAGAGATGGGTTTGCTTTAAGAGCATATTAAATAAGGGCATTAGCCAATGTATCCCATTGGGTAATAAATTTAAAAGAGCGAACAAACATCCTGGATGGCTTAACTCCAATGTAAAAATGCATATAAAAGCAAAGGAGAAGGCCTTCAAAAAATACAAGGTTGAGGGATCATCCACAGCATTCAGAATTTATAAAGAATGCAATAAGAAATGTAAGGGTGCAATTAGGATGGCTAAGATAGAACATGAAAGACACATAACGGAGGAGAGCAAAAAAAATCCCAAGAAATTCTTTAAGTATGTAAACAGTAAAAAAGGGAGGACAGACCATATTGGCCCCATAAAGAATGAGGAAGGACATCTGGTTACAAAGGATGGGGAGATGGCAAAGGTATTGAATTTATTCTTCTCCTCAGTCTTCACGAGTGAATCGGGGGGCTTCAGTAACCAAAACTGCAGTGTTTATCCTCATGACACAACACAGGAAGCACCTACATGGTTAACAGAGGACGGAATTAAAATTAGACTTGAGAAACTTAACATTAATAAATCACCGGGACCAGATGGCTTGCATCCGAGGGTACTTAGGGAACTCAGTCAGGTGATTGCCAGACCGTTGTTCCTAATTTTTACAGACAGTCTATTGACTGGAATGGTACCAGCTGATTGGAGAAAAGCCAATGTAGCACCAATATTTAAAAAGGGCCCAAAAAACATCCCTGGGAATTACAGACCAGTTAGCCTAACATCAATAATATGTAAACTCTTGGAGGGGATGATAAGGGACTATATACAAGATTTTAGTAATAAGAATGATATCATTAGCAGTAATCAGCATGGATTCATGAAGAATCGTTCTTGCCAAACCAATCTATTAACCTTCTATGAGGAGGTGAGTTGCCATCTAGATAAAGGAAGGCCCGTAGACGTGGTGTATCTGGATTTTGCAAAAGCATTTGACACAGTTCCCCATAAACGTTTACTGTACAAAATAAGGTGCGTTGGCATGGACCATAGGGTGAGTACATGGATTGAAAACTGGCTACAAGGGCGTGTTCAGAGGGTGGTGATAAATGGGGAGTACTCAGAATGGTCAGGGGTGGGTAGTGGGGTTCCCCAGGGTTCTGTGCTGGGACCAATCCTATTTAATTTGTTCATAAACGACCTGGAGGATGGGATAAACAGTTCAATCTCTGTATTTGCAGACGATACTAAGCTAAGCAGGGCAATAACTTCTCCGCAGGATGTGGAAATCTTGCAAAAAGACCTGAACAAATTAATGGGGTGGGCGACTACATGGCAAATGAGGTTCAATGTAGAAAAATGTAAAATAATGCATTTGGGTGGCAAAAATATGAATGCAATCTATACACTGGGGGGAGAACCTCGGGGGGGGGGAATCTAGGATGGAAAAGGACTTGGGGGTCCTAGTGGATGATAGGCTCAGCAATGGCATGCAATGCCAAGCTGCTGCTAATAAAGCAAACAGAATATTGGCATGCATTAAAAGGGGGATCAACTGCAGAGATAAAACGATAATTCTCCCGCTCTACAAGACTCTGGTCCGCCCGCACCTGGAGTATGCTGTCTAGTTCTGGGCACCAGTCCTCAGGAGGGACGTACTGGAAATGGAGCGAGTACAAAGAAGGGCAACAAAGCTAATAAAGGGTCTGGAGGATCTTAGTTATGAGGAAAGGTTGCGAGCACTGAACTTATTCTCTCTGGAGAAGAGACGCTTGAGAGTGGATATGATTTCAATTTACAAATACTGTACTGGTGACCCCACAATAGGGATAAAACTTTTTCGCAGAAGAGAGTTTAATAAGACTCGTGGTCACTCATTACAATTAGAAGAAAAGAGGTTTAACCTTAAACTACGTAGAGGGTTCTTTACTGTAAGAGCGGCAAGGATGTGGAATTCCCTTCCACAGGCGGTGGTCTCAGCGGGGAGCATTGATAGCTTCAAGAAACTATTAGATAATCACCTGAATGACCGCAACATACAGGGATATGTAATGTAATACTGACACATAATCACACACATAGGTTGGACTTGATGGACTTGTGTCTTTTTTCAACCTCACCTACTATGTAACTATGTAACACCGGGAGAAGAGGTCAGAGAGAGTGGAGAAGAACCGGACGCCGGGAGAAGAGGCCCCCGAAGTCGGAAGAAGACCCCCGGAGCTGTCTAATAAATTACTTTAAAAACCTGTGTAGTGTGTTTTTTTTATTGACACTTTTTCCCTAGGTGAATGGGTAGGGGTACGATGTACCCCATACTCATTCACATAGGGTGGGGGGCCAGGATCTGGGGGCCCCCTTATTAAAGGGGGCTCCCGGATTCCGATAAGCCCCCCGCCTGCAGACCCCGACAACCAACGGCCAGGGTTGTCGGGAAGAGGCCCTTGTCCTCATCAATATGGGGACAAGGTGCTTTGGGGTGGGGGGGCCGCAGGGCACCCCCCTCCCCAAAGCACCCACCCCCCATGTTGAGGGCATGCGGCCTGGTACGGTTCAGGAGGGGGGGCGCTCATTCGTCCCCACCCCCTTTCCTGACCGGCCTGCATGCTCAGATCGGGGTCTGGTATGGATTTTGGGGGGACCCTACGCTTTTTTTGGTGTAGGGGGTTCCCCTTAAAATCCATACCAGACCTAAGGGCCTGGTATGCCCCACGCTCGCCGCAATAGGAAAATTTGTTTTTCCTATTGCAGCGAGCGCGAGATGTAGTAACTTGCCCTTGTGTCGTATCTGGTTCGTCGGACCAGCATACAGACGAACAGGCTTTCCGTCAGGAACTGAGTCCGGCAGAGTTACGACGTAAAAATTTGAAGCAAGTTTCAAATCTAAAGTCCGTCGGATTTCTGACCGAAACGGTCCGTCGGAAGTCCGATGCAGCCCACACACGGTCTGATTGTCCGCCAGATTCGGTCCGTCGGACCAGTCCGGTCGGAAAGTTTGCCCGTGTGTACGCGGCATCCCAGTAACTGGAGAGCACATCCCACTACTGCCACCAATGTAATGAGCCCCTGCTCGCTCTGTTCCACTCATCAGACTGCAGATCGCAACGTCTTATATTTCGGTCGTCTGATGCTTTGGGAATCGAACTACAGCTATGTGCCGTTTGAATCCAGTTGTGATAACTCAGAACAAATACCAGGCAGGCTGTACGTAAGTTCAAACAGGAATCTCACCTTCATTGGATGCACACAACACACTTTTATACACAGCAGTTTGAACACCTCGCTCAAACAACCACTTTCCTATTGGTCAATTGTAAAGTACGCTCTAGTCCTTACTTAGGTCCTCTTGGCCATGCAAATAAGGACTTGAAACAAGGTCAGCAGGGATTGGTCCGATAGCTTGAATGGGAGGGCTGATATGTGTAATGACACAGAAGTCCCAGGAGATAATTAAAGTACATAAACAAACAGTCAAACACAGAACAATGCCTTCCTTCCAGGCCACAGAGCCTGCTGGAGGGGGTAAGCCTTAAGACAAACAGTGAACAATAAAACAAACACAGGGTGAAGGACCCACCACTGTGTAATAGAATCAAGGAAAAATACTTCAGTATTCCAAGGGCCATGACAATAAATACTTCAGTATTCAAAGGACCATCACAGATGGCATTTCCAGATCCATTCTTCACTAAGCTATCAACTAGTCAGCTCATATCCGTGTAGAAAGAGAGAGGAGGGGCACTGGCCCCTTGGGAATCAGCTCCCACAGGTAAGGGACCCTTCTCCTGAGTTCTGGTCAAAGGCTGCCTCTTAGTCTGTTCTTCCCCCACTTTGAGTGGGAACACTTTAGCAATCACCCCTTCAGCCAGACGCACCTCTTCCTCCTGAACGCACATAGGTACCTCTTCCTGTCGTTCTAATAGTACCCTGACTTGATCCAACTCATATGTGGCTTCAGTTTCCACAATGTAAGCCCAATGTCCTGGGACCAGAGTTTCAGCCACCTTCTGATCTCTCTTTCGGTGTGCTCACTTCCCGAGATCTCCAGAACAGTGCTCTTCACTGTTGGAGCTCCCTGACTCCTGTCCCAAGCAACCGCGGCCATCAAAGCGACTTCCCATGCGGATTGTGGCTCTTGTCTAGGTTGGTTAAGGCCAGCTGCAGATAGCATCCCAGATGAGCCCCCAAATGTAGCATGACCCCCTAAGGGACTGCTTGGAATTACCTGCTCATCTGCACTGCCATGACCTGATGAACATTCCAACCCACCTGACACTATGGGTTCAGACATCTTTGCACCACCTTAAATCATTAAATCAGACAACTCTGTGCATTTATGTTCTTGTAATGTTTACTGGTTCAAACAGTTCAAAGAAGATATTGTCACAAAGAGGAGGTAATAGATCTGCTGAGTTTTGGGCAACAGCGCCAACACAACAAAGGAATTCCTCCAAATAACACAAACCAGATATTTGCAGGTAAAACAGTCTAGTATGAACATATGTAAAGTGTAATTCTGCTTGCACCTAAAAGGATAAACAAGTTAGATGGTTATACTGACAAACTTCTAAAGGGGGAAACCTAGGCCAGCCTATAAACCTTTAACCCTAATGAGAGGTCAAACTTAATGGCAATGGTATAAGGACCCTTGTAGCCATAATGACAGCAATGTCCCCATTGCAGATCTGATGGTCTTCACCGGCATGTAGGAGCTCCTTAATTGTATCCAATAAGGTGTAATAGCAAGCAATAAGATTTATTGAAATGGTAGTAGCTAAAGGTGTTTATGCACAGTGTTCCAGAGAGGTTCAGTAAAGTATTCCCAAGGTAAAGATGTCTGTGCAAAGTGTCCCAGTGAAACCGTGAGAAAAAGATTTGTAAAGGTGGGCGATTGCCCTCTCACCAACGACCAGACCAATTTAGCACCTTCCGGACAGCAGCTCCTGTAGCGACACACGTGCAGCGGATCCACCGTTTTGATCTCCTGATGCGAAGCTCTGAACATAGGTTGGTGGGCGGCTGAGGTGGTGCTGAATGGATGTCTGACGAACAGCAAGCAGTGCTAGTACCCTCTTGCCCAGATTGGAAAGTGATACACCGCGTGGTAGGCCGCGACCTCTCTCTCCTTATACGGAGAGGTCAGTCTTGTGTCAGGCCCAGGAGGAAGAGAGCAGCAATCTCTCCGATGGCAGCAAAGATCCCTGAGATATATAGTCCAGGTACAGAGTCATGTGAAGCAATTAACAGTTTGATTCTGACTACTCATCCCACAATCCCTTTAGCTTGGCTCAGGAACATGATATCAGTTAACAACACTGGGCACTAGAGGGACATGCAATGCATAGAAATACCGGAGGAACACTGTACTTTATAATTGTAGTCCACATTGCTACATCAGAAAAGTGAAATAACAACACGATAGAGACTTACACATTTATCAAACCACAAATTGTCAAAACCTGGCATCTCAATCCTTTCAGAGGCATTGCCTTAGGCCCCCCAACCACTAAACTGGATCATACATACAGTAAATATGTTCAGATATCAATGGAAGAATGTTTTACTGAATGTATCGTGTTAAAGAAATATGCTCTACATTACTATTTACATTTAACTACATTTCCATGGCCACAGAAAGCTTTAGAATCTTGAGTCCATGTAGAATACCTGGACAAAAGGTTTAATGTCACTGCCGGAAGCAATTGATAAAATTTCTGCCATTATCTTTCTGGAGCACCAAGAAGAGAGAAGCAGAAATTTGCCTGATTGCCATCTTCAACAACCTTAATATATATTCTTGCACCTACTATCTATATATGTCTTTCCTTTTGCATTTTTTAGCTAGAACTCAAATTTAACCTGTTATTAATGTTCATCATGTCATTCTGACAGCCAAAAGCCCTTATGCTGCGTACACACGAGTGGACTTTACGGCAGATTGGTCCGACGATCTTTCCGACAGACTTTGTAGCGTAGGTGCTCAGGACTTACAAACGGACGGACTTGGACACACATGATCACTCCAAAAGTCCGATGGTTTTCAACACATTGATGTACCGCACGTACGACGGGACTAGAAAAAGGAGGTTCAAGCCCCATTACGCCACCCTTTGGGCTCCTTCTGCTAATCTCGTGTTTACCGCGTGTTAGTAGAAGTTTGGTTAGCGACGATTCACGCTTTTCAGACAGATTTAAACTTATTTCGATTGTTTTCTGCAGTTCAGTTTGTGCTTGTGAGGTTTGTATCTGGTTTTCAGTGTGTATTGGTCAGTTTAGTAACCTGTATAGCAGGCCGTTCTGGTCCACTTGTTCCTGATCTTCAGGTTTCTCTTCATAGGCCTTGCTGTTCTTCAGTGCGTTTGTTCTAAGCTTGTTTGTTTGACCAGCCGACCATTTTGAAGCCATGGTGCGTGGACGTACTCGTTCTTGAGTTCGTGCTGCGTTGGGGCTTGGTGTTGGGGTTCATACTTTGACCCGAGCCCAGTCCATGAACAGGGCGAGGAGGAGTTCATGGACGAAGAATTGGTTGCGCTA
The DNA here is from genome assembly GCF_042186555.1 of Aquarana catesbeiana. Classification (NCBI taxonomy): domain Eukaryota; kingdom Metazoa; phylum Chordata; class Amphibia; order Anura; family Ranidae; genus Aquarana; species Aquarana catesbeiana. The sequence goes on along the minus strand of NC_133326.1, from coordinate 436,847,084 downwards.
GCGTGGCCAATTCTCGCACATGCCTTTGCTCCGTGAGATCCGTGAGAATAATCCTGAGGATTTCAGGAATTATATTAGGATGACAGACCCCGTTTTTCAACGTCTGGTGGCTATCCTAACCCCTTATATCAGCAGGCAGGATACCTGCATGAGGCAAGCCATCACTGCGGAGCAGAGGCTAGTTGCCATGTTGTGTTACTTGGCGACTGGGAGAAGCCTTCAGGACCTGAAGTTCTCGACAGGCATTTCCCCCCAGGATCTGGGGATCATAATCCCAGAGACCCGTTCTGCCATAATTCAAGTCCTGCAGAAGGACTATATGAAGGTAAGTTTTTTATCCTTTAACATTACATGATATGTATTTAATGTTTGCTAATGTATTGTATTAATTTCATTGTTACCTAATTACCAAGCTTGGAATATGCTGTGAATGTCCCCTTTATCTTCATGCATGCATGTTTTTTTATTGTAAATCCTTTTTTGCCCTACATGCATATTTGCCTTCACTAACCTTCCCACCATGCAATCCTGGACCCATATACACCTATGGCCTATAGTCCCTTTAAAGCAGTAGTAAGCTCAAAGAATGTAACTACAAATCTCAAAATATAACTTAATTTAGGTGTTTTCAATCAAAGTGCCATATATAGTATGCCAAAAAAACCTTCTTACTTGTTATAATTTAGGTTTTGTGAACGCTCATGCTTGTATCTCGCCGCTGCTATTACTACTGCTGTCTTCCGTGTCTATACAGTAATACATTTCCGCCCTCAGTATGCAGCTGTGGCTATAATCCCATGCGTGCGCATTATTCCCTGAAGCCAAACCCTCGTCCCCTCTCAACAACCCCTGTGGCGTAGCGAGTCACATGGGTCCAGGCTCAGCTTCTCAATGGGAGTATTGTGGGATGTCGGGGCTGACGTCGACACTAGGAAATGACGCAGCCCCGGCATAGACCCTGAATTTTTCCAGCAGGGTCTATGCTTGCCGGAAAATTATGACATACGGAGCATGCGCGGGGGACGTCATAAGAAAGAAAAATACAGATTACTCGCAAGGCAATCAGGTAAGGAGATATTCATCTAGCACAATACATTTCCTAACCTGCAATTGTCCATACACAGAAAAGTAGTCTGAATGGGTTTACAACCACTTTAAAAATGTATATTGTCAGCTCCATTGTACTGCTTTACCCTCCCCCACCCCCTCAAATGTCTCCAAATGTCATGTGTGGTCTTCTACTAAATTAGAACCCCCCCACCCCCTCAAATGTCTCCAAATGTCATGTGTGGTCTTTTACTAAATTAGAACCCCCCCACCCCTTCAAATGTCTCCAAATGTCATGTGTGATCTTTTACTAAATTTGAACACCCCCCACCCCCCCACAAATTGATCAATGGGCCATCAGAGGGGGTGAGCAATCTTATAAGTGTGCCTTATGTTTTAGATTTTTATAAATAATACATTTAAAAAATGTTAGACTGCCGTTGTTCAAGAATGTTTTTGTGTAATCTGCTAGCAAAGTAATGTTTAAAAGTACTTATATATTTTTTTTTCTTGTTTGACTCCACAGTTTCCTTCCAACCCACAGGAATGGCAGACTGTGGCCTCCCAGTTCGCTGACCGTTGGAACTTTCCCAACTGTGTCAGGGCGATCGATGGGAAGCATGTCCGCATTGTGCCACCACCCCATTCGGGGTCTTACTACTTTAATTATAAGGGGTTTAATAGTGTAGTATTGATGGCGGTGGTCTCGGCACAATTGTCTTTTATGTTCGTGGACGTGGGGAAGCACGGGCGGATGTCGGACAGAGGAGTCTTCGCACAGACCGAGTTGTGCCAGACTAGTGGCCTGGGATTGCCACCTGATGACGAGAACGTTGATGGACTCCCCTCTGTTTTCATCACAGATGAAGCATTTGCTCTTGGCGAGCATCTGATGAGGCCGTTCTCCCAAAGGTCCCTCACCCCGGAGAGGAGGGTATTTAATTACCGGCTGGCCAGAGCAAGAAGAGTTGTGGAGAATGCCTTCGGGATTATGGCCAGCCGGGTTTGTTCCTCTCGGCCATCAATATGGCGGACTATAAAATCAATTATGTCATCATGGCTTGTTGCATTTTCCATAATTTTTTAAGAAGACATTCTACAACATATCTCACTTCTGTTGGGCCTGAGGCCGGACTTAGTGCTGAATCTGCACTCCCAGGCCTGGATACTGGCTGTGTTGGCTTGGCCCCCCAAACTGCCCGTCAAGTGCGGGACAGATATGTCAGTTATTTTAATGGTGTGGGGGCCATTGCAATGCCAGAACATCTTTAAAATTTTACAAAATAAAAAAAAAATTTGGATCAAACTTCTTGTTTTTATTCTTGTTTGCATTTATTTTTTGCTGTCTCCTAGTGCACTTGTAGTGGCAAGTGAATTTCCCTTTAGTCAATAAGGCCCTTTGTCACTGTAAACACCAAACAAAAAAAAAAACTGGTATTGAGAAATAATAAGCCACACACATTGTAGTAGTAAAAACATTTTACTGTGCGCACATTCAAAGGTGCATTTTTTAAAAACGTGTTATTTATTTGTTTATTTTGTTTACAATTTTTTTTGTTTTTAACAATATAATTTTTTTTTGGGGGGGGTTATTTTAGGCATATTTTTTCAAAAATATTTTTCAAGACAAATTTTGGCTTGACAACAGGGTTTGTTCACACATAATAAAAAAAAACAAAAAAAAAACAGGAACTTACAAAGTTCAACATATCAAAACCTGTGCTGGTGATGTCACCCATGTTAAAGCAAAATTTAGCAGATGCACACAAATTGTGAGTCCAAATGGGTAAAGTCAACATGTGCTATCTCCCATCATGGGGGATCAATGGACATGTTTTGTGTGTGCAATCCCTTTTTTCCTCTCACAAACTAACATTATTATGAGGAAGGGGGTACAGAACACAAAACAAGTACATTGAGATCCCCTGATGACAGATAGCACATGATGACACACCGTGTGCATCTGCTAAATTTTGCTATTACTATTTCACAACTTTAAAAAATTTTTAAAAATAGAATATCTTACAATGAAATGAAGAACATGATTGATGTTTTTAGGCAAAAACGGATTTGATTCTGCCCAAAACATCAATCATGTTCTTCATTTCCTGTTGCATGCTGTCCAGCCGAATTTGGCCATTCCACACCATTATCTGCCCAAACAGTCTTTGTGCACTGTCTGTGCTAAATGGCTCCGCCACTTGGCCTTCCACAACCAGAACATCACCTAAAATTTGTGGAGAAAAATGTATTTAGAAATATGCACGCCTAAATAGATTACCTTAAGCTGGGGTGTCAGTCACTGGGGTGCAAATCTTGCCCACTTCCTCCACCTCTCCTTCCTCAAGATCGTCCGATGGGCGTGGTCTTGGGCTGGGGCTTGGGGTGATTCCAGATTCAGGCTGGTGACTTGGAGGGGTCCTGGGATCCTCTGACTGTTGTCTTTTCTCCCCTATGAGAATGAAACAAAAGGTATACTTAACACAGTGATATTTCTGGACAGAAATAGGAATATGAAACCTTGCTTTGAAGTGGTGGACAATTGTCTGTTTTTTGTTTTTTTTAATTTTTAAGACCGGATTCAAATGCACTTTTAACAAAACTGCAATACTTAACATTTTTATGAAAGTTTCACAGATGGAGACACCTCAAGTATCCCCTGGAGCCCCTGTGTGGATTACCCTCAAAAATCTTCTCTGGTGTCACACAGTACACTAGTGCTCGTGAGTCCAGATGTGGAAACAGCTGCTGTGTCCTGTCTTTACATTACACTGAATCATTTTTTAATAAGCATTCTAGTTTGAAACACATCTACAAAACATCCAAAACTTATTTTAATATGACAAATAATCAAGACTTAAATGTATGTACAACCCTGTACCATCGTATTTCTTGCAAAACAAATGCCATTTTATTATAATCATATGTAGTTTAAAAAGAACGATCTTTACGAACGATGCTGTATAAACGAAAAGCATATGGATCAGCATGCAAGTTAAGTATCTCAATAGGAACACACAACAAGTACTTACTTTTTTTAAGCACCTTCTTGATTCGACAATATTGTTCAGGCTCCCTAGTTTTTAGGTCAGACTAGCGCTTCCTCAATTGTTCTTTAGCCTGTTTAATGCCAAATTTTTCCTCAATAGTGGTGACAACTGAGGACATTATTTTGTCCTTCCGCATATTGGGTGTGGTGTACGGTCCTTTTTTGCCATCTTAGTCCTCCCTCCTCAATATGGCCACCATCTCCACCATCTCTTCAAAGGCCTTGTTGGTGGCCTTATATCTCCTCCTGGATCTGGATGTTTGTGGCTCCGGGCTTTCCTCCGCGCTAGTTCCAGATAATCTCTCCACCATCTTTCTCTATATACTCCCACTGCGCAACGAAGAGTGAATGGGCGGGGAAAAAATCATCCTAAAGAACGTCAGGGGCAGGCGATGCAGGCGGAGCATGACACATGCGCAGTGTATATAAAGCTAGTACGCAGGCCTATGTATGTCCGAATGGAAGTAGCGAACATCATAAACGAAGGTAAGGATTGAACGTGGATGTGTGTTTTGTGTATGTGTTTGGTGTGTATGTGTGTGTATGTGTTTGTGTGCACCCTATATTATGTAAAAAATAATACTGGGAGTTTGGACTGACATTACAGTTTTGATCTTGTGTCTTGTCTTTCAGAAAAAATGAATCCCTTTAAGGAGGAGGATTTTTTCACTCAGTTTCTTGACCTCTATCAAGAGAACTGAAACCTGTGGGAGGTCAAGCACCCCTTGTATTTTAATAAGCAAGCAAGGCAGGCAACACTGGGCAGACTTCTGGAGTTTGTAAAGACTCGAGTCCCTCAGGCAGACATTAAGTTAGTGGAAAATAAAATTGGGATCTTGCGGAATATGTACAGGTGGGAACACGAGAAGATACAGGATTTCCTCAAATCTGGAGCAGCAGCCGACAAGGTTTATGTCCCCAAGCTGTGGTACTACCCCAAACTGAGATTTCTGGATGACCAGACAGAAGCAAGGCAATCGCTTTCGACCCTTCCCTCCACCTCCACTCTTCCCTCCACCTCAGCTGGGGCATCCCAGGAAGAACCGGGCCCTTTCATCCTCGATTAAGTGGTTGCGCCCAGCTGCAGCCAGGTATAGTATTTTTGGTAATTTTGGATTGTGTAAATATTAATGATGTAAACTAAAATGTTTGAATTGCTTAAAAATGAATGATTTACTCACAATTATTATTATGTATATACAGTATATCACTAGACAGTAGTGGCCAAAAATGTACTTCAAAAATTGGTGAATAGCTAGAATAATGTTGGGGTCAAAATGATAGCCTTTTCTATTTGTTTCTAATTATATTTGAAAGTCATGAGCTGAAAATTGTGTGTGATTGAGGAAGCAAAAATTACAACTATGTCCCTTTTTTTATAAACAGGATGAGCTCAGCCAGAGGAGGCCGTGCCCAGTGGTAGAGAGGAGGAGGCCTTGCCCAGTGGCAGGCAGGAGGTGGCTGGGCCAGTAGAAGCCTCACCGAATGCCAGGTGCCTCCCCTCCGCATTACCACCAATAGGCCCAGGAAGATGACCCGAACAGAGGAGGAATCACTTGCCCTAATTCGGGAAGCCAGCCAAATGCTCAGTAACCCCCCCAATGCTGAAGAGGCCTATGGTACTTATTTGGCCACCAGGTTAATGGAACTTGAGAAGGGGCAACGCCTTCTCTGTGAGGGGATTATTTATGAGGCCCTTCAGAAGGGGTTGAGGGGCCAGCTTACTCAAACAAGCCATATTTCGGATGAAGCCCCTCCTCCTCCTGCCACAAGTACACCACCAGAGGCACAGCCTCGAAAGAAGGCTGCAGGGCAGCGTGCAGGGAAAGCTCCACGGAAGAGGCGAAAGTGATTGCCTGGCTTCAGTCTGGTCTGACAGAAGACGCAGATTGTGCTCCCTATTCTATGGACTCTGCAAGATCCCAATTTTGATTTCCACCGATTTGATGTGTGCCCTGGGGGACAAAAGGCTTCACACATCTTAAAAGGGTCTCCAGTGTTGCCTTCCTTATTTATGTTTTTCCCAGAATAAATGGCTATTTTATTTACCAAAAATTATTTACTATGTGTTTTTATTCAAAAAGGAAATTTTGCTTGTGAGTAGGCAGGTACATGTCAAAAAGACTATGGGGGTTATTTACAAAAGGCAAAATCTTTTTTTAAATTCAAGTGCAAAGTACAAGTGCAAAGTGCACTTTATAAATTGCACTGCAAGTGCACTTGTTGGAAGTGCAGTCGCTGTAAATCTGAGGGGAAGATCTGAAATGAGGGGAAGCTCTGCTGATTTTGTCATCCAATCATGTGCAAGATAAAATGATTTATTTTTGGTTTCCTTGCATGTGCCCCTCGGATCCACAGTGACTGCACTTCCAAGTGCTCTTTCAGTGCAATTTCAAGTGCACTTTGCACTTGCAGTGCTAAATGAATTTGCCTTTTTAAAATAACCCCCCATGTCAAATTAACAAGGCACACCAACCTCATTAAGGTTCATTAAAACAATACAAAATAATAAGGTTATTGTGGTAACTTGAAACTCCCTAAAAAAATTAAACATTTAAATCAATAGATTTTTGAGAATTTATCACAAATTGTAAAATATATATTGATGAAATATAAAAGTTAAAAAGATGAGTAAAAAAAATATTTTGCTACATTATTTATGGAGATCTGACTTTTAAAAACTATAACATTAGTCATGACATGAGGATAAATAATGAAGAAAGTAGTTTGTGAGAACTCTGTGTGAATATAAGGAGCAAAACTACTTAATTCTTCTCGCATTATAAAGAAGACAAGAATATGCTGTATTAAAAGATCATGGAATTAGCAGCGTGAGGAATGTGCTAGCTTCAATACGAAGGCTAGTTTTAACAGACCGAGTGCTTCCGTCTTGTAGTTGCTTTAGAGCATGTGTCAGTTTTGGTCCGTCAGACTTGCACACAGATGAACAGTTTGTACGCTAGAAAGCCCAGTCTGTCGGAAAGATTTGAAACATGTTTCATTTCTAGGTCTGTCGAACTTTTGAGGAAAAAAGGCCGCTGGAGCCCACACACGATCGAATTATCCGACGGAGTCCGGTCCGCCGGACCAAGTCTGCCGTAAAGTCTGCTCGTGTGTACGCGGCATTACTGATATAAAAATGGACAACGCTAATTCCTAAGGCTCTTGCTTAATGTGCAAAAATTTGTGAATATACTCATCTCCCAATGTGCACAATATACAAAACAATACATATCACTATTTTCATATAGATTAAAGTGCAAGTGCAATATGCTGTGCAATTAACAATCTTCACATCAACATAAGTACAAAAAGTGCAAAAGTCTATATCTTTCATGCAGGAAAAAAATATTATAAAAAGTCCCAAAAGCTATTTGTTAATGTGCTCTTTAACCACTTACCCACTGGGCACTTATTACGTCCTAACCAGGCCAATTTTCAGCTTTCAGTGCTCTCACATTTTGAATGACAATTACTCAGCCACGCAACACTGTACCCATATGCAATTTTAGTCTTTTTTTCACACAAATAGAGATTTCTTTTGGTGGTATTTAATCACTACTGGGTTTTTTATTTTTTGCACTAAAAATTAAAAAAGACCTTTTTTCTTTGTTTCTGTAATAAAATTTTCCAAATTAGTAATTTGTCTTCATAAATGTTGGCCAAAATATATACTGCTACATATCTTTGGTTAAAATAACCAAAATCAGTGTATATTATTTGGTCTTTGTGAAAGTTATAGAGTCTACAAGATATGGTGCCAATCACTGAAAAATGATCACAACTATTCTACTGATGGACATTTCTTGAGACACTAACAAGCCAGGAAAGTACAAATACCCCCCAAATTACCCCTTTGTAAAGATAAGGTATTCAGTAAGAGGTATGGTGAGTTTTTGAGGTTATAATATATACATATTTATAAGATATTTCTAACACATAGCATGTACATAGAAAAAATGACACCCCAAAATACATTCTGCTACTCCTCCTGACTATGGTGATACCACATGTGTGAGACTTTTACACAGCCTGGCCACATACAGAGGCCCAACATGCAGGTAGCACCGTCAGGATGAACACTGATTTGGCATGGATTAGCACTGATGTTGCATGGATGTGGCATGGATGAGCACTGATGAGCCATGGACGAGCACTGATGTGGCATGGATGGGGCATGGATGGGCAAGGATGGGCACTGATGTAGCACGGATAAGCACTAATGTGGCATTGTAGGCACAGATGTGGCATGGATGAGGCACAAATGTGGCATAGATTAGGCACAGATGAGCACTGATGTGGCATGGATGGAGCATGGATGAGGCATGGATGGGCATGGATATGGCATGGATGGGCACGAATGAGGCACGAATGAGGCACAGATGAGGCATAGATGGGCATGTATGAGGTGTGACGGATCCTATCCCACACTCCGCTGAGTGCTTCTGTCAGTAATACAGCTTCCTCCAGTCTGACCAGAGAGATATATTATTATGGCTGCATTGAATACAAGTCTAGCCATAAAATAGCTTGTAGAATCTTGAATCCTTTATTGGACAAAATACAGTCTTTTTATACACTTTTAACACAAGGGGTTAGATAACGAGGTAGGGCTGACTCATGAATACTCCCCCACTCCCCTCTAGCAAAAACTTAAAAGACAATTATATAATTAACATGTTAATTAACACAGCACTTAAGGCAGCCTAGGTGACCAGACAGTTCGTCTCCACAGGTCAATGTGATCAGCTCTTTCAAGAATCATGTATTGTTCAGAATTAACAACCAAGAATAGTCTTTGGGCAAGTCCAAAAAAATAGTCTGTCAAAAATTTAACAAAAAAAAGATTAATATAGCAATACCAAATAACAGGGTAAGTGTGGACAGAAAAAAAAGGTCCTTGCAGCCAGTGTCTGCGACATGAGGCACGGTTGAGGCACAGATGAGGTACAGATGGGCATGTATGAGGCATGGATGGGCACGTATGAGGCATGGATGCAAATGGATGAGGCACAGATGGCCAGGGATGGGCACGGATGAGGCATGGATGAGGCACAGATGAGGCATGGATGGGCATGTATGAGGCACGAATGGGCTGGATGAGCATGTATGAGGCACGGATGAGTCACAGTTGGGCATGTATTAAACACGTATGAGGCAAGGATGGGCATGTATGAGGCACGGATGAGGCACAGATGGGCATGTATGAGGCACGGATGGGCATGGATAAGCGTGTATGAGGCATGGATGGGCATGTATGATGCACGGATGGGCATGTATGAGGCACATATGGGCATGTATGAGGCACGGATGGAAATGTATGAGGCACAGATGAGGTATGAATGGGCACAGATCAGCGCTGTGGGTACTCCAGATACAGCCCACTCGCTCTGCTGCACCGGCTCCCTCTTCTCCTCACACACTGTATTGCATATGAGGAGAGAAGAGAGAGCTGAACCGGATATGCAACAGTTTGTTGACAAGTAATCACTCTGTCACTGGAGGAAGTGATCACATGGTAAATGGCCGCTGTCATTGGCCCTTTACCCCAATTCGTGATGCGGCAAGTCCAGAGGACCCGGTGATCACAGACGCTTCCAGTTGCGCGAGTCTGGGAGGATGTCATAGTATGTCATAGAATGCTCTCCTAGAACTAGCCAACCACGCTGTAGCCATCATTCAGCTATGGCCCGGTCGTCCAGTGGTTAAACGTGATGTTAAATGAGAGAAAAGGGGGGTTTTGGACTTTAAATGAAGCAGGAACCAAAGGGATAACTGCCTCCATCCCTATCATTGATTAAAAGAGAAGAGCGAGTAGTGGGACTTTATATGAAGCACACAGCAGCAAAAAGGAACTCAAGTGACTGGGAAATAATGTTTATGTTAATGAATAGGGTTATTCAACCACACTCACGGCCTATGATCTGTCTGTACCAGTGGTCATCACCCTTGCAAGCGACGACGGTGCCCAGAGATGAGACCCTGCGGTGTATTGGCGACTCTCGATGCCGCATGATGCAGATGTAAGTTGGACATACAACCTTGTATAATCCTTCCCATATACTTTCTCCTTTATAATTCTCCTTGTTCCTTTTTGTTTGTTTTTACCCCTACCTTTTATCTTGGCTATGGTTATAAATGTATCTATTGCTTATTTTATTTATAAATACATGAATGTCTACTGGATTGCGGATTACTATGTAATTTATGTTGAAAATGATTAAATGTTGTTAGAGGTTATATGCCCAAAATGTTTTATATGAGATTATACCATATAAATAAACATTATTTCCCAGTCACTTGACTTCCTTTTTGCTGCTGTGTGCTTCATATAAAGTCCCACTAGTCGCTTTGGTTAAACGTGATGTGACTCTTCAAAAACTCATATGGTGTACTTCAATCACTCTGTCACCAATGTGCTCTGTCACCATTGTCACTAGATATACTCACCAGAACTAGTTGCTGGTCAGATTATAAACCAGCTACTGCAAATTCAACCCAAAACAAAATCTACTCCACATCTGCTGGTATCACTCCAAGAGGCAATTCAACTGTAGATGTTTCAATACATTTCCATAGTCACATGAAGGAGGAAGATAAGAGGAGACTCCCATAGTGTAAAATCATCTAAAATGTTCTTTTATTAAAAAAGGTAAAAAAAGCCACTGACACGAGTATGTACAGCCTAATCTAGTAGCCAAATCGCCTCTGAGCCCCAAGCCCGATTTCAGGTTGCTTAGTGATGACAACGTCCTGGCCCTTCCCTACGCATTTCATCCTCAAGGAGCAGAAGCCCATTGCCTTTGATGTAAAGGCTATAATGTGAAGATTGTTAATTGCACAGCATATTACACTTTCACTTTAACCACCTTCCACCCACCGTATAGTAAAATTCCAGCGGGATCTGTTCTCGTTCTGGAATGACATCATATGACGCCCCGGTGTCACCGATCTTGCGCACCCGCACGGGACATGCAACGCAGCGATCGTAGTCCTAGGGACACGGCGCTACCCCAATCTCGGTAAAGAGCCGGATAACACGGCACTTCCATATTTACATGTGATTGGCTGTGACTGGACACAGCCGATCACATGGGTAAAGAGCCAGATAACACAGCTCTTTACCCATGTGATTGGCTGTGTCCAATCACAGCCGATCACATGTAAATATGGAAGTGCTGTTTATCGGATCTCCTTGCCTCATGCTGACAGTGTGAGACGAGGAAAGCCAATCAGCAGTATCTCCTTGCAGGGGAGACCTGTACAGGTAATCAGGGCACTGATCATCAGTGCCCTGATGATCAGTGCAGCCCCATCAGTGACACCAATCAGTGCCTATCAGTGACACCAATCAGTGCTCATCAGTGATGCCAGTCAGTGCACATCAGTGTTTGTTCATCAGTGCCGCTCATCAGTGCCGCCTCATCAGCGTACATCAGTGAAGTGAAAAAATTACTTATTTACAAAATTTACTGACAAAAAGAAAAACTTAACATTTTCGGTCTTTTTTTGTTTTTTTAGCAAAAAAAATTAAAAACCCAGCGGTAATTAAATACCACCAAAAGAAAGCTCTATTTGTGTGAAAATTATAAAAATCTTCTTTGAATACAGCGTTACATGACCGCGCACTTGTCATTCAAAGTGTGACAGCGCTGAAAGCTGGAAATTGGCCTGAGCAGGAAGGGGGTGAAAGAGCCCTGTATTGAATCTATATGAAATTAGTGACATTTATTGTTTTGTATATTTTGCACATTGGGAGAGGAGTATATTTACAAATGTTTGCACATTAAGCAAGAGCCTTAGGGATTAGCACTGTCCATTCTTATATTATTATTGTACATTTTGATGTTATCAAAAGCAGGGCAGCAGCTTCTCCCCATTTTCTTTTTTGAGTTTAAGAGGTTGGCACATACAGAGACTACATCGGACTGTTTGAGATATGTGGCACAGTTTTATTTTAATCCCCTTAAACCAAAAGCCCTTACTCACTAAACAAATATTTTTGTAATAGCACCCTTCTTTTCTTTAAAATATACATGGAAGGAATAAAATATAGGAGCTACCATGATGCAGACTTTCTGGTTCTGACTGTACTACCTAGTGAGTCACTGACCCATGCAAGACAGAAGTCAAGGGTTTTCAGACCTCACTAGCTGTATACTTGTTCCAGGGCAATAATGGACTATGTAGTGCAGCCATGGGCAAGATGACAGGTCTGGAGCTGGCAGCTTTAAAAATAAGTCAGATGTGGCAGTTTCCAAACCTCTATCCCCCCAAAGTTCACTTTAAAGCGGAGTTCCGGCAAAAAATTTTTTTTTGTTTTGTTTTTGTATCCTAGCATTATTGCTAATGAAGTTTCAAAAAGAGTATGTATTGATCTTGGTCAATTGTTAAAAAATATAAACTTCTTACTGTTTGCTTTGATGCCTCCGTTTGTGGCCGTTTCCATCATGAGATTGGGCATGTGAAGCCCAATCTGGTAAGTATAAAAGAAAATTCCTCCAAATGTTTGTTTCTAGGTTAAAAGGAGTCTTTTAATTGAACAACATTTTTTTAGGGTGGAACTCCGCTTTAATGCCCCGTACACACGGTCGGATTTTCCGACGGAAAATGTGTGATAGGACCTTGTTGTCGGAAATTCCGACCGTGTGTAGGCTCCATCACACATTTTCCATCGGATTTTCCGACACACAAAGTTTGAGAGCAGGCTATAAAATTTTCCGACAACAAAATCCGTTGTCGGAAATTCCGATAGTGTGTACACAAATCCGACGGACAAAGTGCCACGCATGCTCAGAATAAATAAAGAGATGAAAGCTATTGGCCACTGCCCCGTTTATAGTCCCAACGTACTTGTTTTACGTCACCGCGTTTAGAACGATCGGATTTTCCGACAACTTTGTGTGACCGTGTGTATGCAAGACAAGTTTGAGCCAACATCCGTCGGAAAAAATCCTAGGATTTTGTTGTCGGAATGTCCGAACAAAGTCCGACCGTGTGTACGGGGCATAAGACTGCTTGGCTTTTGAACACGGTGTGCTGACTTTGTTGGACCATATCAGCTGTTGTCACGTTATATCACCAAATTCATTGGACAGTTTATATTAGTAATAAACCCTCAGCATTTTTTAGTGTAACACATTGAGCACAATAAAATAAACATTCCCTAGTAAGCTATTTGTTAAACTTCTTACCCCAGCACTAGCTTTACTGGCTCCTGCTCTCAGAGCTGCTTCCCTGGACTGCCTTCATAATAAAAAGTCCTAAGTGAGGCTACTTCCACACTGATCCTCTGCAAAAAGTGTGTGGCGAGGAGAGCCGAACAGCGATCAGTGGCATCTCCACGTAGGGGGACATCTAGGAATGTAATCAGGGCACTGATCATCAGTGCCCTGATTACAATGAAGCAATATAGTGTCACAAATCAGTGCCCACCATTGCCCACCAATGCCAGCATCCAGTGCCCACCAGTGGCAGCAATCAGTGCCCACAAGTGTCACCAATCAGTGCCCATTAGCGATGCCAGTCAATGCTGACAATCAGTGCTGCCCATCAATGCCCATCACTGCTGTCGATCAATGTCCATCAGTGTCCATCTGTACCACCTATCCATGCCGCCTATCAGTGCCCACCAGTGCCGCCTATCAGTGCTCAGTGCCACCTATCAGTACCCATAAGTGCAGCATATTAGTGCCTCCTTATCAATGCCACCTCATCAGTGCCCATAAGTGCCGCCTCATCAATGCCCACCAGTTCAGCCTATCAGTGCCCATCAGTGCCACCTCATCAGCGCATATCAGTGAAGGCAAAAAATTTCTTAGTTACAAAATTTACTGACAGAAAAAAGTAAAAAACTTTTTTTCAAAATTTTTGGTCTTTTTTAAAAAAAATAAAAGACCCAGCAGTGATTAAATACCACCAAAAGAACGCTCTATTTGTGTGAAGAAAATGATAAAAAATTTGTTTGGGTACAGTGTAGCGTGAAAGCTGAAGTGGAAGGCAGGAAGTGTCCGGTAGGCAAGTGGTTGAACTGGAACATAGGCAAGGATTAAAATATAAAGGAACTGCATACTCAGTAAGCAATTAAATCAGCTGCTGAAAGTGATTCAAAACTGAGAGTATTTTTGTAATTTTTTTTTTTAAATCTTTATTTAAAGAGGAGTTCCACCCAGGGGGGCCGTCAAAAAAAAAAAAAATTAAAAGTCAGCAGTTACAAATACTGCAGCTGCTGACTTTTAATTGGGCACTAACCTGTCCCTGGGTCCAGCGATGCGGGGGATCGAAGCCCCGCTCGCCCCCCCCCCTCCGCTCGTCGGCGCCGGCATTTCAACTGTGGGTGCCGGGCTGTGGCTTCACAGCCTGGCACCCACTGCGCATGCGCGAGCGGCGCCGCGCGCCGTGATTGGCCGCTCAATCACCTGGGACCTGTAATGGGTCCCAGATGATTGACAGGAGGGAGGGAGCAGAGCTGAGCCCTTCCTGTGCCTGGGGGGGAAGTGATGTCACCAGCCCAGGCAAAGGAACAGGCAGACTATGAGGGACCACCTAGCAACAGGCATTTAGAGGTAAGTGAAAAAAAAAAAATATCCAAATGTTTTTTTGTTTTTTTTTTTAGAATTTTTCCAGGTATTTTTGTTTTTTGGGTGGAACCCCACTTTAAGGAATGCAGAATGTACAATTTAGACAAGGAATACAACATGACAGTTATTTGCTTGTTTCTGTTAATAGTTTTCACAAACAAATCAAGTGTACATTGGCGTGATAGCAGGAAAGGTTCCCTTAAAATGTGCTATTGAGGCAGGAAGTCGTAAGTTGACGACTCTGGCCTGTCTTACACAGCAGTACTGAAGAGAGAACCCTCTGTCCGAAGTTACCAAACATATTTAAACATAAATCCAATGGGGGTGTATCAGTAAAGCAGTTAGACTAACTAGTAGACAAGTGACTCCCCAAGGGGAAATACGAGCTTATCTCTATTGGCCAAATATTTCGTTACTATCTGATGGTGAATTAATTCTAAGCGTTGTATTCTATATAAAATATTCTATATATAAAATATGGTTCTCAATCCTACTAACATAGGAGTGGTACCAAAATGGGGTACAGCAATCCAGGGTTTTTTTCTTAATAATGGGGAAACAAAAAGAAAGGGTGGATGACACTGGTGGTGTCATTAGAGGGAAAAAGGGACAGAAATAAGGAGGAGCAGAGGTGGGGAAGTAGGAAGGAGAAGGGGGTGGGTATGGGGTTCTGGCGAGGGCGACGACCCGTAGCCCCTAATCAACCAGGGGTAGAATGCCTACAAATAGGACTTGTACTCATCTGAAAAGCGAAACAGATCCCAATGTGTCCATCTAGTGCTATGTTCCTCTTCCTTTTCCCTGAGGGCAGCTGTAAGGCGTTCCATTCGCTGAATATCACAAACCCTACCAAACCATTGTATCACTGTCGGAGGGGATTGCTGCTTCCACATGCTGGGGACACACGCCCTGGACGCATTCGAGAGGTGTTTCAGCAAAGATTTGCGGTAACGCTTACTGGACATCGGAGTCAGATTCAGTAGTATTGCTGCTGGATTGTCCTGAAGGGCCACATCAGTAAGTTTGTGAATGATTCCCAAAACCTGTCTCCAGAAAGGAGTCAAGGCCGGGCACTCCCAGAAAATGTGAAGTAATGTACCTCTTTGTGTACCACATCTCCAGCATAAGGGGCTGTGTCCCGGAAATATGGACGCTAGCACAGAGGGGGTCCTGTACCATCGCGTCAAGATTTTGAAGGTGATTTCTTGGTATTTGCTACATAAATAGGATTTATGTGCAAAAAAGAGGATTCGGGTCTTTTGATCTTCTGTAAACGTAGTGTTAAGATCCCTCTCCCACTTCCTCAGGTATGGGGGATCCTGTTGGGACGTATGGGTCGGTAACATATTGTAAGAGTGAGAAAGGGATTTCCGTATTGGCTCCTCTCCCAGGCATAACTCTTCAAAGGGAGTTGGTTGTCTGCAGAAACTGCTGATTTCTGGAAGGGATCTGAGAAAGTGACAATTGTGAGATCTTCCATCTGCCCAGTATGGAGGAATTAAAGCTAGGATAAATGTTAGAAGGCTCGCTCCAATCCGAAGGCCCACAAAAAGAGGAGGCTCTAAATAGACTCCGATCCGGGTGGAGCCGGAAGGATCTATCAGAGAGGCCTGGTAAGGAGTCCGGATGCCCAATTATGGGTGTCAGTGGAGAAGGATAACTTAGCGTTTCCGCTATTTTGAAGTATCTGCGAAGCTCTTGTAGGGTTGGTTTAATCAATGGGTGGGAAGAGGAGGATCTGAAAGAATGAGTTCCACTCCAGGGTAGACCCTCAATGGGGAACGGGACTGTATCCTGTTCTAGCCCAATCCACAGCTTATGCCTGTGCCTGCACCAGTCCACAACTCTGTTCATGTGAACTGCTGTGTAGTATAGAGCCGGGTCAGGAAGACCAACGCCTCCTCTGGATTTTGGCCGTTGTAATAGAGTTCTCTTGAGCCTCGGGGGTTTGCCCTGCCAGACATATCTAATAAAGACTGAACGTAACCTACGAATGAAGCCCTGTGGGATCCTAACAGGCAGTGCTTGGAAGAGGTAGAGCAGTCTCGGCATGATATTCATCTTTAAGACATTGCATCTACCAAACCAGGAGACCGCCAGGCCCTTCCATCTTTCTAGGTCTGAGGCAAAAACGCTCAGGAGTGGTTGAAAGTTAAGTTCATAAATGAGGTGTAAGTCAGAGGGGATTTTAGTGCCTAAGTATTGGATGACCTGGGAAGTCCACCAGAAGATGAAGTTGCTGCAAGGGGAGGCCCGAGAACCTGGGGTAAGGGTGATGTTCAGCGCCTCTGACTTTTGGAAGTTGATTTTAAAATCCGATAACTCCCCATATTGACGTATTGCTGATAATAAGATTGGTAGAGATGTAAGTGGATCCGAGATGTAAAATAACAGGTCATCCGCATAGGCAGCAATTTTATGATGATAAGTGCTCGTTTCGAGTCCTCTGATGTCCGGGTTAAGCCTAATATGTTGTAATAAGGGCTCTAGGGAAATTATGAAAAGGAGCGGGGAAAGTGGACACCCCTGTCGCGTACCGTTACTTATCTTAAAGGGGCTAGAGGTCGTCCCATTTACTCTAACTGTTGCGGTGGGGGAAGAGTATATGGCAGATATCCAGGATAGGATGGGGGCCGGCATACCAAGGCGCCGCAGGGTGGCCAAGAGGAAAGTCCAGTTTACCCTGTCGAACGCCTTTTCGGCATCTGTAGACAACAAGATGAAAGGGATGTTAAGGCGTTTGGCCTTTGCCACCACATTTATTGTCCTAATAGTGTTGTCTTGTGCCTCTCTGTTGTGAATAAAGCCCACTTGGTCTAGTGGGATTATGCGCTGTAGAACAGAGCCTATACGTTCAGCTAGAATTTTCGTGAATAATTTCAAATCACAGTTAAGAAGGAGATAGGCCTGTAACTTGCGCAAAGAAGCGGGTCTTTCTCAGGCTTAGGGATGACAGATATGCTGGCTTGCAGGATATCTGGCGGTATGGCGTGACTATTTAATATTGCATTGAAGGCAGTAACAAAGTGGGTTGCCAGTTGAGTTTGGAAGTTTTTATAATAGGAGATTGTGAAGCCGTCGGGGCCAGGTGCTTTCCCCGTCGGAGTGTCAGCCAGAACTTTTGTAAATTCGTCCGAAGTAATAGGTTGTGATAGCAATTCTACCTCTAGGTCTCTATGGCTTCTAGTTTGGCTTCTAGTTTGGCTTCTAGTTTGTTCTGGTTCCGTTCCTCCGAAGGGTGGGAATGTAGGTTGTAAAGAGCTTCATAGAACACCCTGAAGGACTCTGCCATTTCTGCAGAGTCATGAATTTTAGTTCCTGTGGTGGAAGATAAGGCGGGGATGTAGGATCTGTTACATTGGGTCCGTAGGGCATTTGCTAGTGTTCTGCTGCACTTATCTCCGAACTCATAAAAGGTTCTGCGTGCCTTCAAGAGGCTATTTTTAGCATGGAATAGGGAATGCTCTCTGATTTGCTCCCTAAGGTTGGTTACCTCTGCCTCTGTGGCCCTATCTGGGTGATTTTTATGACGTTTTTCACAGTCGTGGAGTTTTGCGAGTAATTCGGATAGCGTTTTTTCCCTGGCCACTTTGAGTCTGTGTCCATGTTTAATGAATATTCCTCTTATATAGCATTTATGTGCTGACCAAATAGTCAGAGGATTAGGAACTGATTGTTTGTTACTCTCGAAGAAAAGACCCAATTCTCGTAAAATGTCTGCTCTAACCTCAGGATCTTGGATAAGAGCTTCATTTAGTCGCCATGTGGCCGATTTGGGTAACGGGCGTGGCGAATTTAAAGTCAAAGAGATCGGAGCATGGTCTGAAAGCGCAATATGCCCAATCTGTGCTCCTGAGACAAATGGGATTGTATCGTGGGAGACCAGGAAGAGATCGATCCTGGAGTATGAATTATGGGCTGCCGAGAAAAAGGTGAAGTCCCTCTCTTGCGGATGGAGAATCCGCCATATGTCAACCAATCGATGGGAATGCAACAGTTCCCTGACTCAGTTCCGGGATCTTGAAGACAGGGCTGAAGAGCCCATCGATGTGTCTTTTTGAGGATCCATGGTAAAGTTAAGGTCTCCCCCTAACACTAAAGTTCCCTCTGTGAAGGACGCCAGGGTGTCCAAACATGATTCAAGCACTGGAAGTTGGTCCACGTTTGGCAAATACAGATTTGCGAAGGTATATGTCTGCGACTGAAAGGTACCCTTGACAAAAAGGTATCTACCTTCGGGATCAGCATGGAGGTCCCCCAGCTGCCAGGGCAAAGTTTTGGCCAGGAGGATACTCGTCCCTTTAGATTTAGAGGAGGGTGAAGCACTGTGGTACACAATTGGGAAATGCTTACTGTAGAGTTTTGGGATACTATCCGCCCGAAAATGGGTCTCTTGCAAAAATACTACCTGAGGTCTTTGCCTCCATAGATCCGTGAGGCAGCTGGTTCGCTTCTCTGGAGCATTAAGGCCCTTCACATTCCAGGACACAAACTTCAGAGACATGTCGGATAGGGCGGGGTCGGGTCGCTAGGCCTCGCCAGCAGCTAGGGCTGTTAGTGGTGTGGGAGAGAGGGGGGAGGAGGAAAGCGGGTTAGAATAGGAGAGGAGCAGGGGAAGGGTAGGAGGGTACACAAGAGGGGGGCTAGGAACAAGAAAAAGAGAGAAATGGAAGACAAGAAAGGAGGGGTGAGAGTAAACTAAATCTCCAAATGGAGGGGTACTGCCTATTTGGGCAGCTAGGGCCTAGTGGGGGAAGAGGTAAGGCACTTCGGAGTTCGGGCTCCCGGAGCACAGGGCCCCCCCAACCCATTTCTCAGAAGAAGCGTTCCCTTCCGGTACCGAATTATAGCTTTCGGCTTCTTTTAAATGAAATAGTTCCATAAAGTCATATGAAATATCACTTTGTAACAATCAGCTTAACGTAACATTTCTTAACATTTAAAACAGACAATAAAAAAAATAAAAATAAAATAAAAATAAAACATTCAATAGTACCTTAGGTGGAAAAAACTATAGCAATCTCCGACCTCCCAATTTTGGGTCTGACTAAGGAAGGGGCCGCTCACCCCCACCGGGTCTATGCCCACTGGGCGTGAGTCATAGCCCCATCCCCCAGTTAACAATCCTGAAGGGATCTAGTTCCAGCTGGAACAATCCCCGGGTCTCAAGACGGAATACTTCTACATTTCCCCTCCCCCGCCACCCCCCAACACAAAAAAAAGGGGCGGGCGGGGAGGAGGAGGAGGGCGTGGGGGGGGAAGGCAGGGGGCGGGTTAAGAAAAGGAGGGGGGCAGGGGGGAAGGGAAGGAGGGGAGGCAGGGGGGGAGAAGGGGCAAAAGGGGGGACCATCGGTAACATAGTATCACCACCAAGTAGATACCCAACTTAAGAGGTCATTAGGACTGAACATAAAAGAACCAGGCGTTATACCAGAACTTTAAACTTTAAACCACTGACTGTACCATTTTACTATTAACCAGCCTTTCTGAGTCCCATCTTAAGGATTACTCCCCCACCAGCTGCGGACATGCAAGCAAAAAGTATTACGACCTAGGAAAACCCATGTTTTTGTATTGAGGTACTAGGCTAAGTAGAGGAACCTAAGAGATGGGAGAACACTAAGCAGGTGTGCATACAGCCTGTTTTCTCTGGTCCATGGTGATAGGGCCAAACGAATCTGACTCTTCTCAAACATACACCTTCAGGTGAGTCCAGCCTATAGGACTGTATGTTTTCCCTCTGCCTCTGGCTATATAACAGCAGTCCAGGGTAATGGGGACGTGTTATGTGTCCGTGAGGCCAACGGGCCAAGGAGAAACTAGAAAGTCAGACTAAGTGGGCCAGAGGCTATTTTCCAAAAAAAAAAAAATAATTTTTTAGGGGAGAAAAGGTCTTCCAGTCGGCTGGTCTACTGAAGCCAGTGGAGAGTCAGTAAGACAAGGATAGATAGCACTCACATGTGCCGAAGGGACAACAGGCGAAATGTAAGACCGTCTTCCATCCTGAGAGCAACTCAACTCCCTGGGTCCATATCTCGTTATCCTGAGGAGCCTGAGGTCTTCTGCGTTGAGATCAGCGGTTGCGTCGATGTCTTTGCAGCCTGCCAGAAGAATTCACCTCTGGGGTATTGATGTTGGGGGTCAGTACAAACACCAGCCAGTTAGGCAGTGACATTGAAGGCAACCCGAGAGAATTGAGGAAGGTGGGAACCTCTCTGGGATGTCGGAGGATGCATGTGCGACCTCCCTTCCGTGCGATCAAATGGAAAGGATGACCCCACTTATAGGTGATTCCCTGTTCGCCAAACCTCTCCAGCAGGGGTTTCATGCAGCGGCGCATCTGCAGGGTCCTCCGTGAAACATCTGGCAAGAGAGAAACCTGAGCTCCGTCAAAGTCGATATGACCTCTATGCCAACCCCGTTGGAGAATGTCCTCTTTGATAGAGTAATTATGCAAGCAACAAAGGACATCTCTAGGTCTGTCTTCCGCTGTGTTTCTGGGGCCGAGGGTTCTGTGGACTCTGTCTATGGCAATTGGTGTTTCCGTCGGGCGCTCTAGGCAGATATTGAATATGGCAGTCACCGTCATCTTTAGGTCTGCTTGCTGGGTGGCTTCTGGCAGACCGCGGATTCTGATGTTGCGCCTGCGGTTGTGATTTTCCAAATCGTCTATCAACAAATGCAGCTGTGCGATTTGGTCTATAACTTCTTCTTGTGCGTCATGCAAGGAGGTGATGTCTTGACGAAGGGTTGCAGTGTCCGACTCCACAGTGGCGACTCGTGTGGAAACTTCTGTTACTGTTTGCTGAATTCCTGCAATTTCCCCGCGGAGCGCTGCCTCCATTCTAAGTGCAACAGAGTCCAGATCATCTCTGGTGGGCAATTTTTGTAAAAGTGTCCACAGTGCCTGCTCTCCAGAAAGCATGGGTGAGGGCTCTTGTGAGGGCAGAGTAAGTGGGGCAGTGCTCATGGAGGCCTGCAGTGAGATAGGCAAAGTCACACCGAGTGTCAGGCTCTGTTGCTGGGAGCGCTGAATGCCCTGCAAAGCCCATTGAAGTGAGTCACTGGGTTCCCTTCCTGGGCTGTCAAAAGATGTGAGGGACAGAGAGCGTGGGAGGCAGGGGGAGAGGTCGCTAGTCGGAGAGAATGGCAGCATGTCATTACTGTTATTATGTCTCTCTCCTCGTCCTGAAGGCGCGCTAAGCTCTGCTCCCTCATCCGCTCCCGGCGCCATTTTGGAAGGATCCGGGGTTGATACCGCCGGCTGCTTCGGTATGAGAGATCTCTCCATGGGTGTTCCGAGGCACGTAGAACAGCGGCGTAGTCTTCTCAGTTGTGTAGGTGTGCTGAGAAGCCGAAATATGTGGTAAGGCTGTGCGGTTGGACTAGTAAAGAGCCGCGGACCGGGAGCCCTCTGAAAACGCGGCTTCACTCCTCCATGCCGAGACCACGCCCCCGTATTTTTGTAATTTTTAATCTTTAGTGTATGTTTGATTCTTATATCTAGTGGTATGTTAACCTCTCACTCCTACATGTCTTCTTTGTGCCCTGGACTGTTGTCCCTTTGACCATTCTTAGCAAGCACATACTGCACACCTCCATCACAAACAGGGAATTATCAAATTCAGGAAATTAATTTGCTTGTGAGGAAAAAAAATACATTTTAAAATACATTCATATGAATGCATCTGGTTCACATATGTGCGTTGCATTCGCACTGCGCATTGCACAAAAAACGTGTGCGTTTTTTGGGCATTGCGGTGCGAACTACAAGCCTATTATCTCCTATGGGAACGCATCTGATTCGCAGATGCATTGCGTTCTGAACAAGGATTTTCTCTTTCTCCTCACTACACCTCCCCCTCTCCCCCCCCCCTCCCTCCCCCTCTCCCTGCTCTCTAATCCTGAGCAAAAACGCAATGAATCCGTTGAACAGGAGATTGTTATCTCCCCAGTGAAACCTGAGCTTCAATTCGCACCGCACATGTGTGAAACCAGGCTCAGTCATTTCCTTGACCTAGGCTGTCAGATCGAGTAGGCGGTACTTATGCGAGCAGTGTCTTTGGCTGCCCGCCGCCCAGTGTACGGAGGGAAAAGGCACGCGCCCACTGATTAGAGCATGTCAGCTGGCGTTGCGCCTTACCCTTATCGGGTCGCGGTGCAGTACGGGCACTGTAGTGCTTCTATCCGATGATGTGTTGCGCATGCGCTGTGTCCTCTGCACGTCTGCGATCAGCCGGTGACATCAGATGCCGGTGTCTTGCCGAGAATGTTCCCTCGGCGGATAAGTTCCCCCCCTGCGCCTGCACAGTACATACTACTCTCAGCCGCCGGAGATAGCCGAAGCTCAAATGCTTCAATCAGCTGTACACGGCGCCTGCGCTCTGGGTCCAGGTTCCTTCCCCACCATCCAAGTGGACCTAGAGGGGGAATCTAAAAGTGCCGAGCGCAGCGAGGCCGTGCCCGAAGCGCGAGCGAAGCGAGCCCGCGAGGGGCCCTCTTACAGGCGCCGTGTACAGCTGATTTTCAGCTGTTCTGCTTCGGCTATTTCCGCCGATACCTACTGCGCAGGCGCAGTAGAGGGGGGAACTTTTACGCCGAGCGGAACTTTCTCGGCAGAACACCGGCTGAGCGGCGTGAATTTAAAAGCACGCATGATCAAGGGTGATCATGCTCAAGAATTGCTCCACTTGAGGTAAACAAAAGGGAACTAATCTATTGATCTCTGCTGCAATGTTTGGCATTTTAGTTTTATCTATCCTATCCTATAGAAAGTCTGCTATAACAACCTCTGGCTGATTCTATCTATACCTGCTGCCATCTGTTTTAATCTCCCTATAGGAGACATGATTTGCAGCAGGAATTCGGGCTCTGTTCTGTGTAACATTTGACCTAGACTTATTTGATTTTGACTTTACATGTCTTTATACTAGTCCCCCCACCTTCCCCTCCCCCTTTTTTTTGCCTTTTTGCCAACGTAATTTTTAAACCTCAGTCTGTGCGGTCTGAACCTAATTATATCCTCTACTACCCCATTTTGAAGCATTTTCATCGTCTGCCTTTACAACTGAGACCATAGTCTCTATTTTGGCACGCTTGGTTCATCTCCATTTTAGCAGCTTCTGCTGTGAGTATGCCATACTTATGTATGGCTTATATTTATATTCATATATTTATATTTTTTCCTCATTTATTTGATGTCTTCTCACGTGTTTTTTTCTTTCTATATATCGTTATTAAGTTAAATAATCTTTCCTTCCCTTTCTTATTAAATGGTGACAGTCAAACATTGCAATAGATTTTTCAGCTCATATCATTATTTATGAATATGGCATAATGTATTTCTAGCCCAGGGTTGGTCATAGATAGGTATGAGAGAAAAAGACTGTCACAAAACACCCATTTCTGTTCTGTTGCCCTCAGTAATCCCAGCATGAAGATGTAGCAGAGCAGGATCCCTGGTATGTTTTTTTGGCATGGACACAATTACTGTACATCAGCTAATGTGTATCTTAAGTTGAATCTCCAAGTGATATACTGTAAAGTTATTCAATCTACGTGTCTAGTCAAGAACTAAAATGGTTCTGCATTGCATTGGCCTTAACCATATATCTAATCATATCTTCATGTCATGCTCAACAGGTATTAAAAAAGTTTCAGATACCCTGTGATCTTCATCCAGAATCCGATAGACATTGTTTTTAAAAACTCGTCCCTTGATACCGGCTCGATCAATGTAGAGTGGTGGGAGCTCCTTGACAAATTCGATATTTCCATCTATCTCCTTTAGATCCCCATATATTCTGCAGCTTAAAGGTATCAAGATATGCAGACTGCAAGTGTCAGAAGATTTCAGTAAATTATTTTCTTTGCTAAATTTTTTCACAGAGTCCTTTAAGGCTGTAAAACAGATTTACAATAGTTAAACCAGCATGCAAAATGCAAATACCAGTAATAGTCAGTGGACTGTGGTAACCAATTAATCAATTAAAGAAAATTGTATATTAGTCTAAACCAGTGTTTCTCAACTCCAGTCCTCAAGGCGCCCCAACAGGTCATGTTTTCAGGATTTCCCTTGGATGAAACGGCTGTGGTAATTACTAAGGAAGTGAAACTGATCAAATCACCTGTGAAAATAATGGAAATCCTGAAAACATGACCTCTTGGGGCGCCTTGAGGACTGGAGTTGAGAAACACTGGTCTAAACCACTTAAATCAGACATCTTATTTTATTGTATTTAAACACACTTTATTGCAGTCAGAGCAACAGTTGGGATGTCAACACTTGTCAACAGGATCAGTCCTCTGAACTGATTTACTAAAGCAGTTATGAATCGTCTCTCAAAAAATTGTGTGAATATTTGCTTCAGTTTATCCAATCATGGGAAAGGTGTCTGTACATAATTGGATATTTAAAGTGAACATAAATTAGCAACATTTTAATAAATTATTCTCAATCTATAGAGTAAATCACAGAAGGTTACAGCATGTATTGAGAAAAATATTGACATCAAATGAACTTTTCCATTAATAGCTACAGTTTACAGTTTCTGGTCATAACCACCAGAATATGTCATATAATAGCAACATTTGCTGAACATAAAAAATTAAAATGTGTTACTTTACAGCTATGTCACTCCTTCCAGTTTGTCAGGATCCTATTGTCAACCAAATGTAACTGTTCTACAACCTAACCTCCTAGAACTGTCATAAATACATCCACAAAAAAAGCAGTAGGACTTACCAGAAATGGTGGGCAGGTATTTATTTCCACTCTTCAAAAAATATTTAAACATTCATAGCTGACAAACAAATACACACATTTTTCCAATATTTGGTGTATTTGGGCAGTTATAGTAGTCACTAGCTGTTGGTAAAATCTGGTTCTATGCAGCTGATCATTACTTTCATCAGTATACCCTTTACATACTCACTTTATTCTGAAGAGTGCATGACCACATATTCTGAACCTATGATTATTTGTATGTTGTGTGGTCACTACTATCTCTATTGAAAGGTTAGATCTGAAAACTGGATACCTGGAACTTTTACAGCTTTGCTAAATGAATTTGTGATGAAGTACAGTATTAAAAAAAAACAAAAAAAAAAACAGTTTCCTACCTGGAAGAACAAATTTGAGGTAGCCAACATAATAGGACCATGCAAGCCCATGACCAACATTCAGGTGTCTTTTTTCTGTGATTTCAGAAATAGCTGCAGGTGTTGGGCCCTTGGGAGAAAAAATGTTCAATGCTTTTACATTCTTGGATATCCTGTATGTAAGCATTATCTGCTCCATCAGCAAGTTAAACATTCCCATAACAACACACTGCTGAGACTGAGAAAATGAAGGGAGTGAATGCATAGGTGGAATTAGTGTTCTTCCTCTTCCCATAGTGATAGATACTTTCCAAGGTGCTAGAGGGTTGACTCTCATCTCATCCAGAAACTCAAAAGAAATTCACTCTGGTAAATTACATTAATTTAGAATCAGACACATTGTACATAAATAAAAAGTTGCCACACCTATGCCTTATCTTATTAAGTTGCCATACCTATGCCTGCTTTTTACATTTGAATAGGGAGTCTATTAATCATTGGCTCTAGACAGAAGACCTTAAACTTTATTGTTTATTTATTATGACCTTATTTAGGTCTACAGAACAGAAGAAATGTGTGTTTTAGGATGGCCTCTTGTTTTCAAAGAATTGTTCCCAAATTAATTGATGATTTGGACATATATTATTGAATAGATATAAGTATATAATATAAAGTGTAAAAAGAAAATATAAATACCTGCCCCCTCCTCCTTCCTCCTCCAATGGGAAAAGTTGCTTCATAGTGTACACTGCATGTAACAAGATCTGTGAATGGGGGGAGTCTGATGAGTCACAGGATTTTCTCCCCCATTTATAGATCAAGTTGCATGTAGTGTAATCGAAGAATTAACTTTTCACAATGGAGCAGGGGTGGGTCTTCATTGGGAGCTTGTTCATTGCAGCTTCATCAGAGCTATTAACCAATGCATACCAGAATTTCAGCAGCAGTGTGAGGACTGGACATCCTGCACAAAAGATTTCTACAGGTTACAACTGCCGGCAGAACATAGGACATGCTTCTTTTCAGGTGTGTTAGGTCACTAAAGCTATAGACAATAATTTTCATTACGCTAAACATCAGCCTAGACATTGGAATCTATTAAGTAGATCTTTGTCCTGGAAAAGTAATGTCTTAAAGAAGTAAAGCAAACCTTGTACTCCCACCACCGGAAAAAATGAAACAAAAGCAAAACGCAAAGAAAATTCTAACAACGCTGACTTGTGGCAAGCTTGCCTAGAACGGAGTGTCACCTTTGGATCCAGGTAAGGCGGAGGATATCAAAATCTAATGAAAAGATGCTCCAACACTGTGCAGAAGTGCACTCTTGGTATTTTGAGCTTTCCAAGAACCCTGAAAAAGGCCCAGTAGCTTTACCCCAGAGTGCCAGAAGCTGGGGTTTAAGGTCAGTGTATTTTACGTTTTTCCTCAAATTGGTTATTTTTTCCACTGAAATCGAGGGGAAAGTGTCTAATCAATACTATGTTTAATTTCACAGTACTTTGATAGACCACAACTATACAGTCCACAACATACAAAAATATATTTAATTCTATTCACACAGAGAATAAGCTGACAAACACTTAAAACCACTTAAAAGTTTATTTCCAGCACAGCATTTTGTATATACAGTATATCACTTGTGTAAACCACTCAGTGTAACCATAGCCATCCTAAATCAAATTATGTGGCCTTATAAACGGACCATTTAAAGCAGGATAGTTACGAGTGCACTGGAATCACCCCTGGCAATAGATAACAAATATTTGTTTTATCTGTACTTGATTCCAGTTTGCATCTATCAAATGTGAGAAACAACCAGTACGTATGTTATCAATGGAGCGTGCAACATACAACTTTTTCATTACAATGGACCTTTCTTTTCCAGATGTGTAATAGTTTTATCACTGTGAATAAAATCATAATCTATTTTCCTGATGAAATATACACCAATGCCTATGCTAATATTTGAGTATAGCAATTATACAGCAGATTTTACTTTGTGATTTTATCCTCTATGTATATCCTTAAGACCATATTGTGGCCTCAATGGTTACATAATCAGTGGACAAATTTTCTGAAGTAGGACTATATTCCTCACAATGAGACTGTTGTGAATACTTCATCAACATTAAAATTGCCCCACAAGTCATCCAAATAAGTGCATGTGTAGTTTGTGTATGTCCATTGAAATATTATGAAGTTTGAGCATTGTAAAGTTAACAAGATGCTATTCCCACCATTCTTTTACACAAGAAACTACACAGATTGTAACTGTAGCATTAGTTTAGATGGGTAATGAGTGGTTTCACTTGTGGCAAAGTATATTACAAAATCAGTCCTATAGATCCAAACTGGAAGTATGAAGAGCTATAGCCAGAACTTGCTATCCGTTGTCAGTGGTGGTTTCAGAACATTACTAACAATTCTGCTCTAATTAGTTCGTTTAAAAAAAAAAAAAACAACACATACATTGGAGGCGCATAGGCGGAGCCTGACTGAGCAGACATGCCAGCTTAGAGCTCTGCTCCGGAAGGGATGTTTCTGCCATATTATACCGTGTCCCGGCTCAGCTTCACCCAGTAAATAATGTTACTCGGTCTGCTAATAACCCCTGCCACTTAATGTGATGGTTATTTGGAGTTCTCGCCTGAAAATTAAGCCAAAGAACAACAAAGAAGCACTGCCTCAGGCTTCAGACAGGAAGGCACTAGCTGCATCCCCTCCTCCTGTTACCTTACACTCAGAGGGAATATGACTCAGATTCATCTATACCAGGGGTCTCAAACTGGCGGCCCTCCAGATGTTGCAAAACTACAAGTCCCATCATGCCTCTGCCTGTGGGAGTCATGTTTGTAACTGTCAGTCTTGCAATGCCTTATGGGACTTGTAGTTTTGCAACAGCTGGAGTGCCTCCAGTTTGAGACCCCTGATCTATACAAACTACATCTTTTACAGATCCTGCTCATTCTTCTCTTCTGAGGCAATTTGAAAAAATGTTTCACAAAGCCCTTAAACAGACATCAGATCATATTACAAACAGTCTGACTAGGGAAATCAGAGAACTGGGTCAACGCACTGCAAATCTTGAACTGCGGGCTGATGAACACCCATGCTTATGCAGTTGAATTTGAAAACCTCAAAGAGGAAAACTTAGTCCTTCAATCTCGTTTGGAAGATTATGAAAATAGGCCCGGCGTTCCAATATCCGTATACGTGGAATACCTGAATCTGTCACTAATTTGCAAGCCACTATGCTATCCCTATTTCAAGAACTACAGCCTTCCATACCAGTTAAACGAATGGAGATGGACAGGGTTCATAGAGCCCTCACACCTCGCAAAGCTGATGAACCACCACACGATATTATCAGCAAATTTCACTATTTCCGTACCAAGGAACAACTTCTAGCTGCAGCTAGAGCAAAAGATTCACTGATTTTCCAGAGACATACATATCAACTTTTTGCTGATCTATCTCATCTCTAAGTGTCGGGCTTTGAAGCCACTTTTTTAAGTCTTACAGCAACATCGAATCACCTATAAATGGGGCTTTCCTTTTTCAATTTGCATCTCTTACCAAGGATCTAAATATGTCTGCCACTCTGCTGATGAACTCCAATCTCCTTTACAAAACATCCAGCTGCTAGAATGCCCTCTCAACCATAGCAACGCACAAAATCGAATGGTTACCCGTTCCTTGCAAAAATCATCTGGTGCTAAAGGAAATAAAAGTCGCCAGGGGCAATCAAAACACGGTAGTTTTTCTTCTCCTATGCCAACTCCTGAGGACTCTATAAACTGACTTTTTTCTTTTTGTTTGACTGGATGTCAGGTATTCTTATATCTTTAACTTCCAACTAACTAGATGTTTGGTAAACTTTTTTTTTGTCTTACCAGTTTAGAACTCCACTCGATGCAAACTTTTACTATTGTTTAACTCCTTACCTTTCTGCTGGTCTATATTTTTTTTTTTTCACTGACAACAGCGAGTTGTTCTCTATATTTCTTTACATAGCCTCAAGCTATTATTAATTTTTTGAATGTTTTCCGTGAAGTTTTTGTTACTTTTATACACCTTACCCCATCTCTTCCACTACTCTTCATATGCTTTCTCATGACAACATTGATGGGTATGGAACTTTTTGGGACAATGGGACAATGGTATCATTTCTATTTAAGTATTACTTTTTATTGTTGGCAGTGTTCCCATTGGTGGGGTTTTTGCTCCTCCCAGTTTGCTACCCTCAGATCCCCATTATTATGTGGGCTTCTGACGGTAGCTCTTTGGCCCCTGGCGGAACGGTTGACGCTACCCCAGTACGCCATTCTGTTGAGTTATTAGCGCTCTTTATTATTTTACAAATCTTAGTAATATCTGCTCAACGAGAGCCAATACCTTTCCTTTTTCCTACCCCCATACGGAATTGTATGCGATCCTACTGTCTAAAATCCACATTCTTTGCCTACAGAAGACCCATTTTACTGAACAATCTACTCTTAAGTTTTTCAGCTCCTCTTATCCACAGGTATATACAGCCTCGGCAGCTACTAAACAACGAGGTGTTCTTATAGCTATTCACCGTACAACCCCATTTGTACATTCATCTGAAATGAAAGATCCTGAAGGCCACTACCTCATTCTTATTGGGCACATTTCTGATGTTGCTCTAAACATTGTATCAAATTATGCTCCTAATAAAAACCCATTATCATTTCTTTCCCATCTTTTTCATGTAATTGATTCAGACAAGTTAGGTACAGTAATATTATGTGGAGACTCAAACCAAGTTCTTTTTCCCTTCTTGGATAAATCTCCCTCCTCCTGTTCCCCTAAGCTTTCATTTCAGCAACTTATTTCTAAGCATAACATGTTAGACTCTTGGCGTGAGCTCAATCCAGCTCGTAAACGCTTTACATATTACTCCGATTCACACTAAATGTTTTCATCAGTTATTATGCCCTTTTACTTGGTCCGACCATATGCAATTTGTACTACCATTACCTCCCCTATCCTGAGATCACAGGATTTGTCTTGGTGCATTAATAATTCCATTCTAACTCATCCGTCCCATTGTCTAGATATTAAACATGCGCTCAATGACTCTCATTAATGAATCTCATTAATAACACTTCTGCAGATCTTTCCCCTTTCACTTAAACCTGTAATTCGAGGTACGCTTATCTGGCAAGCATCATATCTCAAATGCCAGCGTAAGCTCCCTCACCAGAAATTAGAAAATTACTTCAATCTGTGTCATGATGCATTCAAAAATTCTCCCTCCCCTTCTACTAAAGCTAAGCTTGATAGAGCCCGCTTAGAATTCGACCTGTTTCTCACTGACTCTGCAGATAAATGAATACGTAAATCACAACACCTTTATTCCCTCAAAGCAAACAAACTAGATACCCTATTAGCTCAAACCTTATGCTCACTGCAAAAACCTACGACATCTGTGCGACTCAAACTAAACTGTGATTCATACACAAGTAACTGTCACAAATTTACACACATTCTGCTCAAATCTTGCTAAATTATATTCGTCCAGTCATAATTTTGACCATGCTGCTGCTGATGCCCTTTTTTCACAAATTCCCCTTTCAACACTTTCACAAACCCACCGTGAACTACTTGAGTGTCCCATCTTGCAAAAGGAGTCATCGCAGCTATTAAGCCTTTAAAATGTAATAAACGTCCTGGCCCAGATGGATTTTCTACTTCCTACTACAATAAATTTTCTGATATATTATTTCTTATTCTAACTGAGGCCTCCAACACATTGTTGTGGGGACACCCTTTTCGTTCAGAATCCTTATTGGCCATAATTTCCATGCTTCCCAAATATCAATCTGATACAACCTCTTGGACAAATTACCATCCTATTTCGTTTCTTAATATTGACATTAAACTTTTAACTAAAATACTTGACCCACTTGAATCAAGTAATAGGTGAACTTGTTCATCGAGATCAAGTTTGGTTTATCCCCTCGTGCCAGACAAGTGATAATGTTCATATAGCTTCTTTACTTGCCCATGTCACTAAATCCAGATGTCTACCTTTATGTTTTTTATCGCTCGATATAAGAAAAGCATTTGACACTGTTTCATGGCCATATTTACAATATATTCTTCAAAAATGGGGGTTTGGATCGCATTTTTTGAAGTGGATTTCATCCTTATACGACAAGCCGAATGCATTTATCAAATATGCTGGTTTTAAATCGGACCCTTTCCCTATTGGAAGAGGCACCCATCAAGTATGCCCTCTCTCCCCCTTCCTATTTGCACTCCCCATTGAACCTTTGGCCCATTTAATTAGATCTAGTCCAAACATAAAAGGTATTGAATTAGCTGGATGTCATCATAAAGTATATCTTTTTGCAGATGACATCTTACTCTTCATGTCATCTCCCCATATCACAGCACCTAATCTCCTCTCTGTCTTAAACCATTTTGCACACATTTCGAGCTTAACAGTTACAGCAACTATCAAAAATCGACTGCACTCAACATTTCCTTGCCTCCTTCACACCTTCAGCTTGCTAAAGATTCACTTCCCTTCTCTTGGACACCTCACACAACTCACTCGTAAGATAACTGACTTATACTCAGCTAACTTCTCTCCATTACTAAAACAGGTTACTGAATTATTATCACAATGGTCCTCTAACCCTCTTCCTGATAGCTATATTGCCTAAGTTTTTATATCTTTTAAGAGACTTGCACATCCCAGTTTCATCTAATTTTTTACGGCTTATACAGCGCAGAATTATCACCTTTATCTGGGGTAAAACGAAACCTCAAACCTCTAAATCCACTCTCTGCCTCCCACAATGCTGCGTTCTCCCAAATGTTTCTACTTACTATCATGACGCACACCTTGCACATTTACCAAAATACCATGCAATCAAAGAAATTCCTTTATGGGTAACAATTGAGTCTATTGACTGTGACCCTATTTCAGTATCTAATATGTTATGGTTAAGACCAACTGATCGTACTTTTATTTGCAATCCTATCACAAAACATTCTTTATCCATCTGGGAGAGATTCAAAACTTCTCTTTACCTTCAATCACCTCATTTACCGCTCCTTTCTTTTGTTAAAAATCCCGCTTTTTATTTTTTACCCTGCCTAGATCGCTTCTAATTCTTTGAAAGCATGGAATACAGCTAATTTATCCCGTTTATATAATTTGGTATCTGCCTCCTCCATACATTCTTTTTCTACTTTGTGTGATACATTTTGACTTCCTCAATCGGAACTGATATTTGCAAATCAAAAAAATTTTCCAACCTTATCTCAATTACAATTCCCAACTACACCAATTGTCGCATTTTGAATGCATATGTATTTCTGACCCTCATACTAGAGGACTTGTTTCGGTTCTCTATAAGCAAATTTTAGCTAGTACTAACACTGGTCCAACCTCATATGTCTTCAAATGGGAACTAGACCTTAATCGCTCATTTAAGGCTACTGAATTGTCTAGCATATGGTCCACTACTAAGTCTGCTTCTTCTAATGTTGTTGCTGTGGAAACTAACTTTAAGGTGCTAACCTGTTGGTATTTGGTTCCTGCTAGAACAGGGATATGCAATTAGCGGACCTCCAGCTGTTGCAGAACTGCAAGACTCTGACAGCCACAAGCATGACACCCAGAGGCAGTGGCATGATGGGAATTGTAGTTTTGCAACAGCTGGAGGTCCTTTAATTGCATATCCCTGTGCTAGAATATGGAAATATGCTTCTGATTACCCTGGAGCATATTTTTGCGGCTGCTCAGAGTCTGGCACTCAACTTCATATTTGGTGGGATTGCCCAATTGCCCAAAAATTCTGGAAGGCAGTTTTTGACTTAGCTTCCAAAATCTTTGATACACCTATACTGCTCAATCCTGCTACAGCCCTATTAAACCTGAAACCTGATGGGATCACACAGAATCAATTTTGCCTTCTTTATTTAATATTTTATTCTAGCTGAAACCATACACAGAACTAATAAAGCTTGCATTCAAGCTAAAATGGAAGCAATCGAAAGAGATCAAATTGGTAAATTTTAGAAAATTTGGCTTCCTTGCATTAAGCATTGTTTACCTCCAGACATACATTATTGCCTTGGTAATTTTACTCTATTTGCCTTGAACTATACTTTCTATTCATCTGGGATCGCATCACCACTTTTACCCCCCCCCCCCCCCCATTCCCTTGCCCCTTTTTTCTACCGTTTTCTCTCTATCTACTCCTATTTTTTGTTTTCTACCTTTCATTTAATATTGTGTGGTACTTATAAACACATTATCTCTTATGTTTTTAATATACACCTATTAGATTGATCTCATTACTGCTCTTGCAAAATGAACCAATAGTCACTAGCTTACTTTTTTCCTTCTGATGGAATTTTCGAATGCTTTCAATGTAATACTTTATTGGTTTATTCGTTGCGCTACTCATTACATTTTTACATTCTTATGTACTCATCCTGTTCATAAATCAATATGTTTGGCTTTATTGCTATTTGAATATTGTACCACCATCCTTGTATGTACTCAATTAGTCAATCCTTGTTATATTTAAAAAACAATCAACAAATTTCACAAGAAAAACCACATACATTGATAAAGGAAGATATAGGATGACTATGGTTATACTGACTGATTTATACAAGTGATATGTATACAAAGCACTGTCCTGTAAAGATTACTTTCAAGTCTTTTTTTTTATTGCCAGCTTATTCACTGTGTAAATTGAAAGAAATGTATGTTTTGTATGTTATTATAATATATACCAATTTATATTATCTGATAGAAATATCTCTATTTTTAGGAACTTTTTATAAATACTTATTTAATTTTTATTTTATGCATGGTCAGCTTCAACATGCACCTAGAGGAATCGAATGTTGCGAAGAGGTAGGAAGAAGCAAGACATTGCCCTTGGTTCTTCCATATGATGTAGCCAGGAGCTGGCTAATGCTGCCTGCATTGTCAAGAGACACTGTGGAGCATCGCTGCTGTGGAACTGTTTCTCCTAGTGTTCAGTTGGACTCTGTGTTGTCATATCTTGAATATAGAGTGACTGAGTTTTATGAGGAAAGCAAAGCATCTTGGGATGTGCAGTCCATGGAGTCAAGATTTCCATTCTGCTGGACTGGTTTGAACTACAAATACCAGCCAGCTGGAGAGGAAGAACAGGATGCTGGGAGAGGAGATAAAAGGCCTGTGAGCAGGTGGGATCTCCATCTTGGGACCCCGGCCTGGAAGCTGCTAGCAATTGACTCTGTGTTGGTGTGTGCTGTGGCCGAGTCATGGCCTGTGCTGTAGAGAGAGTCATCGCGTGTATGTGCAGGAGCATCCATTGCCAGCTACCTCCGTCCGACCAGCGACGATCCAGAAGGGGCTCTTCGGACGTCCAGGTCAGATCCAGCCGGGCCGAATCGCAGTGTGTCACTGGACCGCTGTACCATTGAGCAGGGCTCCATCAAGGCCTATTGCTGAGGCCCACACCACTTCCATTACCAAGAGTAAGTGGGACTGATGAGTGGGCACTTGCCCATTCTTCTATCACAGAGAGACTGCACACTGCATGCAGACATCACTGTTTGTCCCTTTGCCTAAGTTAGCTGGATCTGGTGCTACTCTGACTTTATGTAGAGCAACAGCATTGCTCCTTTTCCACAATACCCTTTGCTACGAATTGCCATTTAAGGTGTCACCAGGCTACTTCACCTTCTCCCAATAACCAGGATATCGCAAGTATTTCCTTTAAAAGAGCTAGCTGAAGACCAAAGGCTTCTTTATTCTCTGAGAGACTACAACATATCCACATCCCCACTAAGGGACTGTTCAGTTAGTAACAGGACTCTATTAGCTGACAAAGTGGATTTAAGTATTCAAGAGTTAATAATTCTATCAACGCAAGGATATTGTTATATCTTATTGCTCCATTTGGCCTGTGGTGCTGAGGCACAGAAGGGAGTGGCTTGACACAAGAGCGGTCACCCCTCTGCCCTCCTCCTGCCTGTTCACATAGGTTCATCCCAATAGGGTATTGTTTGAAAATCTGTTTTATATCATTGTCACTAAGTTATTCAATTTGTAAACTTCATCAAATCTCAACCACTTGAATCTCGACTTTTCTCTTAACTCTGTCAAGTGATGGATTTAGACTATAAATGCCTGCTGTACCATACCAATGTTCGTTGGCTTTCAAGGGGAAAAGTGTTAAAGCGTCTCATTTATCTCAAGAATTAAGTGATTTCATTCTTGGAGGTTGAAAAAAGAGACTTTGGATTATCTCTTCGTGATGAAATCTGGTGGCTGGAGATTCAAGTTCTCTCCGATTCATTCGACAAATAAATTTGCTGAATTTAAGTCTTCGAGGACCTTCGGAAAATATCATAACTGCAACATCAAAACTGAAGTTGTTTAATGAAAAGCTGTCGCTGTGGCAAAGTAAGGTCTTGAAGGAAGTCCTCCACTGCTTTCCTACTGTCCATGAAGAAAATCATCCCTGAAATTCTGGACACACTAATGCCCCGTACACACGGTCGGATTTTCCGATGGAAAATGTCCGATCGGAGCGTGTTGTCGGAAATTCTGACCGTGTGTGGGCTCCATCGGACATTTTCCATCGGATTTTCCGACACACAAATTTGGAGAGCAGGAGATAAAATTTTCCGACAACAAAATCCGATCGCGTCAATTCCGACCGTGTGTGGCCTGTTCCGACGCACAAAGTGCCACGCATGCTCAGAAGAAATTCCAAGACGGAACACTGGTAAACTTAGCGTTCGCAATGGATACAGCACTTTCGTCACGCTGCAATGTTAAAAATGGTTTAATACAGCGCACTCTCTTCTTCTTTATAATGTGACAAGAATGAAGTAGTTTTGCTGCTCATATTCACACACACTTCTCACAAAGTTTTATTTTTGTTTTTTTATTGGGATTCCCTGAATATATTGTTATTAGTTGTCACATCTGACAGAATTTTTTTTTTTATTTAATTTTTTGGGGGATTTTAAGCCTTTTTTTTTATTTAATGTTTGGATTTTTTCAAAGGCTGATCTTTGTTCAATGTTATTTTTATTTTTACTCCAGAATATTTTTGGGTGTGTTTTGTGTGTCAAGTTACCCCAACACCATTGATATCTTTTATTATTTAATCTCCAGGAGATTGTTTGGTGTTGGTGTCCCTTGTTCATTTCACCTTGTATATTTGAAATGTACCTGAATCCTCACAAACAAACTGTCATTTTTGAAGTAAAACACATAGGAGAGTATAATTCAAAACAAAAATCCTTTATTAAGGGATCAGAACCAAACAAAGAGGAAGGCAACACTGGCAGACATCAATTCTTGAACATCAAAATTGGTGGCCTGAGGAGTCCATATGTAAGGGAGGGCAGTCTGGTCCAGAATTCGCAGAGATCTGGAAAGCAGCAGATGACATGTGTATCCCCAGGCTGTGGTACCACAAGAGGCTGCATTTTTTGGCCAACCAGACTGAACCCAGGGCCATCACTTCCTGGTCTTCCTTCCACGCTTCCTTCCTGGCTGTGGCTCTGCTGTTGGAGATGTGGCAGGAGGAGGAGTAGGACCTGGAGGAGGAGGAGGACTAGGAGGAGAAGGAGGAGGAGGACCTGCAGGAGGAGGAGGAGGACCATGTGTGAGTTCACAAAGGTGTGTATCAGATGTAATTTGGGCCCTCATCCCCTTATTAAGAGCCTGGATCCAGGGTCCTCACTTTCTGGTCTTCCTTTCACGCTTCATTCCCGGCTGTGGCTGTGCAGTTGGAGATGTGGCAGGAGGAGGAGTAGGACCTGGAGGAGGACTGGGAGGACCTGGAGGAGAGGGAGGACGAGGAGGAGGACCTGCAGGAGGAGGAGGAGGACCATGGCAAAGGTGTGTCTGAGCTGTCATTTGGCCCCTCATACCTTTGTTAAGAGCCTCCAATATGAGCGCCTCACACATGACTTGTTGGCCCTTCTCCATCCTCTGCATTTTATATGCAATGACGGCAGCAATGTCCTCCTCCACGGTCTGTCGTGCTCCCAGGACCTCTGTAGCCCTCCAAAAGAGTCCTCCGGTAGCCTCCGCTAAGGCACTCCTCCTACTACCACTTTCTCTTTTCAGGGGGGGTGGAGGGACCTGCAGATCAGCGAGCCGGCTCGGCCCGGCCACCTCCTGGCTGAGACTTCCCTGTGTATGAAAAAGGGACATGGTTTTAGTTGTTGCTTCATCAATCACAATACTAAATTAGTACTCCAAACTAACATCTAGTTAACATCATTGATTGGACAAGCAGAAATATTTAGAGGAATGCTATACCTGGCTCAATCTGGGCTCCTCCACATGCTGCCTGGAAGGCCCAGGTTGGGCGTCAGAAGCCTCAGCCGGGGGGGAAGGAAGCGTGGAAGGAAGACTGGAGAGGGATGGCCTGGGTTCAGTCTGGCCTGCCAGAAAATGCAGCCTGTCGTAGTACAACATCCTGGGGACATAGATGTCATCTGCTGCTCCGGATCTCTGTGAATCCAGGACTTTCTTGCGCTCCCTTAGATATGTACTCCTCAGGCCACCAATGAAAATCTTTAAATAGGTGATGTCTGCCGTGGGGATCACCTGCTTCACAATTTCACACAATTGCACCAGTGCTGCCTTCCTCTTTGCTTGGTTCTTGAAATGGGGGTGTTTAATCTCCCACAGACAGGGCAGCTCCCTTAAGATATCTATGAATACTGACATGAAGTCATTGTCTTTCACTAAGATATCCATGTTCACTGCAAGACACAACACAAGACAAAGCCTAATGTCAGACAAAACTCTCCTAATCTTGTTACAATATAGGCTTCAATGTAGAAGCGGTATAGGCACAAGTTTGTCTCTTACCTTCGTTCTTACGATCGGCGCGTCCAATGCTCCTTCCTCCGCTCACAGATCGTACGTAATACGCACGCGTGTTACGCTTTATACACACTACGCATGCGTGTAACTCCGCCCGCCCCTGACGTTCTTTCTAGTCTATTCCCCGCCCCTTTTCGTTCGGCGCAGTGGGTGAAGAGCACATGGCGGAGTCAGAGCAGGTGCGTGCTAATTATAGCAACGAGGAGGAGGAGGAAAGCCTGGATTCAGACACGTCCCGATCCAGAAGGAGACGTTTTAAGGCCACAAATATGTCCTTTGGGGAGATGTTGGAGATGGTCGACATCATGAAGAAGTCCGACTACGACGGAAAGTATGGGCCTTACCCCAACCCCAATATACGAAAGGCCAAGATCATGGCGAAAGTGATCAAAAGTCTGCAGAAGAATTTCGGGGTACGACGATCGAAAGATCAGCTCAGGAAGCGGTGGTCGGACCTGAAATTGAGAGAGCCAGAGCAGTACCGAAAGATCCGGAGAGTGCTGCAAAAAAGTAAGTAGTTGTGCTGTGTTCCTATTCTTTCTGTCTTTATTGCGTTCGTGCTGCTCCATATGCTTTTATTAATTGTAACGTTTAAAAGGGCAACTTTAATGTTCATGGGCCCATTATTCGTTCGTATCAAACATTTTTCTTTCGGCCTCTAAAACACCATTGTTTAGGCCATATGCATTTTCCCACATTTTTTAGGGCCTACTTGGATGCCAAATAGTTGTTTGTGTAGATGGGTTTGTTACTAGAATGAAATGCAAACTAGATTGTGTGTAAGGAGAGGACACTGAGCAGCTGTTTTCACATCTGGACACTGGAGCACTAGTGTGGGACACCAGAACAACATTTTTATTAGGGGGCCACACAGGTGCTCCAGTGTATACTATAGGGGGGTCTTCATCTGTGAAGCTTGTACTAAACAGGTAAAGTATTGCAGCTTGACAAAGGGCAATAAAAAAAGACATCTTGGAACTCGGCTAAAATTGACAATTGTACCCCACTTCCAAGCAATGTTTCCTATTTATAGTTCTGCCATCAAATATCTGTGTGCTAATTATACCATTTTTGTTTTACATAGGGGAGAAAAGACTTGGAGGACACCCCTCATCCGAGGAGACCAGAGCCCCCCCTCTGGAAGAAGGTGAAATACCACCAACCCAAGCTGAGCAGGAGGAAGAAGAAGATGTGGTGGAGATTGGCACCACAACAGGTGAGTGTCTGCGACCACAGGCTCAGGTAAAAGAGATGGATGGTGGCAGATTTTTGATACCTGTTTTTGTTTTGTTTCTCTCTTTTTAGGTGATCGTGATGTTGTGGATCCAGAACGTTTCACATCAGAAAGTGCCCAGATCCTGATCGGGGAGATCATGGGGTGTAATGTAGAACTGCAAAACATACAGCAAAAAATCAATGATGTTATTAAAAAAAATAATAACATCATTGATGTTTTGGGGCGAATTTAAAACCCCACAAAATCACTTTTTGTATTGTGGTCCAATCTTTTAAAACTTTTTGCAATGTTTTGAAAAGCCAAATTTGGAGGATGCACACAGTGTGCCAACATGTGCTATCTGCCATCACGGGAGATCAATGGACGCGTTTTGGGGGTGCAACCTCTTCCTCAATTATAAAGTAGCGTTGAGGAAGGGCTTGCTCCCCCAAAACACGTCCCTTGATCCCCCCTGATGGCAGATAGCACATGTTGACATTCGTAAATTGGTGTGCATCTTCCAAATTTGGCTTTTCCTGGGGTGATTTTCTCCCCATCTGAACGATATATCAAACCCAGTTCCTAAATACTGATGTCTGATATAGCCTTCAGGTTTTACCTAATGTGAACTTTGTAAGTTCAAGTTTTTTGTCTTTCTTGTTGGTTTTACACAGGCCTGTTTTATCTGAAATGGACATTTCGATTTTTGATAATGCTACTGCAAAAATTGTTATACAACAAACATGTTGGTTTGTTTTAAAAACCTTTGGTAAATGCACATGTGATTGTGCAGGTATAAAAAAGTTGCTTACTCAAGAATGTGTGGATTATTGTCTCAACACTACAATACAATACTTTTGGGGTGATGTAATTGCTGTTTTCAGCAAAAATGGGGGTTATTTCCTAAGGGCAAATCCTCTTTGCACTGCAAGTGCAGTTTCAGTGCAGTTGCAAGTGCACTTGTAGTGAAATGTGTTTTTGCATTTAGGAAATAACAGCCAACAGTGCTTTGTATAAGGTTACACAATCACGACATTTTCT
This sequence comes from Aquarana catesbeiana, assembly GCF_042186555.1. Lineage (NCBI taxonomy): Eukaryota > Metazoa > Chordata > Amphibia > Anura > Ranidae > Aquarana > Aquarana catesbeiana. The sequence continues at coordinate 436,806,150 of NC_133326.1, read as the reverse complement.
GGACTCAACACATTTCTGTCAGGGTCAGCTAAAACAAACACAAGCAGTAAATGTCCACCAAGAATTTCTTTTTTTTTTTTTATTATAAAAAGGCTTCACAGATTGTGTGGCATATTGATAGCCCCCCTACCCGCAAAGAACTCCAGGTAGCGTAACCGGACATCACGGGCACTCAGGGAGGGCAAGCCAGGACGGCCACTTTCAAGCGCCGTCAGTGTGGTTTGATGTAGGATTCCGGCCTCAGGCCCAACTGAGCCAGCATAGTTGGCCGAATGTTTCCTTAAAAAGTTATGGAGAACACAGCACGCCAGTATAATATGGTTCAGTTTATACTCCGCCATATGGATGGGTGTCAGAAATAGTCGGAACCGGCTGGCCAGGACTCCAAATGTGTTCTCCACCACTCTTCAGGCTCTGGCCAGCCGGTAATTAAAAACCCTCTGTTCCGGGGTGAGGGTCCTCATTGGGAATGGCCGCATCAGGTGGTCCCCCAGCGCAAACGCTTCATCAGCAACGAACACAAATGGGAGTCCTTCCACATTGTCCTCTGGAGCTGGCAAGTCCAAGCTGCCATTCTGGAGACGCCTGTAGAACTCCGTCTGGGCGATGACTCCACCATCGGACATTCGGCCATTCTTCCCCACGTCCACATACAAGAAGTCGTAATTAGCCGACACCACCGCCAACATCACTATACTATTAAACCCCTTGTAATTATAATAGTACGACCCCGAGTTGGGTGGTGGGACGATGTGGACATGTTTCCCATCAATTGCCCCTCCGAAGTTAGGAAAGTCCCACCGCTCGGCAAAGTGGGAGGCCACAGTCTGCCATTCCTGTGGCGTGGAAGGAAAAAACAATAAACATTACTATTTTTACTCTGTAACATGGCAAGCAGATTATACACAAACATTATGGGGCAACCTCCAGATAGCATTTACTAAGGGGAATTTAACAACGCCAAAGTATAAGGTACACCTATCGTTTTCCCCCTCCCCCCTCTCATGGGCCATTTCTAACATTATAGGGGGTGTGTGTAAATCTTGGACAGGTAACCCTCTTCACTTCATTGAGAGATGAATGCCTAAATAATGGGTATTACTTTGAACAGCCCCTCCTTAGTTACACTATTGGCAGACCACTGGACAGGTAAGAAGTGTCATAATACAAAGATATAAATACACACTGTACACATTTGAGGACATTTGGACATTCTGCTATTACCTATCAAGATAATAATAGGATACAAAAACTTTAAACAGTACCATTGGAAAGTATACAGGCAGGCCCTTGCACTACATGCTTTGGGGAATTCATCCATAAATCTGAGCACAAAAGAGATGGGTATAGTGTGTATGGGTTTGGCAAAGTCAGCAGATAGATGATTGAGGATAGAGAATTGGGATCAGCTGACTTAGCAGTTGGGGGGAGGGAGGGTTACTAAAAATTATTTGGGGACACCACAAAAAAAAGCCTCTGCCACTCTGCCTGAATTTAAATCAAAAATAACATTTCCAAACATTTTAGGGGGTGTTTGGGGTAAAGCACTACTATGGAGCTGATAAAATACATTGTTAAGTGACTACATGAGGTGAATATAGGGCCAGGAGACACCATGCTGGGGAGGTTAGTGAAGGGTAAATATGTATGAAGGACATAAAATAATAATTACATAAAAATCCAGCATGCATGAGGACAAAGGGGACATTCACAGCATATTACAAGCATGGTAATTAGGGAATGAGGAAAGAAATACAATATATTAGCAAACATTCAATACAATAAAATGTGATATAAAAGGATAAAAATCTTACCTTCATATACTCCTTCTGCAGGACCTGGATGATGGCAGAACAGGTCTCTGGGATAATGATCCCCAGAGCCTGGGGGGAGATGCCTGTCGAGAACTTCAAGTCCTGCAGGCTTCTCCCTGTCGCCAAATACCGCAGGGTAGCGACCAACCTCTGCTCCGGAGTGATGGCTTGCCTCATGCAGGTATCCTGCCTGCTGATATAGGGGGTCAGCGAAGCCAACAAACGGTGAAACACGGGGTCCGTCATCCTGAGAAAGTTCTTGAAATAATCAGGATTATTCTCACGGATCAAAGGCATATGAGAGAACTGGTCACGCTGAAGCAACCAATTCTTGGTCCATGAACTCCTCCCCACCCTGTTCATGGACTGGACTTGTGTCAAGGTCAGGACCCCAACACCAAGCCCCCGCACAGCACGAACTCTACGAGGAGTACGTATACGCAACATGGCTAGAAAACGGTCGGCTGCTCAGAACGAAGTAACAGAACGCACTGAAGAACAGCAAGGCCTGTGAAGAGCGACCTGAAAAACAGTAACGAACGAACAAGAATACAATGACTACCTAAAGTCACGCGGAACTTGCTGCACGCACTGAAGAGCAGATACAAACCCACAAGCACAAACTGAACGTCAGAAAACGATCTGAAAGCCACGAGTCTGAAAAAGCGCGAATTGTCTGTCACCAAACTTTTACTAACACGAGATTAGCAAAAGGAGCCCAAAGGGTGCCGCGCTTGGTTCTGAACCAGCCTTTTCTAGTCTCGTCGTACGTGGTGTACGTGACCGCGTGGTTGGCGATCGGAAATTCCAACAACAATGTGCGACCGTGTGTAGACAAAAAAAGTTTGAGCCAACATCCGTCGGAAAAAATCCTAGGATTTTGTTGTCGGAATGTCCGAACAAAGTCCGACCGTGTGTACGCCCTATTAGAGACCTACAATCAGCACTGCAGCATTTCCTCCCATCACATGCAAGCGATGAATATAGATAGGGAAACAACGAAACTACAAATCTTACAACTGAAGAACAGCTCATTCATTAAAAAAAAAAAAGCGATAAATTTGTTCAGTCAACAGTTCCCGAAAAGAGCATAGGTGAGTTTTGGATCTCATTCAAGAAGTCATATCCTGCAATCAGTTCAAAAGCAATCAAAGTCATTTCTGCCATTTGTGTCTTCGTGGTTTTGTGAGTTTGGATTTTCAGCATTGACTGAAATCAGATCGAAAAAGGGAGAGAGACTTCTTAAAATCGACAATGAAATGCGAGCTTGTTTGTCGACTTTGGAGCCTCGTTCAATCTGATTTTCAATTTTTTTTTAACAGAAACAAAAGCAAAACTTATTTTTTTCAAAATTTTCGGTCTTTTTTTATTTGTTTAGCAAAAGATAAAAACCACAGAGGTGATCAAATACCTCCAAAAGAAAGCTCTTTTTGTTGGAACAAAATGATAAAAATGTACTTTGGGTACAGTGTAGCATCACCGCGCAATTGTCATTCAAACTGCGACAGCGCTGAAAGCTGAAAATTGGTCTGGGCAGGAAGGTGTCTAAGTGCCCTGTATTGAAGTGGTTAAAGTGAAACAATAAAAGTGAAATATTCCTTTAAATTTTGTATCTGGAGGGTGTCTATAGTATGCCTGTAAAGTAGCGCATGTTTCCCGTGTTTATATCAGTCCGAGAGCAAAATGACATTTCTAAAGGAAAAAAAAAGTAATTTAAAAGTGCTAGTGCTAGTGCCGGCTATTAATTTATTTTATTTATTTATTTATTTCAGGTACTTATATAGCGCCGTCAATTTACGCAGCGCTTTACATATACATTGTACATTCACATCAGTCCCTACCCTCAAGGAGCTTACAATCTAAGGTCCCTAACTCACATTCATACATACTAGGGACAATTTAGACAGGATCCAATTAACCTACCAGCATGTCTTTGGAGTGTGGGAGGAAACCGGAGTACCCGGAGGAAACCCACGCAGGCACAGGGAGAACATGCAAACTCCAGGCAGGTAGTGTCGTGGTTGGGATTCGAACCAGCGACCCTTCTTACTGCTAGGCGAGAGTGCTACCACCACACCACTGGCTATTAATGAATTGTCGGTCCCGACAATACACATAAAAGTCATTGAAAGTCATTGAAAAATTAAAAAAAAAAAAAATGGTGTGGGGTTCCCCCAAAAATCCATACCAGACCAGAATTTTAAGGGGAACTCCGCGCCAAAATTAAAAAACAAATGGCGTGGGGTTCCCCCAAAAATCCACCCCAGACCCTTATCTGAGCACGCAACCTGCAGGCCGCAGGAAAAGAGGGGGGGACGAGAGAGCGCCCCCCCTCCTGAACCATACCAGGCCACATGCCCTCAACATGGGGAGGATGTCCCCATGTTGATGGGGACAAGGGCCTCATCCCCACAACCCTTGCCCGGTGGTTGTGGGGGTCTGCAGGCAGGGGGCTTATCGGAATCTGGAAGCCCCCCTTTAACAAAGGGGACACCCAGATCCCGGCCCCCCCCATGTGAATTGGTAAGGGGTACATTGTACCCCTACCATTTCACAAAAAGAAAGTGTCAAAATGTTAAAAATCCACAGGAGACGACTTGGGACAAGTGCTTTATTAAAGATAAAAAAGAGATTCCAGCGCTGTAATCCAATAAATCCATGGTCCTACGCCAGCGATGTAATCCAATTCTCTATCTCCAGCGATGGATTATCTCTGGCGACTCCAGCGAGGAACAAGCACAGGATCCAGGTCTGGTATGGATTTTTGGGGGGAAAACCACGTCATTTTTTAAAATTTTGGCACGGAGTTCCCCTTAATATCCATACCAGACCTGACAGGCCTGGTAATGGAATTTTTGGGGATCCCCGCGCATTTTTTTTTTTCAATGACTTTCAATGACTTTTATGTGTATTGTCGGGACCGACAATTCATTAATAGCTGGTACTAGCGCTAACATTTTTAAATGACTTTTTTTCCTTTAGAAATGTCATTTTGCTCTCGGACTGTTATAAACACAGGAAACATGCACTACTTTACAGGCATACTATAGACACCCCCAGGTATGAAATTTAAAGGAATATTTCACTTTTATTGTTACACTTTAAACATTATTAAAATCACTGCTCCCGAAAAAACAGCCGTTCTTAAAACTGTTTTTTGCATTGATACATGTCCCCTGGGGCAGGACCCAGGTCCCCAAACACTTTTTATGACAATAACTTGCATATTAACCTTTAAAATTAGCACTTTTGATTTTTCATGTTCGTGTCCCATAGACTTTAACGGTGTTCGCGTGTTTGAACAAATTTTTTGCCTGTTCGCATGTTCTGGATGCGAACCGAACAGGGAGGTGTTCGGCCTATCCCTAATGGCCACATACATGATCTGGAAGTTTATGTCTGTAATACTCCAAAAACATCATAATAGCTACCTCATTTGCAGCATATCGTTTTCTCCAACAATTTGGTGCCCTTTACAGTAAATTAGTATTCATGAGATTGGGAGCTGGAGCTGTTGAAGAGAGCTTGGTCTCTGTGCTGGAACCACTGGCCTTGTTTGGCTGATGATGGAGTCCCCATGTATTTAAAATGGATATTTTCTGTCTGGGCTATGTGAAGCTAGAGCTATGTGTTAAATGTCTAACCTTTTGCTACTAAGACATGTAAAGCAGTGTTAAACCCAAAACCAAAAATTTTATATATTGTAGCTTGCCAATCCACTTCCTGTGTTAGGGTGGCTTCACTCCACTGGAGGAGCAACAGGGGCACCATTGGAAAGCAGCATTGTCAATCCATGGAGAGGGTACTGTTATGCACTAGCAGGATATGAAGGAAATAATTCAGTAGTATGGGCCCCACCCCAAACTCACCAAAAAGAAAAACGGCAAGTGGACTATTGCGGTACATATACAGGAAATATAGCTAATAATACAAATAACTGATAAAATTTCACAAAATTTTATTCATACAAAAGTATCAAAAGAACAACACAAAAACACATGTAATTAAAAAGGTTCAGATGACATGAAATTTCAACATGTTTCACGGATTTACCGCTTCATCAGGACAAAACATCTGTAAATATAAATCAAAATACAAAAATAAATACCATATAGGGTGGATTTGTTACACAATTTAGAAAAAGGGGAAGGTGACATAAAGTAGTGGAGCTGCTTACCCGAGCCTCGAGTGGTATATGGCAGCGAGGTAGCCCGGCTGGGTCTCCCCCGGCGATTGGGAAGGGGATATAAACCAACGGCCAAGGTCTAGATAAGGTGATATAGGAATGAAAGATCATATAATCAATGCAAGTACCCATCATAGAAAATAAAGTGATGAGTGAACCAAAGGTGAAGGGAACATGCCAGGGTGTGGGAACTCATGTGGGATGAAGGATGGGGGCGAAAGAAAGAGAACAGTCGGGGGGAAGAGGAAGGGGGGAAAGGAGGGGAAAAAAGAAGGAGGGGGGAAGGGAAAAGGGAGGGGGAAGGGAAAAAGAAGGGAAAAGAAAGGAAGGAATGAATGTCAGCGGGGTGTGGAGAAAACTGGGGTGCAGGAGAAAAGGTGGAAATAATCACCAGGGAAAGACAAAAAAGGGGGGTGGAGTAGGATATAGACCATGAAAGCTCAAAACCACTATGCAATGGAGGTGAAATAACTAACGATTGTGGAAAACCAAACGTGGGGTGTAGAGATAGTTCCCATTAGAACTATGTGAGAACCAATTAGTGAGTGAGGTCCATGAACCAATGAAAAATCAAGATCTGTGAATCACAAAGTGATAAAGGTGCAAGGCTGAGAGGACTGACATCTACCTAGGTCATACATATATTAGTGTGTAGAGCCCAGAGGTGTAGAGCCAAGGGGGTACACAGACATCACAGGTTTAAATAGGTATGGTTTGGCTGCATCAAGCATGTGAAATGATACACGTAGGGACATGGAGATTGATGTCCAAGATCTAAAAAGGGTGAAATTATGACAACGGCATCATTGGTAACCAGTTCAATAAACTCATGAAAGTAAATTGTGGTATAGCGGTCTAGCGCCCTCATAAGTGTGGCCAGACATAGATAATTGTAGGTGCAGGTAGGGCTCACCTGTGATGCTGTGTTCCAGGTTCGTCTGGGTCTCCTGTTGGCTGGGGCCTGTTGCGGTATCACACGCCGTATAAATCCCCTCCAACCCCGTGACGTGGAAAGGCGCCGATGTCGGCGTCCCACATCGTCACGGAGTCAAGGGTCCCTGCGCACTGGTCTCAGGGCCAGCGGAACAGGGGTGACGCGCACCTGATGCGCGCGCATCCCCCAAGCCACTAGGCTATACCCTGGCGAGGCATGCACACTGTGAGGTCGTACACAGGCCTGCACAGGGGGGCGGGACCAAAAGGTCCTCAATGAGGCGAGTGCAAGCAGCCAGGGAGGCAGTACCAGAGGGAAAGCCTACACCTGACCACCAGGGAACCTACCAATCGCCGGGAAAATAGACAGAGCCAGGGGGGGTCAACTGCAATACCAACTCAGAGTCAAAGGCAAGAAGTCCAAAAGGCATTGAAAATAAGATAAACACATCAAAAGCGTTTACAAAAATCATATGAGAAATATGAATATAGTTAATCGAGCATAGAAATGCATAGGAAATTAGAAGGGGATGGGGAAAGCAAAGAGGATTGAATGTCCTCAAATTATAGGGTCCCAGGTTAGGGATACAATCATGGATAATAGATAAAGCAAGCTAGGTGACTAGCAGGAGATTAATTGACTCAAAGTGACAGCTGCACATTAAATAGAGGGGGGGTAATGACCGATCTGTTAAAGGAACGGTTTAAAAGAGTTAACTTCATTCAAGCCTGGAGGGACAGTGGCGTTTAGCCTTTCTATCCAAAGGGCTTCTTTTTGTAGTAGTATCTTGTCTCGGTCACCTCCCCTCACGTCAGCTGGTACCACTTCCAGTGCAAGGATTTCGACAGCTTTGGAGTTATATTTGTGGTATAGACCAATATGGCGACCAACGGTAGTAAGTTTGCCGTTAGTTGAATAATAAACATGATCGTTGACTCTCTGTCTAAACTCCCTAATGGTCTTACCAACATAAAATGCTTTACATGTGCAAAGCATAAGGTAAATAATCCCAGTGGTGTCACATTGGGCCAATGTATGGGGAGTAAAGAATTCTCCATTAGGTAACTTAAGAGAAGTGCATGGAAGTATCCATGGGCATGAAGAGCACTGACCACATGGATAGGTGCCGAAAGGTTGAGGAGTGTCAACAGAGTTGGGTTTATAATGACTGCTCACCAAGCAGTCTCTAAGGGATTTCGCCCTGTGAAACACCAATTCTGGTGTATCACGTACATGGTGTTTGAGGACATGGTGATCAGCAAGAAGGTGCCAATGTTTAGAGATAATATTCCTCAGTTGTTCACGGTGTGCAGAATATCGAGTAACAATTTTAACTGTATTAGTGTTAGTGGTGTGTGGGGAGGGGTATAGCAGAGAAGTTCTGGTATGACCAGCTGCCTTATTAAAGGCTCTCCTAAGACTAGTTTTGCAGTAGCCCCTTAAAAGGAGTCGTTCACGTAAAGCAGCGGATTGAATATAGAAATCCTCTTCATGTGCGCAGTTGCGTCGTAGATGCAGATACTACCTGGATTTGGGGATCTGCCATTCCTCCTTGCAGATCCTCTAATGTTCTGTCAGGTTGGGTGGTAAACGTTGGTGGACAACCATTTTTAGGTCTCTCCAGAGATACTCAATTGGGTTTGGGTCAGGGCTCTGGCTGGGCCATTCAAGAACATGGAGTCATGGAGTTGTTGTGAAGCCACTCCTTCGTTATTTTAGCTGTGTGCTTAGGGTCATTGTCTTGTAAACCTTTGGTCCAATCTGAGTTCCTGAGCACTCTGGAGAAGGTTTTTGTCCAGGATATCCCTGTACTTGGCCGCATTCATCTTTCCCTCGATTGCAACCAGTCGTCCTGTCCTTGCAGCTGAAAACCACCCCACAGCATGATGCTGCCACCACCATGCTTCACTGTTGGGACTGTATTTGACAGGTGATGAGCAGTGCCTGGTTTTATCCACACATACTGCTTAGAATTACGGCCAAAAAGTTCTATCTTGGTCTCATCAGACCAGAGAATCTTATTTCTCACCATCTTGGAGTCCTTCAGGTGTTTTTTCGCAAACTTCATGCAGGCTTTCATGTGTCTTGCAGTGAGGAGAGGCTTCTGTCGGGCCACTCTGCCATAAAGCCCAAACTGATGGAGGGCTGCAGTGATGGTTGACTTTCTACAACTTTCTCCCATCTCCTGACTGCATCTCTGGAGCTCAGCCACAGTGATCTTTGGGTTCTTCTTTACCTCTCTTACCAAGGCTCTTCTCCCCCGATGGCTCAGTTTGGCCAGACGGCCAGCTCTAGGAAGGGTTCTGGTCATCCCAAACGTCTTCCATTTAAGGATTATGGAGGCCACTGTGCTCTTAGGAACCTTAAGTGCAGCAGAATTTTTTTGTAACCTTGGCCAGATCTGTGCCTTGCCACAATTCTGTCTCTGAGCTCTTCAGGCAGTTCCTTTAACCTCATGATTCTCATTTTCTCTGACATGCACTGTGAGCTGTAAGGTCTTATATAGACAGGTGTGTGGCTTTCCTAATCAAGCCCAATCAGTATAATCAAACACAGCTGGACTCAAATGAAGGTGTAGAACCATTTTAAGGATGATCAGAAGAAATGGACAGCACCTGAGTTTTTCTGTCAATATGGGGTGCTGTGTGTACATTAATTAGGAAAAAAATGAACTTAAATGATTTTAGCAAATGGCTGCAATATAACAAAGAGTGAAAAATTGAAGGGGGTCTGAATACTTTCCGTCCCCACGGTATGTATGACCTAGGTAGATGTCAGTCCTCTCAGCCTTGCACCTTTATCACTTTGTGATTCACAGATCTTGATTTTTCATTGGTTCATGGACCTCACTCACTAATTGGTTCTCACATAGTTTTAATGGGAACTATCTCTACACTCCACGTTTGGTTTTCCACAATCATTAGCTATTTCACCTTCATTGCATATTGGTTTTGAGCTTTTATGGTCTATATCCCACTCCCCCCCCTCCATTTTTGTCCTTCCCTGGTGATTATTTCCACCTTTTCTCCTGCGCCCCAGTTTTCTCCACACCCCGCTGACATTCACTCCTTCCTTTCTTTTCCCTTCTTTTTCCCTTCCCCCCTCCCTTTTCCCTTCCCCCCTCCTTCCTCCCCGACTGTTCTCTTTCTTTCCCCCCCATCCTTCACCCCACACGAGTTCCCACACCCTGGCATGTTCCCTTCACCTTTGGTTCACTCATCACTTTATTTTCTATGATGGGTACTTGCATCGATTATATGATCTTTCATTCCTATATCACCTTATCTAGACCTTGGCCGTTGGTTTACATCCCCTTCTCAATCACCGGGGGAGACCCAGCCGGGCTACCTCGCTGCCATATACCCCTCGAGGCTCGGGTAAGCAGCTCCACTACTTTATGTCACCTTCCCCTTTTTCTAAATTGTGTAACAAATCCCCCCTATATGGTATTTATTTTTGTATTTTGATTTATGTTTACAGATGTTTTGTCCTGATGAAGCGGTAAATCCGCAAAACATGTTGAAATTTCATGTCATCTGAACCTTTTTAATTACATGTGTTTTTGTGTTGTTCTTTTGATACTTTTGTATGAATAAAATTTTGTGAAATTTTATCAGTTATTTGTATTATTAGCTATATTTCCTGTATATGTACCACAATAGTCCACTTGCCGTTTTTCTTTTTGGTGAGTTTGGGGTGGGGCCCATACTCTTGAACTATTTCCATCAATTAATTTGGACGATGGTACATTTCTTTAAGATACACCCCGTTTATCTTGCATTGTGAGGCCACATATGTTCCTCACTAGCAGGATATGATGGACTTGACTGACAAACTAAAATCAAACTCCAGCTAACACATGTTTTCAGCAATTATGGCAATAGTTTTTTCTTTTTTTTTGGGTGGGGGGGGGGGTAATGTAATGTAAACGCTCCCTGTCAGTGTAAAGGGTTTGTCCCAACATTCTAACTGCCACCAAACTGAACAGCTTGGTCTGTTAAAAATAAATGAAAATAACAGATTTACTGGCTGGATCACCATGTGAAAATAAAGAAAAATAAGGAAAACTAATGCGGCCATTACATCTAAGAACTAGTGAGCTCCATTATAATAAATTCTTGTTTGGTAGCCCTGGTTCACACTTGTGCGATTTCTGATGTGTTCCAGAATGCATGGAATCACATAACAAGTGAAATAACATGAATTTCTATGGAGGTCATTCACATATATGCAGAGTCCTATGTGTTTTAAGTGCGGTACGGTGTGATGTTTTTGGTCCATAGACCTAAATGGAGACTGCATGCAGAACGCTTATCTGTCCTAAATTTACACAATTGAAGGAGAGAAAGCGAGCACTGCATCAGTGTAAAACTTGGCTTAATACTGCTTTAGGGCCGGTTCACATGCGCTTTTCGACTTTGAGAGCATATGTCGTATGACATGTAAAAATCAATGATTTCCTATGGGAGCCATCGTAACCAGTCTGACTTGTGTCGGTTAGACTTTGGAAAAGGTTCCTGCACTACTTTGGTCAGACTTCTGTCCGATTCCAGCCCATAGAATTGAATGGCAGTCGCATCCAAGTCGGATCAGCATCTTAACTGATCCGACTTGTGACATGCGACTTGTGCTCAGAGGTAATGTTAGCAATGCACAATGTATTGAAAAAAAAAAAAAAAGGCGAAGGGGCAGGAGGCGGAGCCTAGCGGAGCAGACATGCATTGTTAGAGCTCCACACCGCTGAGGAGAGAAGAGAAGGACAAAGCGGAGCCTGCAGGCTCAAAAGGTATCCATTTGAACCTTTTTGCCACAGGGAACAAACTGTGAAAGTTTGGGCAGGAAATATGGTACTGGGAGGAAACCGTGGCAGAAATAAAAATCACCTCACAAAGAGCTCACAGACACTCACTGCAGCTGAAGCAGCTCCAGTCACCTCACAATATACAGCATCAGGGCGCTCTCACAGACAGAAAATGTCACAGCAAGACTCTCCATTTGAGTCAGATACAGAACAAATCCTCTCACAAACTTCTCCACAAGCCTCCTCAGTATCCCCAGTAATATTATTACAATTTGAAAAGATGCTTCATAAGGCTTTAAAACAAACCTCAGACCAAATAACAAAAAGCCTAACCAAAGAAATAAGAGAGCTGGGAAACCGCACCGCAGCCTTAGAAATAAAAATGGATGAAATTAAAATTACAACCCAAGAAAATATAACAGAATTGGAACAATTAAAAAAAGAGAATTTAATACTTCAAACTAAGCTCGAAGATTACGAAAATAGAGCCAGACGTTCAAACATGCGCATAAGGGGAATACCTGAAACTGTGACAGACCTGCAATCTACTATTACTGCTCTATTACAAGAACTAAAGCCAGATATCCCTATTGAACGTTTAGAACTGGACAGAGTACACAGAGCCCTCACAGCCAAAAAGAAAGATGGACCCCCACGTGATATAATCACAAAATTTCATTATTACAGAACGAAAGAACAAATACTAATTGCTGCAAGAGAAAAAAAGGAACTTAATTTTCAAGGACACAATTATCAAATTTTTGCTGACCTATCCCAACTTACTATTACTAAAAGACGATCCATGAAACCCCAACTAATGGAACTGCAACGCCACAACATTATGTATCAATGGGGCTTCCCCTTTTCAGTCAGATTTAACTACCAAGGTACAATTTACAGAAGCAGATCAGCAGATGAACTACAACAAACCCTTTTAAAATTAAATCTGACAGAACCCACAAGCAGCAACACTCCCACACGCAGAAGAATGGCGTCATCTTCACCTTCAGGCAGCACCCAGAAAATTTCAGAACAAAATGGGAATCATCATTCTCACAAAAGAGGCCGTTATGCCACATCATCCATGGACCAAGAAGATTCAATGGACTGACATCCTAATTCCTGATATCTCTTCATTTATTATACTAAGAGATGGTTCTCTATAAAAAGCCTGTATTTATAACTGAATGTAACTGCATTCTGATAGTCACACACTGTGTGGGATCATGTTACATTCCAGTTATATTTCTTATTACTTCTGATTCATATAGCCTTAGAATATATAAGTGAAATAAGGAAATTCTTGTTCAGTTATATATTATCAGGTAATAATAATAGATTTATTACTTTTTAGGACAAATATGTTCAATAATCCAGAAGTAATGGAAGCTTTTTCTTTCTTTTCTTAAAACAAATATATTATTACCTAACTAGTTCCTAGAATTATGTTTTTGTTTATTCTAATCTGAAGCAATACAACCTCAGTTTTATGAGTTAACATATCTAAACAGTTACATATGAATAAAATATGTAATTGTTTACTCTAAAAGGGTTAAAATCCCAAAATAATTCAAACTATCTTCATCAATACCAAAGTTATTAACAGTACCTTTCTAACTGAATTATTTAGCCTAGGGCAAGACTAACCATATACAACCACCCTGGAATAAATAATTTCAACAAAAACTATATTCTGCACTCCAATTAATGAAACATCATTTTGATGTCTTTTGACATAGCACTTCTCTCCTGTAAGCGGAAGATCCGTGTACCCCCATTAGCCCTCCTCATTCTCCCAACCATATTATGTGGGAGTGTGACGAAGGCACTTATTCCCCTGAGAGAGATATTTATTCTCTTTCACGGGTAAATTGTGATTACTTGCAAAAAATAATTTATACAATGTATCATCTAATCTCATATGTTTTTTGTTTACTCTTTACTCCAGAATTCACTGGTTTCTTTTCTATCTATTCATCTCTTCAGTCCACACAGGTTGATCTGCGCAGTCAGCTCTGTATAACAAAAAGTAAGTCAAAACTATTTGATCTATTGCCATGGCACCACTGAATATACTTTCCCTGAATGTTCAGGGAATAAATGTTCCTCAAAAAAGGACCAAAGCCTTCCGTACTTTCCATAACAAGAAGGCTCACATAGTATGCCTCCAAGAAACACACTTCACCAAAGATTCTACTCCAAAATATATTTCTCCTTTTTATCAACAAATTTACACGGCTTCTGCCTGTACCAAGCAAAGGGGAACTCTAATTGCATTTCACCGATCCACACCATTCACCTTATCATCAGAAATTAAAGACCCAGAAGGTAGATACCTGATACTCATGGGTTATATAATGGATACAGCAATCACGGTGATTTCCTACTACGCTCCTAACAAACAACCTACACCATTCCTCTCACATATATTACAAGTGATTAATACACACAAAATAGGAACAGTAATAATGTGTGGGGATTCGAACCAGGTCCTCCTCCCATTTCTAGATAAATCACCTTTTACACCATCCAAAATAACCTCTAGATTACCTTTTTCTCAACTTCTTTCCAAATACAATCTGGTAGATTCATGGAGAGAAAGTAACCCAATGAAAAAGAAATTCACTTATTTCTCGCACCCTCATCAAACCTTCACCAGAATAGATCATATTTTTCTAACAATAGGAATGATACCAGAAATTACTGCATCAGATATAATTCCGATTCCGTGGTCTGACCATAATGCAGTATACACTACTATAGCCTCAGCCATACCAAAAGCGCATGACCCAACGTGGTACTTACCAGACATAATGCTCAAACACCCACTACATCAGATGGCCATTGAACAAGCTTTAAAGGAATACATATCAATTAATAATACAAAAGACATCTCCCCAATAACACTGTGGGAAGCTCATAAGCCTGTCTTGCGTGGTACAATACAAAGACAAATGGCACTATTTAAACGGGAACGCAAAAATCTAGCAAAAAAACTAGAACTCAATTTTAATGCAGCCTACATATCATTTCAAGATAATCCATCTCAGAGTACAAAATCTCATCTGGAAAAATCTAGATTGGAATACGATCTATTTCTTACTGAGTCAGTTGATAAATCCCTCAAACGCTCCAAACACAATTTCTACATGAATACAAACAAACCAGGTACATATTTGGCTCGGGCATTAAATTCAACTAACAAATCTTTCAAACCAATACGTTTGAAATTATCAAAAAATGTTTACACTTGTAATCCAGTTAAAATAGTCCATAAATTTCACTCACATCTCGCAACTTTATACAAGACAAACAATGAATTTAATCCTACAGAAGCTGAATCCTTCTTCTCAAAAATAACCTTACCTGAGTTATCTCAGAATCAAAAAAGCAGTTTGGATGAGCCTATAACTATAGATGAAGTTGCTAACGCCATAAAAGACCTAAAACTTAACAAAAGACCAGGCCCAGACGGCTACTCGGCTTTATACTATAAAACATTCTCAGAAATACTCTCTCCCATTCTCACTGAAACTTTTAACAAACTTCTAGATGGACATTCTTTTCGGCAAGAAACACTAATGGCAATTGTTTGTATGATCCCAAAACCCCTTTCTGATGATACTTCCTGTGTGAATTATCGGCCTATCTCTCTGTTAAACCTCGATATTAAATTATTAGCAAAAATAATAGCAAAACGCCTCAATAGCATTATAGGAAAATTAATACATAAAGATCAAGTAGGCTTCATGCCAAATAGACAGGCAGGCGATAATATACGCAGGGCAGTGTTATTGGCACATATTGCTATAAAAAAGGAAAATCCCTTTATGTTTTCTATCTCTCGATATTAAGAGGGCATTTGACACAGTATCCTGGCAATATATGCAATATTCATTACAAAAATGGGGTTTTGGACCCCACTTTTTAACATGGATCAAAGCATTATATAATAAACCCAAAGCCTATATAAAATATGCTGGATACAAATCTGAAGCCTTTAATATCGAAAGAGGTACCCGACAGGGTTGCCCATTATCTCCCTTATTATTTGCCCTTATACTCGAACCCATGGCCCAATACATCAGAACAAACCAAACTATAACTGGCATTGAAGTAGGAGGTATTACACACAAATTATGTATATTTGCAGACGATATATTACTTTTTCTATCATCACCACAGGTCTCTGGTCCTAACTTAATACCAGCTCTTGATGGATTTGCAGCCCTATCCGGCCTTATGATTAATCCTAAGAAATGCCTAGTGCTTAATATTTCACTCACAAACATGGAATTGATCCCGGCTAGGGCTGCACTCCCATTCACATGGGCAGAAAAATCAATCCCATATCTTGGAATTCATTTAACAGCATCTCATTCTGACTTATTCTCAACCAATTATCCTCCTGTATTAAGACAGATCACAAATCTAATAAAACAATGGTCGCAACTTCCTTTATCCTGGATAGGGAAGATTAATGCAATCAAAATGACTATTCTACCCAAATTGCTTTATCTATTCAGAGTCCTCCCTATTCCAATTCCTTCCTATTTTTTGAGAATAGTACAAAAAAGAGCAACTTCGTTTATATGGGGCTCTTCTAAACCACGTATACCTATACACACACTACATCTTCCCAAAAATAAAGGAGGCCTAGGATACCCTAATTTTACTAACTACTACAGAGCAGCACATTTGGCCAGTCTGTCCAAATACCATGCAAAACAGGAAATCCCATTATGGGTATTTATAGAGGCTTCAGAAAATGACCCTCTATTAATATCAAATTTATTATGGCTTGATCCTAAAGACCGCTTTAAAATTCATAATCCCATAACTAAACACTTCTTATCTCTCTGGGATAAACTAAAAACCAAATATCAGTTACAATCTCCACACAATCCTCTCCTTTCTTTTATCAGAAATCCGGCCTTTTATCCGGCATGGATCTACCCAAATTCTTTTAAAGCTTGGACAACATCAGGCATTCAGACACTAAATGACTTCATAGCATCTAAATCATTCCTTTCATTCCCATCGCTTAGAGAAAAATATGATCTACCAAACTCTGAGATATTTAGATATCTCCAAATCAAAAATTTCTATACACCATTCCTAAAGGGGGATACACCATTATCCCAATTATCCATTTTTGAATCAATCTGTACAAAAGATCCATTTGCTAAAGGTACAATTTCATCACTTTATAATCAATTATATGGAGTAGCAAATCTTAATAGACCCTCTTACGTTCAGAGGTGGGAGGAGGACCTGGGACGAACTTTAGAAGACACGGACTGGTCTAACATATGGCTCACATCTAAGTCATCTTCACCCAACATCTTAGCACTGGAGACAAATTATAAAGTCCTAACTCGCTGGTACCTTGTACCCGCTAGAGTGGCAAAATATTCACCTAATACCTCAACTCTTTGTTTTCGAGGATGCCCAGAAATAGGCACATATTTACACATATGGTGGACGTGCCCAGTAATCCAAACCTTCTGGAAGGAAGTCTTCGTGATTGCATCTAAAATATTTAAAAAAATAATACAACCAGATCCATGTTTAACTTTACTTAATCTAAAACCGGAATGGTTAACACTCTCTCAATTCAAACTTATGATCCAACTAATAACGGCTGCAAAACAAACAGTGGCCAAGGCATGGAAATCTCCTACATTGGTACTAGCAGAAACAATTCACAGAATGAATAATACAATGTCCCATGCTAAGATGGTAGCCATCGATCAAAATCAAATTCCAAAATTTGAAAAACTTTGGCATCCTTGGATAAAACAACAGTTCCTGTCAAACTTCAATGACTCTGTCCTGTTGCCATGGTAACAGATTAAATGACTTACAGAGACACCCATTCTAAGGCTTCAAAGAGAACTAAAAAGAATAATAAACTGACGAGCGGGACAACCTTGTGGACCATACCTCTACCTTTCAACCCTTTTTCTTCTTTCTCTTTCCTTTTCTCCACCTTACGATTAAAGCTCATTATCAGAATTTATTTGACCTATATACACTCTACTTGTAAACAATATGTATAGTAGGTATAAATCATTTAAATACCTACAAAAGTAACTAAGGAAATGATATATATCTTTAATTTAGGTTTACGTGAACCCAATGTTTAATATTTGAAATTTCATGATATTTACCTATATAAACTCTACTGTAAAACAATGAGCTTACTTTATAGATCCTTGTAAACTTACTTTATGTATCTTTATAACATTGTATACTCAATAAACTTCTTTTGACAAGGAAAAAAAAAGGCGTGGGATCCCCCCAAATCCATACCAGCATAGGTCTGGTATGAATTTTGAGGAGAAAGCCAGAGCCAAAAGTTTAAAAAAAATGGTGTAGGGTCCCCCCAAAATCCATACCAGACCCTTGTCCGAGCATGCAGCCCTGCAGGCCAGGAAAAGGGGGTGTCAAGCGAGTTTGCCACGCTGCATGCTTGGATAAGGGTCTGGTATTGATTTTAGGGGGGAATCCTATGCCGCTTTTTTTTTTTTATTTTGGAGTGGAGTTTCCCCTCAAAATTCATACCAGACCTAGGGGGCTGGTATGGATAGCGGGGTCACCCCCTTCCGTTTTTTTTTTTTTTTTGTAAATTTGACCCAAGTCACAATCATCTCAAGTCGGATCGATGTTGGACCGAAGTTACAAGGCAAAGTCGGTTCGGAAGTCACGCGACTTTCGTGTCGGAGCATTGTGAACCGGGTATAGTTTTGGATAGGGTGGAGAGGTATTAAAGCACCTGTTGGCTCCATTCACAAGTCAGTGGGCTCCATTCACAAAAGCATCTCGCATTAATTATTTAGGTGTCCAGACACATTTTTCCCAAAATATTGCATGCAAGCCTGAAACTATCAATTCACGATACTACTGAAAACGCTTGGTAAATACCGCATTGAAAGGCCTTAAAGTCAATTCACAGAAGGAAATAAATAATTGAATGCATGCAGTAAGTAAAGTGTAAAGTCTTGTTTTTTTTTTCTATTAAAATAACAAACATGGTATACTTACCTGCTCTGTACAGTGGTTTTGCACAGGGCAGCCCAGATCCTCCTCCTCAACACTTAGAAGACCCTCCACACTAAAGGGGAGTTGGGATCATACCCGGCAGGTGCCGCCTGGGGCCAGCACAGAGGCAGGTGGAGATAAAGAGGGGCAGGCACCAAAGCAGATAAGTGACAGTCAGGAAGGGTAAAGGGGAAAGCGCCAGGGCGGCTGATCCTGGGCTGGAACATCCCAAAAAGTATGCCCCGTTTAGTGACATTGGTGAAACCAGTAAGGGACCAGCACTGCTGGAGCTGAGTGACTTTCCTAGCTGCCAGGGGGATAACTCCTCCAGTGAGGATGGGAGTACAGCCAAGGTGAAGGAAAGACAGATTCTGGTGGTAGGTAACTCAATTCTTAGAAGGACTGAGAGGACAGTCTGTCATAAAAACCTGAAGCACCGAACTGTATGTTGTCTACCGGGCGCTCGGGTTCGGCACATCACGGATCTGGTGGACAGATTACTGGGAGGGGCTGGGGAAGACCCAGCTGTCATGGTGCACGTTGGCACCAATGACAAAGTCAGAAGAAGATGGAGTGTCCTAAAAAATCATTTTAGGGACTTAGGAGCTAAATTGAGGAAAAGGACTTCCAAGGTAGTATTCTTAGAAATACTACTGCTACCTCGAGCCACACCAGAAAGGCAGAGGGGCATTAGTGGTAGGTTGACTAAAGCACCCAAACCCGAGGTAAGTATAGTTATATATAAGTTCTATTTGCAACCTCAGAACACCCAATAAGGAGACAGTATGCGACTGGTCTAAACTACGTGGCATGTTCACCAATGCCAGGAGTCTGGCAGACATGATGGGAGAACTAGAGCTTCTGTTGTTCGAGCAGGATTTTGATTTTGTAGGAATTTCAGAAACTTGGTTCAACAGCTCTCATGATTGGCTGGCAACCATTCAAGGGTATTCCCTATATCGCAGGGATAGAGAGGGTAAAAAAGGGGGAGTGGTATGCCAGTATATTAAAAATGAGGTACAAGAGAATGTGAGAGATGACATCACTAAGGGAGCAAGAGAGGAGGTGGAATCCTTATGGGTAGAGCTGCAAATGGATGAAACTAAGGGGAAAGCAATACTGGGAATATGCTATAGGCCCCCTAACCAGAGGGAGGAGGTGGAGGCAGACCTCCTATCACAATTTGGATTAGCGGCAAGGATGAGAAGTGTCATCATAATGGGGGATTTTAATTATCCAGACATAGACTGGGTGGAAGGAACCGCACATTCATCTAATGCTCGCCAGTTCCAAAACCAACCTGTAAAAAAATAAAAATAAAAAAAAACAGAATCACTGAGTTGGAAATAAAATCACCCCCCTCCTAAAAATGACTTGTAAACTCAATCAGGTGTAGCCAATCACTTTCTCAATGGCACACAAAGCAATTTGACTTTTCACTATGATCAGCTGTGTTAATTTAGATTAGTTCAGCACGAAAAAAAGCTTTAGGCCGGGTTCACACTGGTGCGACACGACAGCTGTCCCACTTTGGATTCGACTTTGCCCTGCGACTTGGAGCCGACATATGTCCGACTTTCAATGAACAGGGATCCGACTTGGATCCCCGCCAATACCAGGCACTGTGTTTTGTATGAACCTTGAGGGGGAACTCCACGCCAAATTTTAAATGAAAAAACGGCATGGGTTCCCCCTCCAGGAGCTTATCAGGCCCTTCGGTCTGATATGGATTTTAAGGGGAACCCCCTACGCCGAAAAAAACAGCGTAGGGGTCCCCCCAAAATCCATACCAGACCCTTATCCGAGCACGCAGCCCGGCCGGTCAGGAAAGGAGGTGGGGACGAGCAAGCACCCCCCCCGAACCGTACCAGGCCGCATGCCCTCAACATGGGGGGTGGGTGCTTTGGGGCAGGGGGGCGCCCTGCGGCCCCCCACCCCAAAGCACCTTGTCCCATGTTGATGAGGACAAGGGCCTCTTCCCGACAACCCTGGCCGATGGTTGTCGTGGGCAGGAGGCTTATCGGAATCCAGGAGCACCCTTTAATAAGGGGGCCCCCAGATCCCGGCCCCCCACCCTATGTGAATGAGTATGAGGTACATCGTACCCCTAGCCATTCACCTAGGAAAAAAAGTGTCAATAAAAAAAACACACTAGACAGGGTTTTAAAGTAATTTATAAGGCTGCTCCGGGGGTCTTCTTCCGACTTCGGGGGTCTCTTCCTTGTTCTCCGCGGTCTCTTCCTTATTCTCCACGCTCTCCGGTCTCTTCTCCACGCTCTCCAGCCAATTCTCCCGGGCTCCTCCGCTAGCGGTGGCCCGGTCTTCTCCGTCGTCTCCTTTCCTCTGGTCTTCTTCCGATGTTGACACGACGCTCTCTCCCGCTGTAATGCAGTGTGTGCGGTGCACAACGACTTATATAGGCATGGGGCGTGGTTACTGGGTGATGTCACCCGGTGACCCCGCCCCCTTTATGACATCAAGGCCCGATGCATAATGGGGCGGTGATTTCATAAAGGGGGCGGGCCAAAGTAGTACAGGGAGCATTTTCAAAGTCGGACCGACTTGTGTCGGACCAGTTAGGATGGCTCCCATAGGGAAACATTGATTTTCACACGTCATGCGACATGAGCTTCCAATGTCGGAGCGTTTGTCGCACTAGTGTGAACCTGGTCTTAATGGAGCATTTAAGTCCCTGGTAGTGCAACTGAAACAATCAACTATGGATGACAAGGCACTGTCAAAAGACCTCCAGGATAAAGTTGTGGACAGGCACAATTCAGAAGATGGATACAAAAACATTTCAAATGCCTTATCTATGTCTAGAAGCACAGTGAAGTCTATTATTAAGAAGGTGAACGTAATTGGTACAACACAGACTCTCCCTGAATCAGGATGTCACTCTAAACTGGATGAAGGAGCGAGAAAGGTTGGACAGAAAGGTATGTCTGAACAAATTAATGGGGTGAGTAACTACATGGCAAATGAGGTTTAATGTAGAAAAATGTAAAATAATGCATTTGGGTGGCAAAAATATGAATGCAATCTATACACTGGGGGGGAGAACCTCTGGGGGAATTTAGGATGGAAAAGGACCTGGGGGTCCTAGTAGATGATTGGCTCAGCAATGGCATGCAATGCCAAGCTGCTGCTAACAAAGCAAACAGAATATTGGCATGCATTAAAAAGGGGATCAACTCCAGAGATAAAACGATAATTCTCCCGCTCTACAAGACTCTGGTCCGGCCGCACCTAGAGTGTCCAGTTCTGGGCACCAGTCCTCAGGAAGGATGTACTGGAAATCGAGCGAGTACAAAGAAGGGCAACTAAGCTAATAAAGGGTCTGGAGGATATTAGTTATGAGGAAAGGTTGCGAGCACTGAACTTATTCTCTCTGGAGAAGAGACGCTTGAGAGGAGATATGATTTAAATTTATAAATATCGTACTGGTGACCCCACAATAGGGATAAAACTTTTTCGCGGAAGGGAGTTTAACAAGACACGTGGCCACCCATTAAAATTAGAAGAAAAGAGGTTTAAACCTAAACTACGTAGAGGGTTCTTTACTGTAAGAGCGGCAAGGATGTGGAATTCCCTTCCACAGGCGGTGGTCTCAGCGGGGAGCATCGATAGTTTCAAAAAATTATTAGATAATACTGACATATAATCACACACATAGGTTGGACTTGATGGACTTGTCTTTTTTCAACCTCACCTACTATGTAACTATAAAAGAAACTGGTCCGAGAGGCTACCAAGTGACCTACAGCAAATCTGAAGCAGTTGCAGGAATTTAAGACAAAGAGTGGTCAATGTGTGCATGTGACAACAATATCACAAATTCTCCACAAATGTGGCTTGTATGGGAGGGTTTCAAGAAAAAAGCCACTCCTCAGGAAAGGCCACATGCAGTCATGACTGAGCTTTGCTAAAAAGCACCTTCAAGATTCTGAGCCCGCATGAAAGAAGGTGTTATGGTCAGATGAGATTAATATTTAATTATTTGGCGTTACCATACAAAAGGTACTGTATGTCTGGCGAAAATCCAATACAGCTCACCATCCAAGTAACACCATTCCTACAGTAAAGCATGGAGGTGGTAATATCCTGTTATTGGGGTGTTTCTCTGCAGCAGGGACTGGAGCACTTGTTGTCACGATAAAAGGAAGCATGTACGGGACAAAATACTGCCAAATGCTTGAGGAAAATCTGCTGTCCTCTGCCAGAAAGTTGTCAATGGGAAGAAGTTTACCTTCCAACAGGGGCACGATTCTTTTCTATATCCACTGTAAATCCATCCCATTACATGTAGTAAAATCTAATTTTCTCCTGTCATTTTGCCAGATTTTTAGAGACTTTTAATTGTAAATATGCAAGCATATACTGTATATCATTTGCTGCAAAAAAACTCTCAATCTCCCCAACATACATGCATATCACAACAGTCTAGTCCTTTGTTAGAACATATGTCATATGTAGTGGGGATACTTTTTCCCAATTATTTTTCGAAATATCTTCCCACTGACAAGTTCCCACCAACACCATTGATCTTTTTTATCTGTCTATAAGGGGTAATTCTTCCCAGTGACCACAACTGTAAGGAGCATTTTTCCCACTGACCATCACAATAATGTATAATGAGTTGTAGATATAGTAATGTTTAGCAGGAGTTTCCTGAGACTCGAAAGTTATTTCAAGGATTCCTTTGTGTTGAAAAGGTTGAAAAGGCTGCTTGAAAGTGTAACTAACGGCATAACTTTCTTTTTCATTTTGGATAGAATAATGGAGGGTTAGAACCCTGTCAGTTTTTTGCCATCTGTGTCCTTTGGGGAGATTTACCTTCACTTCCTGTCCCATTGCGAAAACAGGAAGCAAGAGGAAAACCCTGCAAATTATGGGAATCCTTTGTGGTCCCCAGGTCACCAGAACTAGTGTCCCCATTAGAAAATTTTACCTCTAGTACTTTCCTGGGCACAACCCAAAATTTGGGACTTTCTTTGACTTTCACTTTCGATAAAGTTAAACAGAACAAATAGAGAAGATGAATCTAATAGGAGCACAAACAACAATAAAAACCTGACCGGTGTTCTAATTCAGCTCTTTCCAAAACTAACATTTTTTTTTCCTTTAGTTAAACTTTTGATAAATCAACCCCAGTGATTTCCATATTTCCATATTTAGGGTTCTATGCATTAGGCTCGGTTCACACTGGGGCGACTTGTCAGGCGACCTAGTCGCCTGACAAGTCGCCTCCCGTTCTGTGCTATGGAACCGTTCTAATCGGAGCGACGCAAGTCGCTCCGACTTAGAAAAAGGTTCCTGTATTACTTTGGGGGCGACTTGGGGCGACTTGCATAGACTTCTATGCAGAAGTCGTCTCGCAAGTCGCCCCGGCAGTCGTTTGCAGGTCGCCTCGCTGAGGCGACCTGCAAGTCGTGCCGCCCATGTGTGAACCGAGCATTACTGTTGAGAGAACTGATCCAAAAAGGCAGAGACTACTCAAAATATGCTATTATTTTGGTTATTTAATTACCGCATGCATTTATTTGGTTATTTCATTCTGTGAATTGGACTTTAACACCTTTTCATGTGGTATTTATTGAGCGTTTTGAGCGTATTGCGGTAAATACAGCAAAATGGTATAGCGAATGGACAGTTTCAGGAGCGCATGTGATAATTAGAGAAAATGTGTCTGGACACCTAAATACTGAATGCTAACTGCTTTAGTGAATGGATCCCAATATCATTTATAAACATGTTATAACCATGTTAAAAAGTAAGGATCCCAACACTGAACCTTGGGGTACACCACTAATAACCTTAGACCATGCAGAGTATAAATCATTTATCGCTATTTTTAGCCAATTTTCTATCTATTTATAAATTGAATTTTGAAAGAAAGCCTGTAGATTTTACTTTACACATCAGCCACATGTGGGGAATGCTTTGGCAAACTCTATATATACTCTTTATACTGGGTTTGATTTACTAAAACTGGAAAGTGCAAAATCTGGCGCAGCTGTGCATGGTAGCCAGTGTCTAATGCCGTGTACACATGAGCTGACTTTTTGACCGGATTGGTCCGACGGAACAAATCCGTCAGACAATCCGACCGTGTGTGGATTTCATCGGACCTTCAGCGGACCTTTTCTGTCGAAAATCAGACGGACTTTAGATTTGGAACAGGTTTCAAATCTTTCCGCCGGACCCAGTTCCTATCAAGAAATCCACTCGTCTGTATGCTGGTCCGGACGGACAAAAAACGACGCATGTTCTGAAGCAAGTACGAGACGGAAGCACTCGGTCTGGTAAAACTAGTGTTCGTATTGGTGCTAGCACATTCCTCACGCTGCAAATTCTGTGATCGTTTAATGCAGTGCATTATTGTCTTCTCAATAATGCTAGAAGAACTAAGTTGTTTTGCTGCTCATATTCACACAGAGTTCTCACAAACAGATTTTCTGGATTATTTCTCCTGATCTCATGAATGATATTGTATTTTTTAAAAGCCTGATCTCCATAATAATGTTTACAAATTTATTTGAGTCATCTTTTATTATTTTTTATTTCATCAAGATCTTTTTTTATGATTATTTATAAATAATTTTCTAGTGATCTCCATATTATTTTTTTTTGTGTCAAGTTAACACAATAACATTATTAATGTTTTATTTTTTGTGTGTCAAGTTACCACAATAACATATTATATATATATATATATATATATATATATATATATATATATATATATATATATATATATATATATATATATATATATATATATATATATTTATTTAATTTTTTTTTTTTTGGAACCTCAAGGAGGTTGGTGTCCCTTGTTAATATTACATTGTCTTTTAGAAATGTATTTAAATCAAAACACATAGGCAAGTATTTTCAGAAAATAAAATATCCATTTTTTCTGGTTAACAAAATAAAGATCAAGGTAACGCTGGAGAAACTTTAGGAATTTGTGAAGCCTTTTGGGCCCAGGGCACACATCAAGTCTTTGGAAAAGAAAATTGGGATCTTGAGGAGTCCATATAATAGGGAGCACAATCTGGTCCAGGAATCCCAGAGATCAAGACCAGCAACAGATGACATATGTCCCCAGGCTGTGGTACTACACCAGCCTGCGTCTTCTGTCAGACCAGACTGAACCCAGGTTATCACGTTCTTCTCTTCGCTCCAGCCTTCCCTCCACGCTGCCCTGCAGCCTTCCCTGCAGCCTTCCTTGGAGGCTGTGGCTCTGGTGGTGGACTTGTGGCAGGAGGAGGAGGAGGAGAAGGAGGAGGATGGGTGAGATCATATATTTTGCTGTTGGCAGTTAACTCGCCCTTCAGCCCCTTGTGAAGGGCATCACTAATAATTTGTTCACAGAGGAGGCGTTGGACCCTCTCACATTCCAACAACCTGGTCGCTATATAGCATCCATAGGCCTCTTCAGTGTCGAGTGGGCTCCTCAGGACCTCTGTAGCTTCTATAATGAGGCGCAGTGATGCCTCCTCTGTCACCGCCCCCTTCCTGGGCCTTTTTGTTTGCATGCGGATGGGAGGCACCTGCAATTGGGTGAGGCTCCTACTGGGCCTGGCCACCTCCTGGCTGACACTGGGCACGGCCTCCTCCTGCCTGCCACTAGGCCCGGCCTCCTCCTGCCTGCCACTTTCCAGAACTTCCTCCTGGCTGAGCTCATCCTGTGCATAGAAAAGGGACAGTTTTAGTTTTTGGTTCATCAATCACACACAATTTTCAGCTCATGACTTGCAAATTCAATGTTAATACATATAAAAGAGTATCATTCTGACCCCAGCATTTTTTCAAGCTGGTGACAAACATTTTTGGCCACTACTGTCAATTGATATGTATACATAATTTTTTGGATAAAATCCTTAATAGTTAATAAATTATAACATCTAGTTAACATCATTAATATTAGGACCCTAAATATGTTTAAAAATAATATACCTGGCTCCAGCTGGGAGCATCCAGTTCTTCCAGTATGGAAGGCCCAGGTTGTTCCTCATCAGCCTCTGCTGGGGTGGAGGGAAGGTTGGAAAGCGATTCCCTTGCTTCAGTCTGGTCGTCAAGAAAACGCAGTTTTTCGAAGTACCACAGCTTGGGTACATACACATCATCTGCTGATGCTCCTGATCTCAGGGAAGCCTGGATCTTGTTATGCTCCCTCCTGTACATATTCCTCAAGATCCCAATTTTACGTTCCAAAATCTCCAAGGTTGCTTCTGGGATCAAAGTCTGCACAAATGCCAGAAGTCTCTCCAACTTATTATTCATTTTTTCTGTAAGACAATACACAAGACAAAAACACAAATGTTAGCCTAAACTCTCATAATCTTATCTCAATATAGGCCTCAATCTATAAGCAGTATAGGCCACTAATGTTCGAAAATTCATATAAAAAATTACCTTTGTTTCGGTCGATCGCAACTTTCGTTCCTATTTCCTCCGTGCATGTACGGCATTTGCGTGTCAGCTTTATATACAGTGTGCATGCGTGAAACTCTGCCTGCGTCGCCCGCCCCTGACATTCTTTTTCACGAATATTCCTCGCCCCTTCTCTCTACACACAGATCGTACGTACGTACGGCACTTACGTGTCAGCTTTATATACAGTGCGCATACGTGAAACTCCGCCTACGTTGCCCGCCCCCGACGTTCTTTTTCACGAATATTCCCCGCCCCTTCTCTATGCACAGAACGTACGTATGTACGGCACTTGCGTGTCAGCTTTATATACAGTGCGCATGCGTGAAACCCCACCTGCATCGCCCGCACCTGAAGTTCTTTTTCATGAATATTCCCTGCCCCTTCTCTCTACAATGCGCAGTAGGAGCAACATGGTGGAGACAACAGGTGTGTATTAATTTTTCCAGTAATGAGGAAAGCCCGAAGCCCGAAACGTCCCTGTCACGGACCTGGCCGGAGCAGAGGCTGTTGGAGAGGACTGTATGCAAGCCTGTTGCCCACCGATTATGGGCCCTAGCATTTGAGGTGAATGAGAAATCCAGTCTGAACTGTATTAATCGGACTCAGTCATGTATATATTGTATGGGGACTCCTTACTGTAGATTTGTGT
The DNA here is from genome assembly GCF_042186555.1 of Aquarana catesbeiana. Classification (NCBI taxonomy): domain Eukaryota; kingdom Metazoa; phylum Chordata; class Amphibia; order Anura; family Ranidae; genus Aquarana; species Aquarana catesbeiana. The sequence continues at coordinate 436,778,277 of NC_133326.1, read as the reverse complement.
CCCTGAAGAGGGAGGGGGGATTCCTCCAGCAGCCCCCTGCTGATAAGACTGATTCATTCTGTTGGGACACATCCTGTGAGGAGATGCTGGTGTTATCAACATGTGTTTATGTTAATTGAGAGAGCTGATCACATTAACCACCAGCACTGGCTAATAGACGAATGGTCTAAGCTGAGGAGGGGGGAGATTGTTGTTTGTATTGTTAATTGTATTAATGTGTGAAGCTCGGTGCCCACAAGACTGTCATCTGGTCTGGGTACATTTTGTAGTAAATTAGGTCATGTTAATTAGGTTAGCTTTGAGTCATCCCTGCTGTATAAAGGTCTGTGAGATCTCAAAATAAAGGTAGTTCTGATGTACTCCAAGACTGGTGTTGTCTAGTTCTTGGGGTTCCTATGGCCAGATCCATTGGACTCGTGTTCCAGAACTTAGGAAGCGGTATATGACGGAAGCACTCAAGCGGAGTGTGGGGCGTTCCGTGACATTGGTGGCAAGCAGCGGGAAAGCTTCCTGAAGTCTGAAGTCTGGGACATCCAAACCTCCAACTGGATCCAAGATCAGCATAGCAGACTTCAGTCACCCCAGCGGAGATATGGACCTGGCATCAGAATTCCCGGGGCTGCTGCGGATCATCCTTTCAACGTACACCAGGACTGTGTCTGAGGATGAATACCTGGAGCTCAGGCAGCTGATTCGGGTGGAGCTCTGGATTGCAGCCCTCCGTCTCGCTGGTATAAAACAGGGCAAGTGCTTTCCAACCCAAGAGCAACGGGCCAGTGACCAACGGGCATTGCGGATGGCATTCCTGGGAGAGCAGCCCCAGGAGCAATGGGTGACTGAGTTGGACAGGTTGGTCCAGCAGGAGATAGAGCTGGACAATCGTTATCGGGCTCTGCAATGGCACGCAGAGGAGGGATATTTAGGGGAGACAACAGAATGCTCTCCAGAGGGATATGACTTTGGCGGCCCTGGATTGCTGTGGGAGAACCTTACAGATCTTTTTATGTTTGGCGATGAGGGGGAACCTGACCTTGAGGACATGAGAGACTATAGGGAGTCTATGCTCGGTCTTGCAGGGGTCTCAGAGCTCAAACCTGATCTGGACCATTTGCTAAGGAAGGAACAGCATCTGGAAAGGGCATACAGGAAACTGCTAGAACAAGTTCAGCAGCATGCCAGAGAATCGGCAGTGGAAAATCCGGAGATTGCCGTCCCCAAACCTGAAGTGCTGACAACAGGGCAGAGCTCTGCTAACCTCTGTCCAGAAATGATAACATCTTCTGGGTTCCATGGACAGGAGATGGTGAACCTCTATTCCCAGACATCAGTTGCAGAGACATGGGATTTGATAGACTTTTCTGCTGAGGAAGAACAACCTGATGAGCCTCCAGCAGAAGAGCTGCTATCAGGGCCAAAGTTCACTGTGTTCTGCCCAGCACCAACAGTGGCTTCGGCCTTCCTGAGAGAAGAGGTAGTCGGCCTTTCTCCCACAACACTGACAGGGACATGTGATTTTCTGCCAGCAGCATCTATGGAGTTAAAACAAACTTCTCCAGCTGAAGATCTGGTAACTGAACAGAGGGTCCAAGACCTCTGTCCCACACTTTTACCAATTCCAGAGACTGGGGATTTAATAGACGTTTCTGTAGAGGAGGAACCACCTGGCAAACCCCCAGCAGAAGTGCTGGCAACCGGACAGAGGGTCCAAGACCTCTGCCCCACACCTGCAGCAATTGTGGAGGCCCAAGGTGAGGAGGTGGCAGTCTATCGCGAGCTGCAGATCAGGATCCAAGGAGAGAATGCAGTCATCACCTCACAACTGCAGCTTGATCTGGTGTCGGTTGATGGGGCTTCAGTCCCCACCTGTATACCCCAGGGATGCTGGGCAGTCGGCCCAGATCCCCAACAGCAGGATGGAGTGAGCCCAGTCCCCCTGTCTTCTCCCCAGCGACAGATATGTTCTCTGAGAGAGGCAGAGGATGGCTGGGTGAGTAATACACTGTTTGGAATAATTTGTTTGGGGTACTGTGTGGGTACAGGCAGTAGAGGACTGGAACTATGGACTAACTTCGGAGTCAACCCGTCTGGGGTCTCCTCCTGTGTTAGTCTCCTGCCGAAAGGGGAGAAATGTCACGGACCTGGCCGGAGCAGAGGCTGTTGGAGAGGACTGTATGCAAGCCTGTTGCCCACCGATTATGGGCCCTAGCATTTGAGGTGAATGAGAAATCCAGTCTGAACTGTATTAATCGGACTCAGTCATGTATATATTGTATGGGGACTCCTTACTGTAGATTTGTGTCCCTGAAGAGGGAGGGGGGATTCCTCCAGCAGCCCCCTGCTGATAAGACTGATTCATTCTGTTGGGACACATCCTGTGAGGAGATGCTGGTGTTATCAACATGTGTTTATGTTAATTGAGAGAGCTGATCACATTAGCCACCAGCACTGGCTAATAGACGAATGGTCTAAGCTGAGGAGGGGGGAGATTGTTGTTTGTATTGTTAATTGTATTAATGTGTGAAGCTCGGTGCCCACAAGACTGTCATCTGGTCTGGGTACATTTTGTAGTAAATTAGGTCATGTTAATTAGGTTAGCTTTGAGTCATCCCTGCTGTATAAAGGTCTGTGAGATCTCAAAATAAAGGTAGTTCTGATGTACTCCAAGACTGGTGTTGTCTAGTTCTTGGGGTTCCTATGGCCAGATCCATTGGACTCGTGTTCCAGAACTTAGAAGCGGTATATGACGGAAGCACTCAAGCGGAGTGTGGGGCGTTCCGTGACAGTCCCGATCCGGGAAGAGGAGATTTAAGGCCTCCAATATGGCCTTTGAAGAGATGGTGGAGATGGTGTACATCTTGCGGAGGAACGACTATGATGGGAAGCATGGACCGTACACCCAGCCAAAGGTCTGGGTGTACATGATTTTGTGCAAGGTCAAAATCATGTCCAAAGTAGTGAAGACCCTGCATCAGAATTTTGGGGTACGACACTCTAAACACCAATTGAGGAAACGCTGGTCCGAACTTAAATTGAGGGTGCCGGATCAGTACAGAAGAATAAAGAAAGTTCTTCAAAAAAAGTAAGTACTTGTCGTGTGTTCCTATTCTGATTTGTCATGGTTATGCAGTAATGTGTGTCTGTCAGCTCACCTTTCCTTCTGTGTTCACCTGTAGAGGCCAGCCAGCCACCCTCACCTGACTGTTTAAATAATCTGCCCACCCTGGTCTCTAATTAGTAACACAATATTAACCTGGGCATTGCAAGCCAACCTTGCTGATCAACCATTGTGTGTTAGCTTTCGTGTGTATTTGATGTGTCTCCTACCTCTGATTCTAGTTACCGACCTTGGCCTGTTCTCGACTATCCCTGTCTGCTTGTGACCCTGACCTTTGGCGTGTTATGTTTATCCTTGTCTGCTAGTCGCCCCGACATTTGGCTTATCCCTTACTTTCCTTGTTGTTCCAGCCTGCTGCCTCCTACCTCTTCTCCTGTAGTCTACCGTGAGCGTGAGCTGTGAGACCCTGGGGGCCGCGACCTGGAGCCAGACTGCAGCGCAGTCCATCCTCACCACTAGAGGCTCTGGTGAACACCTGCTGGCTCTTAGACTCCACTCCCTGGGGAATCTATGCTCTAGCTCCCAGTGGGATCTGTGTCAGTGTTCCAGTAGACCTGCTTCCTGAACCTGCCAGGGTTCAATCGACAGCAGTCAGTCCTAGGGTCCACTACCTTAGCGGTGCACTCCTGACTTCCACGGAGTGCATCTGTCACCTGGTCTCAGGTGACCTGACATGATTATTAACTTGCATGCTGCTTCATGTGCTTTTCTTTACTGTTGTACAGATTTAAATGGCTACTTTCATGTTCATATACACACAAATTATTCGTAGGAAACATTGTTCATAGGAAACTCCGTTTGAAAATATATACGGTGTATGTAGTTGATACAAGGTTTAAACAGCATTTTGGTCTTGGCAATTTGTCTTATTAAAAGTAGTTTAGGACATTGTTGTCTAGATGTCTTTGAAACTAGAATGAATAGCAAACTTCATTCAGTGGAATGTAAGGAGAGGACACTCAGCAGCTGTTTACACATCTGGACTCAGGAGCACTAGTGTGGGACACCTGTGGGACATGTTGAGAAGGGAGAGGTGGAGGAAGTGGGTAACATGGGCACCCCACCAGGTGAGTGTCTGACACCCTAGCTTCAGGTAATCTATGTATTCCTGCATATTTCTAAATACATGTTTTTTCATCAATTTTAGGTGATGTTGTGGAAGGGGAGGTGGCGGAACCATTTCCAAGCGCCAGCGCCCCCCCGAGGATGTGGAGGAAGGAGAGGTGGACGAAGGAGAGGTGGAGGAAGTGGGCGAGATGTGCACCCCACCAGGTGAGTGTCTGACACCCCAGCTTCAGGTAATCTATGTATGCCTGCATATTTCTAAATACATGTTTTTTCATCAATTTTAGGTGATGTGCTGGTTGTGGAAGGGGAAGCATTTACAACGGACAGCGCTCAAAGACGGATTGTCCAGATCATGGCCTGGAATGGGGAGATTGATGCCATGCGCAATAGCCTTGACATCATGCGCAATCGGCTGGATAATATGCAGCAGGAAATGAAGAACATGATCGATGTTTTGAGGAGAATCTAATCCCTTTTTCCCCAAAAAAACATTGATCATGTTCTTCATTTCCTTTTTTTCTGACCCCATTCTGGGCTTTGACTCTTTAAAAATGTTAAAAGCCAAATTTTGTAAAAAAGCCTATTTTTATATATAAAAAAAAATGCCTGTTTGTAAAAACAAAAAAACAAAAAAAAGTTTTTTTAAAACCAAAAAAGAAAACCCAAAAAACCCCATATTGTTAAAAAATAAATATATATTTTCTAAAAAATTTTTTATAAACGCACATGTGAATGTGCACAGATTAAAAAGTTTGCGAATCAACAATGTGTGGCTTCTTCTTTCAATGCTCAATACCAGTTTTAAGTTATTTGGCGTTTACAGTGACAATTGGGCTTATTTACTAAAGGAAAATACACTTGGCACTACAAGTGTAAGTGCACTACAAAAAGAAAGGCAAGCAATAAATACATTTCTAGATGTTATTTGATCATTATTTTTTATTCATAAAAATTAGACATTGTCTGGCATTGCAATGGCCCCCCTACCCGTAAAAAAATTAACATATTTATCCAGAATTTCACGAGTGCTTTGGGGGGCCAAGCCAGTACGGCCAGTATCCAGGCCGTCAGAGGATTCTCTGTAAGTCCGGCCTCAGGCCCAACTGATGCAAGATAATTTCTTGAATTTTTGCATAAAAAATTGTGCAGGATGCAGCATGCTAGGACAATGTGATCAAGTTTGTAGTCCGCCATGTGGATTGCTGTCTGAAACAGGCGGAACCAGCTGGCCATTATCCCGAAGCCATTCTCCACAACTCTTCTCGCTCTGGCCAGCCAGTAGTTAAAAACCCCCCCTTTCAGGGGTGAGGGTCCTTTGGGGGAATGGCCTCATCAGGGACTCGTCCAGACTGAAGGCTTCATCTGCAATGAAAATAAAGGGGAGTCCTCCTCCATCCGACATCTGGCCATTCTTCCCCACGTCCACATACAGAAATTCATATTGTGCCGATACCACCGCCATTAACACAATACTATTAAACCCCTTATAGTTAAAATAGTATGACCCCCGAATGGGGTGGTGGCACCATGTGGACGTGCTTCCCATCTATAGCCCCTCCACAGTTGGGGATGCCATTCCTGTGGCATTGAAGGAAACTGGGGAGTCAAACAGGGAAAAAAAAAAAGTACTTTTGCACATAACATTGCAAGCACATTACACAAAAAAATTCTTGCCCAACATCAGTATAACATTTATTTTAAGTATTATTTAAAGACTAAAATATAAGGCCCACTTATCAGATTCCTCACCCCCTCTGATGGCCCACTGATAAAATTTTTTGGGGGGGCTTATAAATTAAAGGACACACAGACCATTTGGACACATTTTAGGGGGGCTTATAATTTAATTTAAGGACACACAGACCATTTGGACACATTTTAGGGGGAGGGGGGCTTATAAATTAATTTAAGGACACACAGACCATTTGGACACATTTTAGAGGGGGGCTTATAAAATTAATTTAAGGACACACAGACCATTTTGACACATTTTAGGGGGGGCTTATAATTTAATTTAAGGACACACAGACCATTTGGACACATTTTATGGGGAGGGGAGCTTATAAATTAATTTAAAGACACACAGACCATTTGGACACATTTTAGAGGGGGGCTTATAAAATTAATTTAAGGACACACAGACCATTTGGACACATTTGGGGGGGGGGGCTTATAAATAAATTTAAGGACACACAGACCATTTGGACACATTTTAGGGGGGGGTTATAAATTAATTTAAGGACACACAGACCATTTGGACAAATTTTAGGGGGAAGGGGGGCTTATAAATTAATTTAAGGACACACAGACCATTTGGACACATTTTAGGTGGAGGGGGGTTATAAATTAATTTAAGGACACACAGACCATTTGGACACATTTTAAGGGGGTGTTTAGGCTAAAGCACTACAATGGAGCTGACAAAATACATTGTTAAGTGACTAGACTAGGTGGATATAGGCCCAGCATAGCATGCTGGGGAGGTTAGTGAAGGCAAATATGCATGAAGGACAAAAAAGGAGCATTACAACCTTCCAGCATGCATGAGGACAAAGGGGACATTCACAGCATATTGCAATCATGGTAATTAGGGATTGAGGAAAGAAATACAATACATTAGAAAACATTAAATACAATAAAATGTGATGTTAAAGAATACATCTTACCTTAATATAGTTCTTCTGCAGGACCTGAATGATGGCAGAACAGGTCTCTGGGATAAATGATCCCCAGAGCCTAGGGGAAGATGCCTGTCGAGAACTTGAGGTCCTGCAGGCTTCTCCCAGTCGCCAAGTACAGCAACGTGGCAACTAGCCTCTGCTCCGGATTGATGGCTTGCCTCATGCAGGTATCCTGCCTGCTGATATAAGGGGTCAGTAAAGCCAACAAGCGGTGAAAAACGTGGTCCGTCATCCTGAGAAAGTTCCTGAAATCGTCAGGATTATTCTCACGGATCTCACAAAGCAAAGGCATGTGAGAGAATTGGTCACGCTGGAGCAACCAATTTTTCATCCATGAACTCCTCCCCACCCTGTTCATGGACTGAACTTGGGTTAAAGAATGAACCCCAACACCAATCCCAAGCAAAGCAGGAACTCTACGACGAGTATGTACACGCAATATGGCTTCAAAACGGTCGGCTGGTCAGAACGAACTTAACAGAATGCACTAAAGAACAGCAAGGCCTGTGAAGAGCGAGCTGAAAATCAGCAACGAGCGGACAAGAACACACTGAATAAACCAATGTGAACTACACGCACTAAAATGCAGATACAAACCTCACAAGCACAAACTGAACAACAGTTAAATGATCTGAAAAACACGAGTCTGAAAAGCGCGAATCGTCTCTCACTAAACGTCTACTAACACGAGGTAAACATGAAATTAGCAGAAGGGGCCCAAAGGGTGGCTCACAAGCTATTGCACTTCCTTTTTATAGTCTCGCCGGACCTGGTATACGTCACCGTGTACTAGACGGTCGGACTTTGGTGTGATCGTGTGTAGTCAGTTTCGGTGGAACTCCATCGGAACTCCATCGTAAGTCCGTTGAAAAGTCTGACGTGATTCAGTCTGTCGAAAGTCTGCTCGTGTGTACACGGCAAAACTTCAGCTTGTTCATTTAAGCTTTGACAAAAATACCTGGAAGATGATTGGTAGAGTTGGACGAACAGTTCGAGCTGAGCTAAAGTTTGGCCCGAACATTGCCTGTTCGCTCATTCGGTGAACACCTGAATTTGCCGTGCACTCGGCAGGATGTTCGCTGCACAATGCATTCTAAGCCCTGATTGGGCAAAGCTTTGCCCAGTCAGGCCACAGTGAATAGCTAGTTGTTAAGGAGCAGGCCGGGAAGCCGGGAAGTCATCAGCTGTCAACGGGCTTCCCCGCTGACAGCTGAATAAAAAAAATGGATTTTAAGGGGAATCCCCCCAAAATGTAAAAAAACCCCCAAAAAAACACGGCGTGACTCTTAGGTCTAGTATGGATTTTGAGGGGAACCCCCATGCCAACATTTTTAAAACAATGGTGTGGGGTCCCCCCAAAATCCATACCTGACCCTTATCCAAGCATGCATCCTGACAGGCCAGGAAGGCGGGGGGCGAGCGAGCGCCCCCCTCCTGAGCCATACCAGGCCACATGCCCTCAACATGGGGGGTGCTGTAGTTGTGGGGGTCTGATTGGAATCTGGAAGCCCACTTCAACAAGGGGGACCCAGGTCCCAGCCCCCCCATGTGAATGAGTAAAGGTACATTATACCCATACCCATTCACCAAAAAAAAGTGTCAAGAAAAAAAAAAACACAGACACAGTTTTTGACAATTCCTTTATACAAAAATAAAAAAATAATGTCCCCTGATGTAGATCCATTCATTCCACGGTGGCAGCAGGCGTCGTAATTGGCGATGGATCTACATCAGGGGACAATGTTTTATTTTTTAATAAAGGAATTGTCAAAAACTGTGTGTTTTATTCATTTTTGACACTTTTTTGGTAAATGGGTAGTGGTACTATGTACACCCCATACTCATTCACATGGGGGGATGATAAGCCCCCTGCCCGCAGAACCCCACAACCACAGCTTAGTGTTGTCGGGAAGAGGCCCTTGTCCCCATCAACATGGGAACAAGGTGCTCTGGGGTGAGGGGGAAGAGCCCCCTGCCCCAACGCACCCTCTTCCAATATTGAGGGCATGTGGCCTGGTATGGTTCAGGAGGGGGGGTGCTCGCTCGTCCACCCCCTCCTTTTCTGGCCTGCCAGGCTGCATGCTCAGATAAGGGTCTTGTATGGATTTTAGGGGGTCCCCACGCATTTTAAATTTTGGCATAGGGCTCCCCTTAAGATATATACCAGACCCAAAGGGCCTGGTATGGATTGGGGGGAACCCCCACACACTTTTTTTTACACTTTTCTATTGCCAGAAATGGTATTGTATTGTCGGCAATTTAAATGTCATTTTTTTTCTTTGTAAATATCAGTTTTGCTGCAGCAGGTTCTATACGTGGTACAGATGCACCAATTTACAGACAGACTAAGGGGACCCCCCAGGCACTATATTTAAAGGAATTTTTAATTTTTATCGTTTCACTTTAAGCATCATTAAAATCACTGCTCCTGTAAAAACATTATTTAAAAAAAAAAAATTGCGTTGATACATATCCCCCAGGGCAGTACCCAGGCCCCGTACCCTTTTTATGGCTAATAACTTGTATATAAGCCTTCAAAATGTGCACTTTTGATTTTTCAAGTTCGGGTCCCATAGACTTTAATAGGGTTTGGAGTTCGGGTCCGAACTTTTGTGATGCTTGAGAGTTCTGGCATGAATAAAACCAGGGGTGTTTGGTCCAACTCTACTGATTGGTTTCTATGCAGAGCTGCACCAGATTTTGCAGGTTTAGTAAATCAGCTCCACTATGTCCACAGCCACTCCTTTGGCTAAGTTTTTGCTTTCTTCCTCATAAAAGGAAATCAGAATTGTTTGACAACCTCAGTCTTTCGTGAATCTATGCTGACTGCTTAAAATTATTTTCTAGCAAAAAACTCTTCTGTGTTATTTGATTAAACTCTCCAGTATCTCCCTGACTGTAGTTACTTAGTAAAGACTTTGATCCCTTTTTAATTAATAGGCACTACATTGGCCTTACGCCAATCCAGTGGTACTATGCCAGTCATTAAAGAGTCTCTAAAATTTAGAAACAATGGCTTAGATATAACAGAGAGGACCCTTGGATGTAAGCCATCTGATCCAAGTGCTTTATTCACCTTTATTTTGTCTAAATTTTTTTGGACCATGTCAGTTTTGAGCCATTGTAGATCATTTGGGGCTATGTCAATACTATCCTCTTTGAGGACTTGAGCTTCCCCAACACAGAGTTGAAGAAGGTATTTAAAAGAGAAGTATTGATTTAAGAAAAAAAAAAAATTATACTCACTTAGGTGGATGCAGCATTGATCCGATGCTGCATCTGTCCTCCGCCAATTAGAAGACCGAGAACTAATTGATCAAACACCACTGATCGCTCAGCTCTCGGTATTCAGGTTGCAGAGCGCTGTGCTGTGGAGGGGACAGGAGCAGCTGGCTCAGCCTCTCAGGATCTCGCTGAGAGGCTGAGCCAGCTGCTGGTCCAGGCATCTGGTGGATCTTTTCAGAGCCTGGAACGGCTCTGTGAAGTCATTCCTGTGATCCATAGGAGAAGTACAGCCAAAAAAGCTTTGGCTTTACTTCTCCTTTAATAAATTTGCCTTCTCCATGTCCCCAGTTCCAACTCAAAATGATCTAGTAAAGGGCCTACATTCTTGCACCTGACCTTTTTACTGTTAATATAGTTGAAGAATTTTCGGGGGTTTGTTCTACTCTCTTTTGCAACCTGACGTTGGTTTTGAATTTTTGCAGCCTCTGTTACCTTTTTACATATTCTGTTATATTCTTTGTAACTTTTAAATAATGATAGTGTTGCTTCATTTTTATATTTTTTAAATGCTCTTTTATTGTTTATAGCTATTTTAACTTTGGCCATGAGCCACATAGGCTTTATTTTAGCCTTTTAAACTTATTGCTGATGGGCATATATTTTGTTTTTATCTTTCCAGTGTGTGTGTGTGTGTGTGTGTGTGTGTGTGTGTGTTATTTACAACTTACATTAAATTATGTTATGGTCACTGCTACCCAGATGTTCTTTTACATGAACATTGGTAATAAACTTGGCATAGTCTGAGATTAACAGGTCCAGCAGAGCATCAAGTTAGGGCCACAATTAATTGTACCATACAATTGTCTTGTAATTGGTTTATACATTTTTGCCCTTTTACTGTTCCAGCAGTGCCATTACTCCAGTCAATTCCAGGGTAGTTAAAATCCCCCATTATTATCACTGTCCCAGCCTCTGCAGCCCTTTCTATCTGTGCAAGCAGGAGTCTCCACCGCCTCATTACCACTGAGTAGCCTGTAACAAACTCTAATAATCAATTTTGAAGCATGCCCACCCATATGCAGTTCCATCCATAATGCTTTAGCATCATCACACTTTCCATCAACAAGGTAATCTTTTACACTCACTTTGAAATTCACCTCTCACATAACGACAGACACCTCCACTCTTTTGTTTTACCCTGCCTCTCCAAAAGAGAACATAGCCAGGAATATTACTAGCCTGTTCATGTGAAGAATGAAGCCAAGATTCAGCAATACCAATTAAATCATAGTTCTCTTTATGCACCAAAGCTTCCAGCTCTCCTATTTTACTTGGCAGACTACTGGCATTTATGAACTCTTTAATGGTTCTAAAGGCAGAAGGTTTTTTAGATTAATACATTCTATGCATTAAGCTAAATAACCTTCTGTGTGCAGCAGCCCCCCTAAAGCCTCATACACACGATAGGACTTTGTACAAATGTTCCCGTGGATTTTTGTACAAAGGGCGTTGGCCTTAAACTAATTAAGCATACACACGGAAGGACTTTTTCATCCAATTTTCACCAAATTATATGGTTTTTCAGCTCTTTACTGCCACCCTTTGGTCAACTTCTGTAATCGGCGAGATTTGACACCTGCGAGCCCCATCGTGGGAGCCAGCGCCAAGCTGGCTCGCTCATCGGGGAAGGAAAAATGTGTTTTTTCCTTTCGCGATGAGCGACAAGCATTGCTGACAGGTGTTTGGTATGAATCATGAGGGGGAACTCCACGCCAAATTTTAAATAAAAAAAACAGCATGGGTTCCCCTCCAGGAACATACCAGGCCCTTAGGTCTGGTATGGATTTTAAGTGGAACCCCCTACGCCGAAAAAACGGCATGGGGGTCCCCCCCAAAATCCATACCAGACCCTTATCCGAGCACACAGCCCGGCCGGTCAAGAAAGGGGGTGGGGACGAGCGAGCACCCCCCCAGACCATACCAGGCCGCATGTCCTCAACATGGGGGGTTAACGCTTTGGGGAAGGGGGCACCCTACGGGCCCCCCACCCCAAAGCACCTTGTACCCATGTTGATGAGGACAAGGGCCTCTTCCCGACAACCCTGGCTGTTGGTTGTTTGGGTCTGCGGGCAGAGGACTTATCGAAATCCGGGAGCCCCCTTAAACAAGGGGGCCCCCAGATCCCGGCCCCCCACCCTACGTGAATGAGTATAGGGTACATCGTACCCCTACCCATTCACCTGGGGGAAAAAAAGTGTCAATAAAAAAAACACACTAGACAGGTTTTTAAAATAATTTATTAGGCAGCTCCGGGGGGGTCTTCTTCCGACTTCTCCACTCTCTCTGGCCTCTTCTCCCGGTGTCCGGTTCTTCTGCCAAGCTCCTCCGCTATCTTCTGCTCTTTTGCCGCTCTTTTGCCATCGGTGGCCCGGTCTTCTCCGTTGTCTTGTTCCCTCTTCTCTTCTTCCAATGTATACACGACGCTCTCTCCCGCTGTAATGCCGTGTGCGAGGTGCGCAACGACTTATATAGGTATGGTCACCGGGTGATGTCACCCGGTGACCCCGCCCCCTTATGACGCCACAGTCCTGGGGCATGATGGGACTGTGGCGTCATAAGGGGCGGGGTCAAGGGTGACATCACCCAGTGACCACGCTCCATGCCTATATAAGTCTTCGCGCACCACGCACACGGCATTACAGCGGGAGAGAGCGTCGTGTCAACATCGGAAGAAGATGAGAGGGAACAAGACGACGAAGAAGACTGGGCCACCGCTAGCAAAAGAGCGGCAAAAGAGCAGAAGATAGCGGAGGAGCCCGGCAGAAGTACTGGAGAGCGGGAGAAGAACCGGACACCGGGAGAAGAGGCCGGAGGGCGGGAGAAGAACTGGACACCGGGAGAAGAGGCCGGAGAAGTCGGAAGAAGACCCCCGAAGTCGGAAGAAGACCCCCAAAGTCGGAAGAAGACCCCCGGAGCTGCCTAATAAATTACTTTAAAAACCTGTCTAGTGTGTTTTTTTTATTGACACTTTCTCCAGGTGAATGGGTAGGGGTACGATGTACCCCATACTCATTCGAATAGGGTGGGGGGCCGGGATTTGGGTGCCCCCTTGTTAAAGGGGGCCCCCGGATTCCGATAAGCCCTCCGCCCGCAGACCCCGACAACCAACGGCCAGGGTTGTCGGGGAGAGGTCCTTGTCCTCATCAACATGGGTACAAGGTGCTTTGGGGTGGGGGGGCAGGGCATGTTGAGGGCATGCAGCCTGGTGCGGTTTGGGAGCTCCCTCGTCCCCACCCCTTTCCTGACCGGCCAGGCTGCATGCTCGGATAAGGGTCTGGTATGGATTTTACGTAGGGGGTTCCCCTTAGAATCCATACCAGACCTAAGGGCCTGGTATGCTCCCAGAGGGGAATTCCCTTTAGCGCTCTCTGCATTAGGAAAATGTGTTTTTCCTATTGCAGCCAGCGCAAGATGTACAGTACCCTGTCGCCGAGAACCAGCGTGATGGGATTGTGCTGGAAACATTCTCGAGAAAAATGAAGTTCAATAGCCAGTGCTCTTCTGCTTGATTCCGAGCATGCGTGGAATTTTGTTTGTCGGAATTTTGTACACACGCTCGGAATTTTGAGTTTTGTTGTTGGAAAATTTGAGAACCAGCTCTCAAACATTTGTTGTCAGAAATTCCGACAGCAAATGTCCGATGGAGCATACACACGGTCGGATTTTCTGACAACAAGCTCACATTGAATATTTGTTGTCGGAAATTCCGACCGTGTGTACACGGCATAAGAGTTTTTGTGTTCATTTTGCACTTGGATCATCACCCAGTATGTTTCACATTCTTCTATCAACTGGGATTCATTTATATGTACACAACTTATTAAAACTAACTCTTTAATTTAACTTTCCTCATGAACATTTATTGATAGATTCCTATTTACAAAACATTTATTCATGTATTTTAGACTGTGTCAGATATTGGAGTGTTAATTTTGATTCTAAATATGTTAAAGGGATGGTTTATTTGTATTTTTGCATATTCATCTGTATTTATTAGTATTTTTAGTATTTGCAGCACTGGTGATCTGGGTTCATTACCCAGTAGGGTGATGTAAAATGTTAGTTTTTTTCCTTCTTTCTTTTTTCATGAATTTATCTGCTGTTTGCAGTTATCTGTAATTGCACTTCTAGTATAAGCACTTTTACTTTATCAGCATATTTATTTTATAGAACTTTGAAGGTAGCGCCGCATTTACTTTTACTTTATTAATTATAGAGTTATTGTCAACTTAACCAATACATGCTGATGCTGCCAAATTTGTCTTGGGTATCAAACCATCAATTACTTCTGGTTGTGAAAGGGTTAAACATGAGAATGAGTAGATATGAATATCACAAGATTCATTATTATATAGCTGGAAAATAATTAATAAACAATAATGGTATCCTACAATTTTCAGTTTTTACAAACATAAATATATTGCTTGCCATACCTGAAGCCCAAAAAGCCTGCACAACAAATTACATAGGAACAGCATGACCAGGTTAATCACACAAGAGAATCGCTGCAACAGATCTTCATCATAAAAGATATAGCAAAAAGCACTGGTAAAAATGAAAATGTATACGTTTCTCATACAGAAGCTTGCTTTAAATGCTCTCAGGTATTCTCCATTATACCTATGAAAATAAAAGATACTTGCATATTATTTTTACTAATTAAATTTACAAACATGCAAACACTCTCTAAGGTTTCTATAAATTTTAAGGCAGTTGTACTAAAAAAAATTAAAACATATTTTGTGCAATTGCAAGGGCCTCTGTACACATGCATTTTCCACTTGTACAGACAGTTTCTTTAGTGCCCACTTTGCTATAGTGCTTGATGTATGAGACTTAGTTTTCTAATCTATCAAGTTTATAATGTATATATTATCATTGCTGAACCCTGATCATGCCTCAACTCTAAATCATTAGTGAATTCACCTCATATTTACTCCTAGTACAAAAAACCACTGACACAGCTGTGAGGTAGAATTACCTATAAAGGGATTTCTATTGATGAAAAAAAAAAACTTTAAAAAAGGCAAGAGGCTAAGGACTTTTACTGCTCAACAGAAATAACCCTACTAGTTTACCAATAATAAACCGTTTCAGTAATGCTTAAAGTATATTTCAACATAAAAGCTTTTTTTCTAGGTTCAGATAGAGTAGGGAAGTATTAACAGAGGCACCCACTAGCATCATGCACCCAGGGCACTTGCCCCACATCTCCTGTGAGGTGCCCTAGGTCTCAAATGCCATAATCCCCAGCAGCCGCTGCTGCAGCTAGCGTCTCTCCCTGCCAGCTGCAGCTGCCTGTCTTCAGAGCCAAGAGAAGCTTCCCCTGGATTCCTCTTAGGCTCTCACTGGTCACACGACACACACAAAAGGAGGAGCCTGGGAGGAAGAAAATCTCTCAAGCTGCGCTGTATTTGAGGTCTGTAAATTAATTGAGGACTGTACTGGGGGACAGACTGACCTGGGAGGGGGTGGGGGATGGGTATAATTAAGATTGGTGCTGGAGTGAGAAGATTGGTGCTAGAAGGGGGGTTTTGGGAGGTGGGATTTATGCTAAGAGATGAAATTTGAGAGGAATAATTTGTGCTGGGGGAGGTGGAATTTGGGGGGAAAGAGGATTTTTTCTAGGAGAGTGAAATTGAGAAGGGGGGCTGGATTGCTAAGGGCGAGTTTGGAGGGGGAGGGATTTGTGCTGGAGAGTGATTTTGGGGTGTCAAGCGTCTGTGGTAGTGAGCGATTGTGGATCGCCAACTTGGGGTTCCCCAGGGTGTCTAAGCCCCAGCTGAGGATGCGGAAACCACTCGCATGTGTAGAGTACAAACAGCAAGAGACAATAGGAAGACCAGGAGACAAGCTGAGGTCAGGACAGGAAGCAGACAAGCACAGTTGGTAGACAAGCCCATCTGTACATGAGTAGTCAGACATAGGATACACAAGTAGTAGCAAACAGGAGCTCAGAGAACTGTGAAGTTGCTCAGGCAAGGCAGACAGATCTAGCAGAACCATTGCAGCAAGGAGGTAAGTAATGCGCAAAAAGAAATCTGCAGGCTAGACTGTGCTGGGGGGATTTGGGGGAGGAAAGAATGAATGAATTACAGCGACAGATTTTTTTTTTAAGCATCTGATTAGATCCATAGGCTCTAATAGGCTTCAAAATAGGGTGGACTCGGAGCGCAGAGCATTGTGCTCGGAGACCACCCAGGTGTGTTAGAAAAGCAAATGAATATTTACTTTTCTAACACTGAATTGCCCCTCTGCCAATCAGGAAGGGCGGGTCTGATACCCGTTTCCCGGTTGGCTGAAAGGTTAGGCGATCCTATTGGATGCCGAGGAGGAGGAGGAGGGGGATGCACGGCAGTAGGTGCCATGATCCACACCACAGGAGGAGGCAGAAAGTTGCCAGACACGCTGCCCGCCCGCTTCCTAGATGGGGTAAGTGTGGGGCTTTGATGTCCCGGCTGTCCTCCTGGGGGGGTTACCACCGATGACCGACCAGACCACACCGACCAAATGTGGTATTTCATGACTACGCTAGCATGCCACAGAAACTAATTAAATGATTTCCATTCTGAAATGTAAAAAATAGTAACTACTGCATCATTTACTGTGACTACCTGGTATGCACATGAGTGATCTCTTCAGAAAATTCAGAGAGACTGACAATAAACTCCCAAGCTTGAGAGATTATGAAATGAATTGCCATGCCATAGACAACTTGACTACTAGTGTAATTGTTACTTCCATAAAAGTACAAAATGATAAGGCATACAAAAATAAAAAGAAAGATGGCTTTAACAGCTCGGTTCCCTCGAGGTTGTGGAATAATGGAAATAATTTCAGATTTAGGTTGTATCTTGGGAGCCATCTGAAAAAAAAAAAAAAAGAAAAAACACCCATTAAAGTTATCAGTTTCATATATACTGTATTTATGAAAATAGAGGGAAAATTATGGGGTGGTGTTATATGGGGGAGGGGGGGGGGGAGGCGAGCACCGCCAGATTACACAGATGGATCTCCTGTTTATTCTGCGTTCAATCACACACAGTCTCGCCTCCTGGATGGCTCATAGGCTACACATCATATGTCCCGGCATTGGACCGGTGTTCTGCCTCCTGGACGGTTCATAAGATAGACAGAATTGTGTGTGACTGAGCAACGAATAAACACAAGATCCATCTGCGTAATCCGGCAATGGTGAGGCTGTGCTGATGGGCACTAATCAGGCTGCATTGATGGGCAATAGAGAGGTTGCAGATGAGCACAAATCAGGCTGCACTGATGGGCAATAGAGAGGTTGCAGATGGGCACTAATCAGGCTGCATTGATAGACAATAGAGAGGATGCAGATGGGCACTGATCAGGCTGCATTGATGGGCAATGGAGAGGCTGCAAATGGGCACTGACCCTTATTTTGCTTCAAAGTTCTTCATTTAAAATGTAAGTTTCTTTCCTGAAACTTTCCTCTTAAAATTAAGGTGCATGTTATACGCCTGTGCGCGTTATACACTGATAAATATGGTAACTACATTCACCTTTATTATACCTTTAAAAATAAGTCTCAGTCACACATGCATAGCCAACTTTCCTGATGTATGTTAATTTTAAGGTATGACAGAATTCATAAACTGGAGTAGCACTGTTGACCTTCCAAAAATGAGTTTTATTTTTATTTTAAGTGAACATTTGGCTAGGCTATGGATATTCAAGCATTTATACTGTATATTTAAGATAAGCAGCAAATGAGCTTTGAAACACTGACATTTGCATCTGCAGGCACTATGAAGCAGATCAGGAAAATATCAACAGACACCCAATGTCATAATGTCTTTCACTATTTAAGATTTTTACCAACTTCACTTATTCAAAAACAAGCTTTCCTATTCCCTCCCCCCTTAGGCTTAGGATCTTCCAGGTCTTTTCTCCACTCACTTGGGTTAAAAGCGACATAAGAACCCTTCTCCATCTGCTTGCCATGAAGAAGAATCTCAGAATTCCTGGCTAAACATACCAAGAGTGCATTGAATTACGTAGGAACAAGAAGAGATGAGAAAGTAAGAACACACGTAATTTCTTGGGGTTCACAGGTCATCGCGTCACTTCCGGTTTTTCGTTAGCAGAGTGGTCAGCTGCAAGGGTCTCGGGTTGGCTCCCCTCTAACGGTACTCGTGGTTCTGGAGGTGCGGACGGAGGCCATCAAAAAACGATTTCCTGCTGTTAGAAGACCCTGGTCGTCACCCAGGGATCTGCAGTCTCTTTCAGCTCTGAGCTAATGTCCCCTTGGCTGCCCACAAATTGGAAGTTCCGGGCCAAAGTCATCACTTGGGACAAGTTCCTATGTGACTGGAATGGCATCTCCATGTTCATTCCACAATCAACGAGCAGGTCTCTCGAGTGTTTCAGACGCTGCTGACTCAGCTGGTTTTCGGACACCTTTGGATGTGTGTAGTTGGCAGCCGGGAGTTTTTATGTTTGCCCTAGTTTGCGCATAATTCAGCATTGTCCATTATTTGCCTAATGATGGCACTAACAGTCACACGGGGACCGGTTGGCCAGGGAGCTCAGTGGTTTTTTTTTTTGGTTGTTTTTTTACGGCTGGTTTGGTCAAAGCCATTATTAAGGTAGTTTGGGGTCCCTTCTCATCATGTCCTTCATGCGTAGGTTTTGACATGGCCAGGCCTGACGTACAGGTTTCACGTCCTGGGAGTGTTTATCAGTGCAAATCACAATGTTGCAGCCAATGCATTATCTCGACTTAATCTCCCCTTGTACCAAGGGGGAAGGTTTATCCGCCAACACTATCAAGTGTATCTATCAGGGTCCAGAACTTCAGGCCCTTGCAAACTCCCGATAGTCTGTCCATTTTTGCGACTTTTTTCTTTATTTAGATCTCTCTTTATAGTCTGCTCTGACTGGCTTAATTAGCCAATCACATTACAAACCACCTTAATTTTCTATACTATATATTATAATAGTCAACTAATGACAGTCCAGTTTCATTCAAACCGCACTAGCTTTTTAGATACCCACACATTCTTTCGGCTCTAAATATTATATAGTTAAAGAGTTCGTTCACCCAAGTAACTGTACCCTCATATCCTTTTTTCCGCTACTACCTTCAGCTATCCAAGACATATCCATCAAGCCACTATCAGTTATCTATTACGTACTCCTTTGAGCCATCTGTTGAGCCACTATCAGGTATGGGTTACTTACCTTATCAATATCTCATTTTGTTCATTTACATTTTATGACTAAAACGATCGGTTACTATACATTTGCATTATTACTTTTTTTGCAGGACCCACCCTCGGCCTCAGTGGAGCCCCAGGTTTTTTAAACCTTTTTACGCCCTTTCTTTGGGCCCTTCTTCATTTTTTGAAGAGAATATTACCTACCTACATTCATACGTAATAATATATTTTTTTACTGTTACACATAAAGTAACAGCATTGATAATACGATAACGAACTTCTATCTACCTTAATCAGGAATACGCTAGATAGACAGACAATGTCAGTGCCTCTGTTTTTAACTGTTTTGGAATGCCAAGTCAGCCTATACAGTGTTAATGTAAGTGAAAACAAAATGAAAAGTATGGCATATAAATGTTCTTATGGTTATGTATACCTATATGCTTATCATCTTTTGTTAATACATTGTCTTTAATATAGAAATTTCTGTAAACCTATATCCACCCCCGAGGAAGGAGGCTAAGTAACTCCGAAACGCGTCGGATGCAAGATTATTGGTTTCAACAATGTATGTATGTATTAGTACACGATTCGCATTCCTCATAAATTATTGTTATATGTTCACTTTATGTTTTTACTACGTTTCCAATTAATAAATTATTGTTTATACTATACATACTCTCTCTACACCTTCTTACATGTGCCTTTAAAATCCACCACTAGGGGAACCTTTTTCTTTTTGTATATTTAATTTAGGATGTGGCACAACCTTGCAGTTAACTGCCGATCTACAACCCTTGCTATGTGACTGGAATGGCATCTCCATGTTCATTCCACAATCAACGAGCAGGTCTCTCGAGTGTTTCAGACGCTGCTGACTCAGCTGGTTTTCAGACACCTTTGGATGTGTGTAGTTGGCCCCCGGGAGTTTTTATGTTTGCCCTAGTTTGCGCATAATTCAGCATTGTCCATTATTTGCCTAATGCTGGCACTAACAGTCACATGGGGCCCGGTTGGCCAGGCAGCTCAGTGTTTTTTTTTTGGGTTGTTTTTTTACGGATGGTTTGGTCAAAGCCATTATTAAGGTAGTTTGGGGTCCCTTCTCATCATGTCCTTCATGCGTAGGTTTTGACATGGCCAGGCCTGACGTACAGGTTTCACGTCCTGGGAGTGTTTATCAGTGCGAATCACAATGTTGCAGCCAATGCATTATCTCAACTTAATCTCCCCTTGTACTAAGGGTGGGAAGGTTTATCCGCCAACACTATCAAGTGTATCTATCAGGGTCCAGAACTTTAGGCCCCTGCAAACTCCCGATAGTCCGTCCATTTTTGTGGCTCACCCTCTCAACTTCCCAACAAAAAGCATAGACAGGCCAGGGGTCAGTGGTATTATTTACAAGGACGACAGTGACTGGTGTCCAATCATTACGCAGTGGTTCCTCTGGACAGCTCTCGCTCTCTTTTCCCACGCATCTTCTCACTACAAGCAGTTTGTTCTCATGTTCAGCTTTACTCGCCAAATTAGGCTCAAATTCAAAACCATTTTCTGTGCATTTGTTTAGGATCGGGGCAGCTTTCGCTGGTTCCAAACAGGGGGCCCCTTTTTCATATCCTCAAGTACATGGGGCGCTGGCGTTCCTCCTGTTATAGTTGATACATACCTGAACCCTATACTGAAGTCATCCGGGGATTCACTACTTCACTAGACTGATTGATATTACGTGCCCTTCCATCAAGCTTTCATATCACACCTACTTTCATGTCTTTTTTGCCCTCTTTGAGGCTTACTGACCAGCTAGGCCAAGGCACACTTCAGGTCTTAGTAGTTAGGGTTATCGCATTTCCAAGTGAAGACTCTGACTACAAGTTAGAAGGCTGGCTGGAGGCTAGCCTGCATTTGTAGAAGGAGCGTGAGGGGTATATATCCCTCTTCCTCTGTCTAGGACTGCGTCGGCTTGTTTGTGAATGTCTTGAATATAGAAATAAAAAAGATGCATCTCTGCGCTGTGGTGGGGTGGCAGCTGACACAGATAGTAATACACCAAACTTATAAATAATCTTAAGAAAAAGTGTGTAGCTTCAAAAGATAATGAACAGCGATGATATGAGAATACTGTGTTATAAATGGACAGCACATTGAAATAAAGTCCAAAAAAGTGTTATACAGTCAGGTCCATAAATATTGGGACATCGACACAATTCTAATCTTTTTGGCTCTAGAAACTGCAGCCTTTCAGCTTTAATTTGAGGGTATTTACATCCAAATCAGGTGAACGGTGTAGGAATTACAACAGTTTGTATATGTGCCTCCCACTTTTTAAAGGGACCAAAAGTAATGGGACAGATTAACAATTATCCATCAAACTTTCACTCTTTAATACTTGGTTGCAAATCCTTTGTAGTCAATTACAGTCTGAAGTCTGGAACACATAGACATCACCAGGAGCTGGGTTTCATCCCTGGTGATGCTCTGTCAGGCCTCTACTGCAACTGTCTTCAGTTCCTGCTTGTTCTTGGGGCATTTTCCCTTCAGTTTTGTCTTCAGCAAGTGAAATTCATGCTCAATCGGATTCAGGTCAGGTGATTGACTTGGCCATTGCATAACATTCCACTTCTTTCCCTTAAAAAACTCTTTGGTTGCTTTCGCAGTATTCTTCGGTCATTGTTCATCTGCACTGTGAAGAGCTGTCCAATGAGTTCTGAAGCATTTGGCTGAATATGAGCAAATAATATTGCCTGAAACACTTCAGAATTCATCCTGCTGCTTTTGTCAGCATCATCAAGAAATACAAGAGAACCGGTTCCATTGGCAGCCATACATGCCCACGCCATGACACTACCACCACCATGCTTCACTGATGAGGTGGTATGCTTTGGATCATGAGCAGTTCCTTTCCTTCTCCATACTCTTCTCTTCCCATCACTCTGGTACAAGTTGATCTTGGTCTCATCTGTCCATAGGATGTTGTTCCAGAACTGTGAAGGCTTTTTTAGATGTTGTTTGTTGTGGTGAACCCTCTGTATTCACTCTGGTGAAGTCTTCTCTTGATTGTTGACTTTGACACACATACATCTACTTTCTGGAGAGTGTTCTTGATATGGTCAACTGTTGTGAAGGGTGTTTTCTTCACCAGGGAAAGAATTCTTCGGTCATCCACCACAGTTGTTTTCCGTGGTCTTCCGGGTCTTTTGGTGTTGCTGAGCTCACCGGTGCGTTCTTTCTTTTTAAGGATGTTCCAAACAGTTGATTTGGCCACACCTAACGTTTTTGCTATCTCTCTGATGGGTTTGTTTTGTTTTTTCAGCCTAATGATGGCTTGCTTCACTGATAGCGACAGCTCTTTGGATCTCATATTGAGAGTTGACAGCAACAGATTCCAAACACAAATAGCACACTTGGAATGAACTCTGGACCTTTTATCTGCTCCTTGTAACTGGGATAATGAGGGAATAACACACACCTGGCCATGGAACAGCTGAGCAGCCATTTGTCCCCATTACTTTTGGTCCCTTAAAAAGTGGGAGGCACATATACAAACTGAAGGTCTGCAGTTAAAGCACATCTTGTTCGTTTCATTTCAAATCCATTGTGGTGGTCTATAGAGCCAAAAAGATTAGAAATGTGTCGATGTCCCAATATTTACAGTGGCAATCCAGCAATCCCTGTACTTGGCCGCATTCATCTTTCCCCTCGATTGCAACCAGTCATCCTGTCCCTGCAGCTGAAAAACACCCCCACAGCATGATGCTGCCACCACCATGCTTCACTGTTGGGACTGTATTGGACAGGTGATAAGCAGTGCCCGGTTTTCTCCACACATACCGCTTAGAATTAAGGCCACAAAGTTCTATCTTGGTCTCATCAGACCAGAGAATCTTATTTCTCACCATCTTGGAGTCCTTCAGGTATTTTTTAGCAAACTCCATGCGGGCTTTCATGTGTCTTGCACTCAGGAGAGGCTTCCGTCGGGCCACTCTGCCATAAAGCCCCGACTGCTGGAGGGCAGCAGTGATTGTTGACTTTCTACAACTTTCTCCCATCTCCCGACTGCATCTCTGGAGCTCAGCCACAGTGATCTTTGGGTTCTTCTTTACCTCTCTCACCAAAGCTCTTCTCCCCCGATAGCTCAGTTTGGCCGGATGGCCAGCTCTAGGAAGTGTTCTTGTCGTCCCAAATGTCTTCCATTTAAGGATTATGGAGGCCACTGTGCTCTTAGGAACCTTAAGTGCAGCAGAAATTTTTTGGTAACCTTGGCCAGATCTGTGCCTTGCCACAATTCTGTCCCTCAGCTCTTCAGGCAGTTCCTTTGACCTCATGATTCTCATTTGCTCTGACATGCACTGTGAGCTGTAAAGTCTTATATAGACAAGTGTGTGGCTTTCCTAATCAAGTCCAATCAGTATAATCAAACACAGCTGGACTCAAATGAAGGTGTAGAACTATCTCAAGGATGATCAGAAGGAATGGACAGCACCTGAGTTAAATATATGAGTGTCACAGCAAAGGGTCTGAATACTTAGGACCATGTGATATTTCAGTTTTTCTTTTTTAATAAATCTGCAAAAATGTCAACAATTCTGTGTTTTTCTGTCAATATGGGGTACTGTGTGTATATTAATGAGAAAAAAAAAATGAACTTAAATTATTTTAGCAAATGGCTGCAATATAACAAAGAGTGAAAAATTTAAGTGGGTCTGAAGACTTTCCGTCCCCACTGTAAATTATACGCTTTTTTGAACAGGGGGTATGCCAGCTCCCAGACAATTGCACCACTGGTTCCGCTATATGTTGGGCAATTAGGGGGCTGGAGCTGGGAGTCTTTGCCTTCATAAACATGGAAGGTGTACACATATCCAGTGGCTCTATCACACAGTTTATTCAATTTTAACCCATACTTGGCCCTCTTGCTGGGAATATATTGTTTGAACTAAAGCCAGCCAGTAAAGTGGATAAGGGATTCGTCCGCACATATATTTTGGTCTGGGACAAACAATACAGCAAATCGTTTGGAAAATAAATTTATTACGGGGCGTATTTTATACAATTTATTGTGGTTGGGATGATCTTGGGGAGGGCACTGCGAATTTTCATTAAAATGTAGGAAATGCATAATCATGTCATAGTGTGTCCAGGACATGACAGCAGAATATATCAGCCTGTGGTTGGTGGATATATAGGGGGATTTTTAGAGATTTAATCGCCTAGAGAACTTCAGCCTCTGAGATGTTGGCATTAAGGGCATTGTGAGCCCCTTCTGGAAGCTTAGGAAGGTTCAGTTCACGAAAGAACTGTTCGGTTTGATGTAGGGGAAATGGGCCTGGCTTGGCATATATGAGAAAAGAAACTCAGAGAAGCCAGACAAGATCTGTAGAGGATTGGAGGCAAGACCCCCTGTCCGTGTCCGAAGCCAAACTGGTCTATACGGTTTTCCCACAGAGTTCAGTTTCTTGGCCAACATAGGCCCAGGTTTATCAGTGCATGTATAATACTTGTGTTTGGTCCACCTTAAGGCCTTTTTAGCTCAAAAGGCGCAAAGGAGATCCAATTTCCATCGCCAGGGTATCACAAGCCCTCCTATGCGCTGCAGCAGGGAGTGCCTTTCAAAGTACATTCGCTGTCGCTAAGAGAGAATGAAGTTCAGTGATGCAATGTTCCCTGTTCTGTTTATGCGAGGAAGAGAGCTGGATAATGTGGCCATGAACCATAGCCTCATAGGCCTCCCATGGGAACACAGCTGAAGTAACTGGGCCCACGTTGTCAGCAAAGTATGTTTGTATAGAAGACTGGGTATGCTGACAGGTGGCTTGAGTAGTCAAAAGTGATTCATTAATCCGCCAATGTAAGGGGCGTTTGGTAAGGCCCAAAAGGGAAACAAGAAAGACCAACGGGTCATGGTCAGACCATGGTGGGGAAGGGACAGAGATCTTGCGAACTAGTGGAAGATGATGTACTTGCATAAAAACATGCTCAATCCTGCAAAAGCTATCATGTGGGTTGGAATAGTACACGGGCATTAGCATGGAGCTCCCTCCAGACGTCTATCAAACCGAAGGTTTGGAGAACTGTGCACACTTGAGCCTCATGTGCCTGATCATGAGAGGGAGTAGCCCCTTGCGCATATCGTCTGTCTAGGGCAGAATTTAGAAAAGCCCATGAGGAGGAGCAAGTGCTTCTGGTGTTGGGAGTCTACTCTACTGATGTGTGAGGAAAACCTGTGTTGAAATCTATTAGGTGCGTAGTAGGAAACAATATTCACATCTTGGTCCCATAAAGTGCCCTGCAAAAGTAAGTACCGACCAGTAGGATCTGCAATCTCCAGCGCACAAGTGAAAGGAAAATTGCGTTTGAATGCAATCAAAACACCTCTATGTTTTTCAGTGGCCGAGGCAGTATAGAACAATAGATAATGCAGGGAGAGAAACCGGGGAGAGGAGGACTGAGCAAACCTGGTCTCCTGCAAACATACTGTATCCACATGTTGAGATTTAAGGTGGTGGAATACCTTAGATCTCGTAAGGAGCGAATTAAAGCCATGGATGTTTTGTGAGAGAATTTTCAGAAGGGGAGTAGCCATGGTGTGAAAAAGTGAAAATGCTTATCATCAAAAAAAGGACAAAGAAGCCCCTGTCAATAAGTGGCTGTTGTTCAGGCAGGGGCCCAGGACCCTGGGAGAAGAGAAGAAAGGGGGAGGGAGAAAAAAATGGGAAACAAAGGAAAAAGAGAGAGAAAAGAAAGAAAATTAAGAGGTAAATGGTAGCTGTAGACAAAAACCATCAAATAGGTGGAATACATCCCGACAATAGAGGATGTCTGGGGGGGTGGCTCCACCACCGGACACATGGCTGCAAATGTTAGGGCAACAGTAGCTCCCATGGAGATAAAATAGGGCATAAAGAAATTGCAGGCCACAAATATCGGAATCAAGCGTGTGTGGGAGGGGTGGGGATAAAGGGCTAAGGGTGAGGTCAGGAGAGGAAGGGGCCTAGTAAGGTAGGATAGGGAAGGGGGATGGGAAAAAGGTATGCACGATGGGTATAAAAAGCCCCCTAGAAATCGGGGGAAGCAACATTATCAAACAGAACATTAACAGTAAAGGAATCTGGAGTAGTAGCAATTTAGGGGAGCGGGGGGTGGAATAGTGCAAGCACAATGTCCACATCCCCCCAAGGCCCGCTTGAGTTTCTGAATGACCAATAATATAAAAAATAACCACAATAAAATGTAAGTAAGAGGGGGGCCTGAACACCACCACTCATAAAAGGGAGGGTAGGGCAGGGAGAGGGAGGAGGAAAAGAGGGAACGGAGCAGGAAAGCGGCGAAGGGGTTTGGATGAGGAGGTGGGAGGGAAGAGCGGGAGGAGGGGGGAGTAGGAAGGACACAACAGAGGTGGGGAGGCCAACCCATACACAGTGAACATCAATACAAATTGTAAAATAAAACAGATCAGGACAAAAGAAACACCACACATTAAGTCAGCATTGGTCAGTCCCATTACCTGCAATAGACCTTAGGGCCAACCAATGTAAAGCAGAAAGGCAGAGCTTAGGCTTAATGATGGGGGTGGGAACCCCAGGTCAAAGAGTAAAGATCAACAGGCGTCAATGAAACTCCATGGGGAGGTCCGTAGTGATCCTTAAATTCCAATAAGGATCCTTAAATCCCAATAAGGATCAGGAAGCCCCTGTAGCACAGGTACAGTCTGCAGGTATGAGTTCCTTAAAGGTTAGGTGTCAATGCAGGATGAGGCCACAGGTGTAAGTCAACCGCTAGCAGTACATAGATAGAGACAGTCTCCTGAGGAAGAAAATTGCGGAGCCATCAGGGGACCCCCTATTGAACAGGTACCTTAAAGGGTCTTTCCAGAGATCAGAACATGAACATTCACAACAGGGTAACAGTAACGGTAATAATAGCCACACAGCCAAACTCACGAATGTGGCTACCAAAGGCAGGAGACCAGGCTCCAAGACAAGGATTCAGGAAAGCTTTCCTTCAAGATGGTATAGAGATTGAGCTGGCTCAACTCTGAGGATAGCAGCCGCCAGTGCCCCACATCGTATGCACCTTGTATATAGACTTCTGTTTGGTACTAAACCAGGGACCTTATGGACAGTCACAGCTCAAATAGGTGTATACCTTTCTGTGCTGCCTCTTCACATACTGCATGCGCCAGAATACTTTGATCTTGGTGGATTTACTGTTGCTACTGGGGGTTTTATTGTTGCTGGTGGGATAATCTATTGTTACTGCTGAAGAATTTATTCTTTAAAAGGAGGTGGTGCTGGAGGTGGGTAGTGGGCAGAGACAAGGGTGAGTTGGGGGTGGGGAGGGTACCTGCACCTGTTCACTGAGAAAAAAAAAGCCCTGCGTATACAACATTTTTAGTAGGAAGAAGGACAGACTTTTGAGGTACACACCACACAACATCAATTTAACAGCATATCAATTTTTTTGTGAAAAGCGCTACATTTGGGTGAAATCCTCACAGCTTTAAAGCTAAAAAAATAATTAAAAATGCTTATGGCCCATACAAATCCTTAAATAAATCAACTGTACATTAAAAATTTTGTTTGACTTTTTTCTAATTGTAAGTGCAATGGTAGAAATGTATAATTGTAAAACCAGGAAGTGAGCTATACTTGACACAAAATCACAACTTTTAAATTAACATTACGAACAACTATAAACGCTTTCATTTCCTGCTGTTTTTGTATGAATTTCAGTAATTTACGATCTTACCTTACGTTATCTTTTCTTTTGCCTTCTAAAAAAATCTGGTAGTTGAAAGGTGGAAGTTGAATGACTGGGCGTTTTACTGCATGAGCTTTGAAAGTGAAACAAAAACAGGGCGAGCTACAGCAAGGGGGTGTGTAATTATGTTGCCATTTATTAACCATGTAGGTTTCCATTTCACAGGCTGTGTAAAAGCTGGGTCGACTATGATGTGTTTTTTTCTGGCTAATCATATGCTTTTACTTTCAGTTCATAACTTAAAGTTGTAAAGTCAGAAGGTTTTTGTTTATCTTAATGCATTCTATGCATTAAGATGAAAAAAACTTCTGTGTGCAGCAGCTACCCCAACACCCCCTAATACTTACCTGAGCCCCATCTCTCCAGCAATGTCCAGGAGTTCCTCAGCCGTGGGACTCGCCTCCTGATTGGCTGACACACAGCAGTGGCGCCACTGGCTCCCGCTGCTGTTAACCACTTCAGGCACCCCACAAATAGAGAAGATATCAGATAAAGAAAACTAGAAATGAATGTGACCTGTCTCAACCTAGAATAACAACATCAGCATACCTCCATCCCTAAATGTTATGCGAAAAGAAGTGGAGTTGGGACTTTATATGAGGCATGTTGATGTGTATAATATTGTATGGAGTAAACATGAGTAAATTGAAAGTCACAGTCCCCTAGGGGTAATTAATAATAATAATAATAATAATAAGCATAACCGATAATGGTGAAAACATTTATGGTACAGAAATTTAGTCATAATGAATCAATGTATATAAAAATAATACATTTAATAGCGAATAATCAATTGAGGAACACGATTTGTGACAGACAAAATTAATATCAAATATATACAGATGATTAATACATTATTTACGTAATATGTGAAATTGATAAAAGCTGTAATATGATACGGTTGTCAGGGCAAACTTATACTTGGCACCCATAGATGAACACTCTGAGTGTTTCATGGCCTGTTGCCAATCTTTAGGAGTTGGATGTATGAATGAGCTAAAAGGTAATGAATAAATTGTTAAATTATCTATAGGGATCCATAGATGGGAACAAGGCAGAGAGGAAAAGGAAAAAAGAAAAGAAGAAAAACTTTCAGTATTATTTAGGGCCCTGTCACACTGGGGCAGGCGTCGGCGGTAAAGCGCCGCTATTGTAAGCAGCGCTTTACCGTCGGTATGCGGCCGCTAGCGGGACGGTTTTACCCCCCGCTAGTGGGCGAGAAATAGTTAAAAACCACCGTCGGCGGTATAGCCGCGCCGTCCCATTGATTTCAATGGGCAGGAGCGGTGAAGGAGCGGTATATACACCGCTCCTTCACCGCTCCGAAGATGCTGCTAGCAGGACTTTTTTTCCCGTCCTGCTAGCGCACCGCTCCAGTGTGAAAGCCCTCGGGGTTTTCACACTGGAATGAAAGCAGCGGCACTTTCAGGTCGGTTTGCAGGCACTACTATTATCAGTGTGAAAGGACCCTTACAGAGCAATTCATAAATAATGGCCAGCTCCAGAGAATGGGATAGAATGGTGGCCGACATAGATGGTCCCAACCAGGGTTAAGGCGGGAGATCCTCTAGACAGGACCCATGGGGAACAGTAGCCAGGGAGCGGGTCGTACAGCCACTACACAGTGCCATATAGTGAAATGTGTGCATAATTGACATCTGCCAAGATCTGTGTACAGATATAAAGTAAAATCATAAGAAGCAGTTAAAAAATGAGTTGCTTGACCGTGTGTGGATGTGGGGTTAATGTGAGTGCGAATGCGTGCAAGCAAATTGAGTATGCGCAATGACAGGGAATGTGTAGATAATGAAATTGATTACATTAAATATAAAAGTATATACAGTATCTCACAAAAGTAAATACACCCCTCACATTTTTGTAAATATTTTATTATACCTTTTCATGTGACAACACTGAAGAAATGACACTTTGCTACAATGTAAAGTAGTGAGTGTACAGCTTGTATAACAGTGTAAATTTGCTGTCCCCTCAAAATAACTCACTACACAGCCATTAATGTCTAAACAGCTTGCAACAAAAGTGAGTACACCCCTTAGTATAAATGGCCAAATTGGGCCCAAAGTGTCAATATTTTGTGTGGCCACCATTATTTTCCAGCACATGACGACATCACGGAGCTGGAGTATGTTAGAGACCTTGCGCTCCTCCACCTTCCGTTTGAGGATGCCCCACAGATGCTCAATAGGGTTTAGGTCTGGAGACATGCTTGGCCAGTCCATCACCTTTACCATGAGCTTCTTTAGCAAGGCAGTGGTCATCTTGGAGGTATGTTTGGGGTCCTTATCAAGTTGGAATACTGCCCTGTGGCCCAGTCTCCAAAGGGAAGGATCATGTTCTGCTTCAGTATGTCACAGTACATGTTGGCATTCATGGTTCCCTCAATGAACTGTAGCTCCCCAGTACCGGCAGCACTCATGCAGCCCCAGATCATGACACTCCCACCACCATGCTTGACTGTAGGCAAGACACGCTTGTCTTTGTACTCCTCACCTGGTCGCCACCACACACGCTTGATACCATCTGAACCAAATTAGTTTATCTTGGTCTCATCAGACCACAGGAAATGGTTCCAGTAAAACATGTCCTTAGTCTGCTTGTCTTCAGCAAACTGTTTGTGGGTTCTTGTGCATCATCTTTAGAAAAGGCTTCCTTCTGGGACAACAGCCATGCAGACCAATTTGATGCAGTGTGCGGCGTATGGTCTGAGCACTGACAGGCTGACCCCCCACCCCTTCAACCTCTGTAGCAATGCTGGCAGCACTTATACATCTATTTCCCAAAGACAACCTCTGGATATGATGCTAAGCACGTGCATTCAACTTCTTTGGTCGACCATGGCGAGGCCTGTTCTGAGTGGAACTTGTCCTGTTAAACCACTGTATGGTCTTGGCCACCGTGCTGCAGCTCAGTTTCAGGGTCTTGGCAATCTTCTTATAGCCTAGGCCATTTTTATGTAGAGAAACAATTCTTTTTTTCAGATCCTCAGAGAGTTCTTTGCCATGAGGTGCCATGTTGAATTTCCAGTGACCAGTATGAGAGAGTGAGAGCGATAACACCAAATTTAACACACCTGTTCTCCATTCACACCTGAGACCTTGTAACACTAACATATCACATGACATCAGGAAGGGAAAATGAGTAATTGAGCCCAATTTGGACATTTTCACTTAGGGGTGTACTCACTTTTGTTGCCACCAGTTTAGACATTAATGGCTGTGTGTTGAGTTATTTTGAGGGGACAGCAAATTTATACAAGCTGTACACTCAATACTTTACATTGTAGTAAAGTGTAATTTCTTCAGTGTTGTCACATTAAAAGATATAATAAAATATTTACAAAAAATGTGAGGGGTGTACTCACTTTTGTGAAACACTGTGTATCAGATATGTGTACATATACATATCAAAAATGAGAAAATGTGCCAGTGGATAATTAGTGCATATGCAGTGGTCATGTATATAAGTGTGTGCGCGAGTTTATATGTGTATGTGTTGATGTATGTAAATATATATTGTATGTATGTTGGTGTACGTATATATGTATGTGCGTGTATGTTTGTGTGTGTGTGTAGAGTGATAAAGCAAGTCCCCAATTACCTGAACTGAAAATAAGTGTAACACAAAAAAACATTCCTCGTGGTGATGGCATGTGGAGTGAGATGCCGGCTAGCCCCGGCTACCCCCGGTCCTGGGTGGATCCCCACTAACGTAATGTATACCATGTGGCAGCCAAGGAGAGGAGTATAGGACCCCCTCAAACCTGCGGGCGTCCGTACCCCTCTGCTAAAACGTGGGATGGAAGAAGCATGCTCTCGCACAGCACCGTCATATGGTGCCGAGCGCGGGGCACACTCACATGACGTCGGTGAGCCGAGGTCCAACCCCGCCCCCGTCGTATGGAAGAGACGAGCGCGGGGGGAAGGACCTAAGCTCATCGTAACCCCGGATCATGAGACGCAGTCATTCAGACTCAATGCCCATGACCTGGAAGGTTAATAGAGTGGAGTGCATAGCAGCACCCCTTGATGAAACGTTCTCTATATCAGCTATTATGGGGCAGTGGTATATTAATTGATGGTCAACTGAAAATATTAATAAAAATAAAAAAATAATAATGGAAAGTAAATTAAATATGGCATATATGGGTGTTAAGTAAAATAAAAATGGGGGAATGAATGTGACCTGTTATGCGAAAACAAAAAAGAAGTGGAGTTGGGACTTTACATGAGGCATGTTGAGGTGTATAATAATGTATGGGGTAAACATGTGTAAATTGAAAGTCACAATCCCCTAGGGGTAATTCATAATAATAATAAGCATAATAAAACCGATGATTCATAAAGAATCAATGTGTATAAAATAATACATTTAATAGCGAATAATCAGTTGATTAACATGATTTGTGACAGACAAAATGAATAATAAACAATCAACTGTATACAGATGATTAATACATGATTTACATGATATGTGAAATTGATAAAAGTTGTAATAGGATATGGTTGTTAGGGCAAACTTATAATTGGCACCCATAGTTTTTGATATGTATATGAACACATATCTGATACAGTATATATACTTTTTTATTTAATGTAATTAATTTCATTATCTACACATTCCCTGTCATTGCACATACTCGATTATACTTGCACGCATACACACTCACATTCACCCCACACCCACACACCCACACACAGTCAAGCAACTCATCATTTTTTGACTGCTTCTTATGATTTTGCTTTATATCTGTACACAGATTTGGGCAGATGTCAATTATGCACAAATTTCACTATATGGCATAGTGACTGTCCGACCCGCTCCCTGGCTACTGTTCCCCATGGGTCCTGTCTAAAGGATCTCCCGCCTCCACCCCGGTTGGGACCATCTATGTCGGGCCACCATTCTATCCCATTCCCTAGAGCTGACCATTATTTATGGATTGCTTTGTAAGTAATACTGAAAGTGTTTCTTCTTTTCTTTTTTCCTTTTCCTCTCCGCCTTTTTCCCATCTATGGGGAGTGGTGGACCCTTATAGATAATTTAACAATTTATTCATTACCTTTTAGCTCATTCATGCATCCAACTCCTGACGATTGGCAACAGGCCATGAAACACTCAGAGTGTTCATCTATGTGTGCCAAGTATAAGTTTGCCCTGACAACCATATCAGATTACAACTTTTATAAATTTCACATATCATGTAAATCATGTATTAATCATCTGTATATGTTTGATTGTTTTTTATTCATTTTGTCTGTCACAAATCATGTTCATCAACTGATTATTCGCTATTAAATGTATTATTTTTATATACATTGATTCTTTATGACTACATTTCTGTACCATAAATGTTTCTCCGATATCAGATAAAGGCTACTGAGTGGGCACAGGACAATGAAGTAATTATGCCAGGATGGGACTGCAGGGGGTATTAGACTGCGATCTTCAATCAGCAGCCATGTCCCTGGAAAGACCAGCATGACAAGTCTCACACTGGAGAGCTTATGGACTGTGAAGGAAAGTAAAGCGCGCCCACTGTATCTATTGCATGAAGCGACATACACCTACGGCGATTCGCGCAATAGAGCCGACCTGCCGCACTATAATGACAGCGGCTGGTCAGCAAGTGGTTAATGAGTTTGCTAACTTTTTTGCACTGGAACATGTGCAAGAATATTAATTATTATTACGCATGAGCTTTGGGTTTGTGTTTGTAACGAAACGTCCCACACTCCGCTTGAGTGCTTTCATCATATACCACTTCCTCCCAGTCTGAATATAGATATCAACAGCTCACAAGCACAAAACAAGATGATTTGTTTAGTTGCTGAACATGGACTGTCTATTAGATCCAAACTACAAGTCTTGTATAGAGTAGAAAAGGAGGTCCCCCCTCCTGCTCATATTACTCTAATGCCGCGTACACACGGTCGGACTTTTCGTCTACAAAAGTCCGACAGCCTGTCCGACAGACTTCCGACGTACCTTCGGCGGACTTGCGGCAGACTTTCTTACGAACGGACTTGCACACACACGACCACACAAAAGTACGACAGCCTAGTACGCGGTGACGTACACCAAGTCCGACGAGACTATAAAACGGAAGTTCAATAGCCCGTACGACACCCTTTGGGCTCCTTCTGCTAATCTCGTGTTTATCTCGTGTTAGTAGAAGTTTGGTGAGAGACGATTCGCGCTTGTGAGACTCGTATTTTTCAGTTCGTTTTAACTGTTGTTCAGTCTGTGCTTGTGAGGTTTGTATCTGCTTTTCAGTGCGTTTGGTCAGTTGGCATTGAGAAATCTTTGTTTTATTGGCCGCTCGTTCCTGATTTTCAGGTCGTTCTTCACAGGCCTTGCTGTTCTTCAGTGCGTTCTGTTTAGTGCGTTCTGACCAGCCGACCGTTTTGAAGCCATGTTACCTGTACGTACTCGTCGTAGAGCTCGTGCATTGTATGTGCTTGGTGCTGTAGTTTATTCTTCAGCCCAAGACCAGTCCATGAACAGGGCGAGGAGGAGTTCATGGACCAAGAATTGGTTGCTTCAGCGTGACCAGTTCTGTCACATGCCTTTGCTCCGTGAGATCCGTGAGAATAATCCTGAGGATTTCAGGAACTTTCTCCGGATGACGGACCCCGTTTTTGACCGTTTGTTGGCTTTGCTGACCCCCTATATCAGCAGGCAGGATACCTGCATGAGGAAAGCCATCACTCCGGAGCAGAGGCTGGTCGCTACCTTGCGGTATTTGGCCACAGGGAGAAGCCTGCAGGACCTTAAGTTCTCGACAGGCATCTCCCCCCAGGCTCTGGGGATCATTATCCCAGAGACCTGTTCTGCCATCATACAGGTCCTGCAGAAGGACTATATTAAGGTAAGATATTTTTCTTTTATTAGCATCACATGTTCTTTTATGTAATCTTTGATAATGTGATGTATTTCTTGCTTCAAACACTACTTACCATCATTGCAATATAGTGTGAATGTCCCCTTTTTATCCTCACACATGCTGGAATTTTTTACTGTTATTTTTTGTCATGCATGTATATTTTCCTTCAATAACCTTCCCAGCATGAAGTGATGGGAACATATCCACCTAGTCTACTCATTTGGAATGTATTTTGTTTGAGTGTATTTAGTGTGCTGCTAATGAGCAATTATCTAGATTTCACAACCCCCCCACCCCCCCCCCCCCACCACCTAAACTCACTCCAAATAGTGTGCTGCTAATGAGCAATTATCTAGATTTCACAACCCCCCCACCCCCCCCACCACCACCTAAACTCACTCCAAATAGTGTGCTGCTAATGAGCAATTATCTAGATTTCACAACCCCCCCCACCTAAACTCACTCCAAATAGTGTGCTGCTAATGAGCAATTATCTAGATTTCACAACCCCCCCCCCCCACCTAAACTCACTCCAAATAGTGTGCTGCTAATGAGCAATTATCTAGATTTCACAACCCCCCCACCCCCACCCTCGTTAAAATTTGCTGGAATGTTCTGTGGTGTTGATTTGTCTAAAGCAAATATATGTTGCACTTTGCAAAATGCATGTGCACTCTACAAGTGCATTTGTTCCAGTGCTTTAGTAAATGAGCAGAAGCTCTGCTGATTTCCATCATCAAATCATATGCAAGCCTCAAAGTGTTTTCATTAATTGCCCTTGCATGTGATTGTGTACTCCTTGCAACATGAATGCCTTTTTCCATTACCTCATTTACTGTAAGCTGGTTAGCAACTGCACCTGCAGAGTGCGACAACTGCAGTCTTGTAGCCTTTTTAGTCCCTAAATTCCTGCGTGTCCTAAAAGTAATTTTTTTTAGGGATTTCACAACCCCCTAAAATGTAATCAATGTTCCATCAGAGGGGGTGAGCAATCTGATAAGTGTGCCTTTCCATATTAGTTATTCCAGAACAATTAAATTATTGAATGTTATACTGATGCTGGGGAATAATGTTTTTAATTGTCTAATTTTCTTGCAATGTTAGCTTCCAAATTAATTGATTTTGGTTTTCTTGTTTGATTTCCCAGTTTCCTTCAACGCCACAGGAATGGCAGACTGTGGCATCCCATTTTGCCAGCCGTTGGGACTTTCCCAATTGTGGAGGGGCTATAGATGGGAAACATGTCCACATTGTGCCACCACCCCATTCGGGGTCATATTATTTTAATTATAAGGGGTTCCACAGTATTGTTTTAATGGCGGTGGTGTCGGCACACTATGATTTTTTATATGTGGACGTGGGGAAGAATGGCCGGATGGAGGATGGAGGAGTATTTGCCCAGACGGAGTTCTGCCAGCGTCTCCAGAGTGGTGGCCTGGGATTGCCACCTGATGAGGATAACGTGGAAGGACTCCCCTTTGTCTTCATTGCCGATGAAGCCTTCGCTCTCAGCAAGCACCTCATGAGGCCATTCCCCCAAAGAACCCTCACCCCGGAGAGGAGGGTTTTTAATTACCGGCTGGCCAGAGCTAGAAGAGTGGTTGAGAATGCGTTTGGAATTCTGGCCAGCCGGTTCCGCCTGTTTCAAACAGCCATTAATTTGGCGGAATACAAACTTAATTTTATCGTTTTATCGTGCTGCATTCTGCACAACTTTTTAAATAAACATTCTACAAATTATATAGGCACAGTTGGGCCTGAGGCCGGACAAATAGAAGCCAACCTTACAGGCCTGGATACTGTCCGTACTGGCTTGGCCCCCCAAAGTGCCCGTCAAGTTAGACAGCAATATGTTAATTATTTTATGGGTAGGGGGGCCATTGCAATGGGCCAGGATATATAATTTTTGACAATAAAAAAATTATTGATGAAATCTTGCATTATATTTATTGCTTGCCTTTCTTTTGGGCTGTCTCCTAGGTTATGGTCGAGCAGTTGTAGTGCCAACTGTATTGTAATTTTAAATGTCTAAATAAGCTCCATTGCCACTGTAAACAACTTTTTTACAATTATAACTAAAATGATACTGAGCCTTGAAATAACAAACCACACATTTATTTAATTCCTATAAGGAGATGTTTTTATTAATGGTTGTTATGCATTCCGTTCTGCATTTAGTATAAAATGTTCATAGACAAAAATAGAATGATATCTTAATAATGTAGCAAAATATAATTATATCTAAATATTTATACCTAATCCACAAAAAAATATTTTTGGCTTTTTGATTTTCACAAACAGGCTTTTTTTTTTGTTTTGGGAAAATCAAGTTTTGTTTTTTTTTTTTTTTTTTTTTAAAGCAATTTTTTTGTTTATGTTTTTTTTTTTATCAAGTTATTTTTGTTTTTATTATTTTTTTTTAATAAAGTTTGTATATTAAATTTTTTTGGTTTTTTAAAATCAAGTTTTTTAATTTTTTTGGTTTTTTAAAATCAAGTTTTTTAATTTTTTTGGTTTTTTAAAATCAAGTTTTTTATTTTTTTTGGTTTTTTAAAATCAAGTTTTTTATTTTTTTTGGTTTTTTAAAATCAAGTTTTTTATTTTTTTTGGTTTTTTAAAATCAAGTTTTTTATTTTTTTGGTTTTTTAAAATCAAGTTTTTTATTTTTTTTGGTTTTTGAAAATCAAGTTTTTTATTTTTTTGGTTTTTGAAAATCAAGTTTTTTAATTTTTTTGGTTTTTTAAAATCAAGTTTTTTATTTTTTTT